>NC_057395.1:37573715-37873715 GCF_019320065.1 Cervus canadensis | reverse complement strand
CAAAAAAGTTCCTTTTTTGTACTTGAGAGTATGTATCTTTTAGAATGGCATGCTGTTAGAAGTAGAACCTTGTTAGCTTGGTAATAAGGGTTAATGTGAGAAAATGTAAAGTGAAAGAGCACCAGTCTTGGTCTGGATTTGTAGTTTTTGTTTGCTAATTCTTAGCTTTTTGATTATGGGGAAACCGTATAACTTTCTGGATGCTTTCTCTTTCCTTCCCTTTTTTAAAACAAGATTGAATTAGTAATCTACAAGGTACTTTCCAAATAAATGGCTTGAAATGTGTGCAGGAGAATCTTCTGAATTTTTTGTGCTTTAATTTATGCTTTTAAATATTTGCTGTGTGTCCAGCCATTCCAGGGTTACCAAAACTCTCTCCCTGCCAGAAGTATAGGCTACTTTCGTTTGTATAGACTACTTTGGAATATTTCTCTCCGATATTCATTTAATATTTTCATTACTGTTTAGGGCTTCCCAGGTGGCGCTAGTGGTAAAGAACCTGCCTGTCAATGCAGGAGAAGAGTTTGATCCCTAGGTTGGGAAGATAGCCTGGAGGAGGGCATGGCAGTCCATTCCAGTGTTCTTGCCTGGAGAATCCCTGTGGACAGAGGAGCCTGGCAGGCTACAGTTCGTAGGGTCACAGAGAGTCAGACACAACTGAAGTGACTTAGCACGCACATGCATACATCACTGTTCAGAGAAGGATTGAACAGCATGATAGTTTGAGAAATAAGGTTGAGCGTTTTCAAGACTATTATAAACACAAACCCTGAAGTTTTCACTGTATGGTATATTCTTTAAAAATCATTTTTGTTTATACAAGAAGTGGTTTAGTTTGTAGCCCTGTCATACAGCTTCCAATTTAAGTCTTAAGATGCCCACCAAATAACAATATTCATTCTTTTGCATTGTCAGGATAAAATCACCTTGACTGTCAAAACATTGAGTATTAAATATTTTTAATTTAATCTATTGGCCAAATACCATTTTCTGGTGGGTTTACTTTTTAAAAAGGGAAGAAACACTAGTTTCATATTCCAGAAATTCTTGTGTATTCTTTGTATTTTGAACATACAGCCTTTTCTCATTTTTACTTTACAAAATTATGAAACAAAAGTGTCATGCAATTGTAGAGTGCCGTTTAAGGTTGAGGGAAGAGTCTTAGTTTAAAGCACATAAGTAGAGTGTCAATGTTTATACCGAAAGTTTGCAGTTTGGTTTTGGTGAAAGTGAGTATTTCAAAATGCACATAATTTAGCATGAGTAAGTATTTATAATGCTGTATAGGTAGCTGTGTGATTCAGTGAACATTGAGGTGTGGGTGAAGTATCCTGACTGTCCATTTACTGGTTGTATGGACTTAAGTTCTCTTTGCATCTTGGTTTCCTTTTCTTTGCTCTTGACTTCCTTAATGCTGTCATCCTTCCTTTTCCCCAGTATCCACTTACTGAGTCTCTTAGATTTTACCTCTGAAATAGCTCTCGAAGCCACTTATTTGTTTTTCTAACTGGGATCACAATTCCCTCTTGCCTAAATGAAAGCAGTGTCTATGACCCCTTCTCTCCCCAGTTGATTATCCACCCTGCTGCTAGAATCGCCTTCTAAGAAAAGCACATTTGCTCATTCTTTATGTAAAAATCTTTCAGTGTCTTCCCAGTGCCCCTAAGATAAAAGTACAAGTGTTTCACTGAACAGCTTGCTGCATCTCCGTTTTTCTAGCCCTCTTCTAGTTGTTTGAAGATAATAACTGGAGTTCTGTTATACATGCTGTGTCTTTTTAGAATACTGTCTCTTCGTGCCTCAGTTCGCCGAGTTCATTCCTTCCTGTTTTTCATCTTCAATTTAGAGGTTGCTTCTCTAATCTCCCAAGCCCCAGTTTGGGTTAGTTAGCGAATCAGATATCCCGTAAAACACTTTCCTTATAGTGGTTGTACTGTAGTGCCCAAACTGAGCTGCTCATTTTCCCTCTCAAGCCTGCTTTTCCTAGTCATCTACATTTTGTTAAGTAGAAACTATAGCCTTTCAGTTGGTCAGACCAATAATCTCGAGCCTCCTAACCAGTCTTTCTGCTTTATTACCTTCTGACTCTATTAGCAGTGTAGCAATGCTATCAAGTTACTCCTTTGCTCAGAACCCTCTCAAATGTCCTCAACAGTGGCCCACAGGCTCGTGCAATTGTCACTGCTCTGACCTGTCTCTAGATTTTACTGTTCACTTGCAGAGATTTACTACACTGTCTGTCTTGTCTCCTCAAGTATTTCAGGTACATTCCTGCCTCACAGTCTGGGTATCTTGTATCACTTAGCTAGTTGACTAAAGCTAATGCATTATTTAGGGTCTATAAAGGGCTTTTTTGAATAAAAAGTGACCATATACTATAAAAAGACTGCCAGTAATTCTAAGTCTTCTCAGTTTTTCAGTGTTCTTCAGAACATACTTCAGAATGTCTCAGAGAAAACTATATCATGTTTTAGAGAAGCATTCTGTTTTTTTTTTTCATGGTCAGAAACATGTACCATTGTTTTTCACAGTGGTGTTCATGGACCACTTGCTCCAGAATCACTTGAGGTGTTTTAAGAATGCCACTCAGTTCCACCTGAGTCAGAAACTCTGGGTGCTGAGACCTATTTAATGTCAGCAAACCTGCAGGTTGGTGTGCATAAAAGTTTGACAACCACTGCTCTGTGCTGTATGAATAATGAAGTTACAGTGACTCCCATATCATGTTAGTGGCAGAAAGGTCTGGGTTAAGCTTTAAATTTTTAAAAAATATTTAAATATATTTAAAACTTTATAAAGAACTAGAACTCAAAACTTTGATACTAAGCGAACATGAGCCGTGTAAGTCTACAGAAATATCCTTCATTTTTTTCTGAAAACAATTGTGACCCACTTTGGGACTGAATAGGATCCAGTTGGAGTTGTCAGCACTTGGATGCCTTCTAATCCTTGGTAGCATTTTATCTGTAGTGTGTCACACTAAGAACTCTGGGATAATCTTTGATTCAGACCAAAAAAACATACATTCAGTGTGTAAAGATTTTTGCAAACCCTGGCTTTTTGGGCTTCCCTTGTGGCTCAGCTGGTAAAGAATCCACCTTCAATGCGGGAGACCTGGGTTCAGTCCCTGGGTTGGCAAGATCCCCTGGAGAAGGGAAAGGCTACCCACTCTAGTATTCCGGCCTGGAGAATTCCATGAACTGTATAGTCCGTGGGGTTGCAAAGAGTCGGACATGACTGAGCAACTTTCACTTCACTTGCTTTCTAGGGAAATGTCTCTTACGTTAATGCTTTGGTTGCATCAGACAATTTCAGGTATTTGTTACAGTGATTTGTGAACTGTTTTACATTAGCACTCAGCTTTTGGCCTGGATGTGAATGGGTTATTTTGGGTTGTAGAAGACTGTGTTTCCTGTCTGCTACCAGTTGTTTTGTTAAATGAAAACTTAGCACTTTTGTCGTCATATGAAATGTATAACAGTTTTAAGATGGAGATTGTCCTAAACATTTGAGACTGGTAATTGCTTACTTTTAGTCAAGGTTATTGAACTTGAAACAGTGTTTTTCTAAAAACAAGTAGAAATTTGAGTATACTCTTAGGCATAATTTATTGCATTTTTAGTGCCAGTTAAAATCACATATTGCAGTATAGCAGCAGTGTTATAAAACTGTATAAATGTTATACATCAGCATTACCTATATAAAGAATATGAGATTTAGCAAATTTGGTCTTTAGGACTTTATTTCTGTGAAATTATTTTTCTTCATTTTTTTTTTTTCCTGCTGCCACCTGCTTTGTTCTCTAATGTTATGTGCAACAGTCTACCTTTATAAATACAAATTGTAAGAAGTTTTATGTAAGCGAACCAGGTAAGTTCAGTTTTACATTTCTGGCTTTCATTGTTACACTTTACAGTGTCCAAGACGACAGTTACTGGTATTAGTGAAAGCAAGTAAGATAAAAAAGAGTTTGCTTCAGAATCAGTAAGGTCTGGTGCACTCAAGAAGTTGAGGGACTCCCAAGGTGGGGCTGTCCTGGGGAATAAAGACTCTGCAAAGAGTCAGACTTGATTTTTATGCAGTGTAGGCTTTTTAGTTGATATAATTGGCAGGCACCTAAAAGTCAAAGGCTGATTAGAAGTGAAAGGTTAGAAAATACAGAAAACTGTATAATTAAGAATGTGTAGTTGTACAAATCAACCAAGGTGAATTTGTTGATAAAACAGATGAAATGTGTAAGGTAGAAAACCATTGCAAGGGCATGGTACTTTCCCTGAGACACTGATAGAGAATGCATAAATACATTGAGCACCTCCTGTGTGTCAGGCTCTCTGGATATTGCATATAGTTGACTGTGCCCTGGCAAAACTGATACTCTCTTGAGAGAGATAATAAAGTGGTAATATATGAGTCAGAGAAAAGTACTCCTTGTAGAAAAGTAGAGCTGAGTAAGAGGAAATAAGATAATCTAGGAAGTAGGTGTTGCTATATGGAAATGTTGGAAGTAGGGAACATAATGATTTCTGTATAATGAAAAACGTTGAGTGTATTAATATAGAATGAAAGTGAAGGTTGCTTAGTCGTGTCCGACTCTTTGCGACCCCATGGACTTTATACAGTCTATGGAATTCCCTAGGCCAGAATACTGGAGTGGGTAGCCTTGCCCTTCTCCAGGGGATCTTGCCAACCCAGGTCTCCCACATTGCAGGCAAATCCTTTAGCACAGAGCCACCAGAGAAGCCCAAGAATACTGGAGTGGGTAGCCTGTCCCTTCTCCAGCGGATCTTGCCTACCCAGGAATTGAACTCGGGTCTCCTGCATTGCAAGTGGATTCTTTACCAACTGAGCTATGAGGAAAGCCCTATGAATACAGGGAGTATATTCCAGAAGAGTGTCAGGGCCTTCTGATGAGAGCATGTTAGATGTGTTGGAAAAACAAGACGGCTAATCTGTTTTCAGAGTGGGGAAGTAATAGGAGATGATCTCAGAGAGGTAGTAAAGGCCGGATCATGGAGGCTTTGAAAAGGATTTACTTTTCAAAGGATTTTACTCTGAATAAGATGAAGAGCCATTGGAGGATATGGAGTCACTTAATCTCTGAATTAGAGAAGCAAGATCACTTAGTGTATAAATTAAAGATTGGCAGTAGATTGGTGCATTAACAGTTCATTGATAATAGGAACATATATACACACACATGCTATTATAGTATCTATACAGATTATTATTTACTGTTTACTTAACTATAGCTGGAGATATCATTGTAGTACCATTTTTTAGGTTAAACAGAAGGAGGATTCATTTTAAATAACTGTCCTCACTTTGATGTTTGTCATGAATTTGTTTTGGTTTTGTTTCGTTTCTTAAAGACACCTGTATAGATGTTCTTTTGACAAAAACTACCTGAAAAGTTCACTTTTAACTGGTGCTTGTAATAAAAAATAGTTTAAAACAATTTACTTTAGGATATGTGGATATGTGTGTTTTAATGGTGGGGGAGGGTGGACTGGATTACAGGACATGTAGTTTTTTCATTAGGTGGGATGGTGGGTGAAATAATTAGGGCTTCAGTAAGGGTGAGAGAGTATATGAGGGCAGGGAGCCAGGAACTGGGAGCTGATTGTGATCTGTGTTATGCTGCAGACATTTGTAATGAGTTCTGTTTTCTGATAGATTTTTCTAAATGTTTTTTCCCTCAGTTCCTTAAGGGCAGTGATGTTAATTGAAAAACTGGTACAAAGAGAGTAATCCGATCATTTCCAGTGTGCTTTTTGGTCTGGTACATCTTCTTCCTAAACACAGTAGATGCTGAATAATATGATTTAATGAGCAAATAGTTTTGGTTGATAGTTGTTTCTGAATTTGAATATAATTTAAGAATATACTTTTAGGAGATCAGAAAGGTAAGAAAAATTAATAAAATTGACAGTATTTGGGCATTTAATTTTGTTCTTTATTTGAAGAGATTAAACTGATTCAGTATTGGCTCTCCTGTATCAGATGCACTTGTGTAGATTGCTCTGCTTTAGCAATGGGTGTTGTGGTACAAAGAAAATAATGTGAAATTAGAGTGTGAGGGCCAGGGCTCTAACCCATGTCTTCCACACAGTGGCTCTGTAGACTTGGGCTCATTATTTAAAACTTTTCCATTTTTTTGAACTGTAACATAGGCATTTTTACTATTCCCTCAAAGATTTGCTTGAGAATTAAATGGAGTGATCTGCTTGAAATTGAAGGCAAAGGAGAACGGGGCAACAAGGATGCAATGGTTAAATAGTGTTACTGAGACAGTGAACATGAATTTGAGCAAACTCCTAGAAGATAGTGAAGGACAGGGAGGCCTGTTGTGCTGCAGTCCGTGGGGCCGCAAAGAGTCAGACACAACTTAGCGACTGAACAGCATGCTTGAAATGTGTAACAATTCCTGCCATGTACAGGGTAGTCAAAAAATGTTCTTGTTTTTTCTGTTTTATGATAGTATTTGATTCGTGTGTGTGCATGCTCACTCTTAGTGATCCCATGGACAATAGCCCGCCACGATCCTCCGTCCATGAGATTTTCCAGGCAGGAATATTGGAGGTTGCCGTTTCCTCCTCCAGGCGATCTTCCCAACCCAGGATTTGAACTCGAGTCTCCTACATCTCCTACATTGGCAGACAGATTCTTTATGCTGAGCCACCTGGGAAGTCTTGATACTATCTGAGTAAAAATGGGGCTTCCCTGGTGGCTGAGACCATAAGGAATTTGCCTGCAATGCAGAAGTCTGGGGTTTGATCTCTGGGTTGGGAAGATCCTCTGGATAAAAGAAATGGCTACCTACTCCAGTATTCTTGTCTGGAGAATTTCATGAGCAGAGGAGCCTGGTGAGGTCCAGTCCATGCTGTGGTAAAGAGTTGGACAGTGACTGAGCAACTCATACTCTGGGCTTTCCTGGTGGCTCAGATAGTAAAGAATCTACCTGCATTTTATGAGACTCAGGTTCAATCCCTGGGTCAGGAAGATCTCCATGTATTTGGATTTAGGCACAAAGAAGCATATTCTTTAAGCATTACTCTTTCCAAGTAATCAGTCTTCTTCTATACTTAGGGTATTTAGTAATGCGTAATAATTTCTGCCTTTTCTTAATTTTGGCTCATAGCCAAACCACAGTGGTTGTATTCTAGAGATTTTGGAGTTGAAAGAAAGCAGGGAAGTTTTAAATAAGTCTGGGAATTTTTCACACCTATGACAATTTAATGATAGCAACACAAGATGTATTTTTAAGGAGAACATTTGAACAGGATTTTCTCTTTGAAATGGCATCAAATCTGTAAGTGTTTAAAAAAAAAAAAACAAGAAAAATTAAGGAACAATAATGGGGAAAGAAAAGTGTTGTGTAGAGTTCATTGACAGAATTGGCTGATATTGGGGTTGTCTCTAAGAGGCAAAATTATGTATTTGGAGAAAGTTTTGATGGTGACTGATTCCAGGAAATGAGCGAAAAGCCATGGAAGTTCAGCAAGTAATCAGGAGTGATTAAACATACATTGGTGGAGATTAGGAAGTTAAGTGGGGAGAGTGAAGGGCAGTGATGTTGAAAGAGCACCTTCAAGAAGAATGACTTTGATCAGGGCAGTGAGAGAACAAAACCATACCACCCGTACTTCTTAACAAGCAGAATAGGAGTGGTCACACTAGGGTTCTAATCCCAAGCTGTTTGGTTTTGGCTGGCTACTTAAAAAAAAAAGACAAAAAACTTTTTTGCATAACTATTAGTATACTTAGTGTACTGTCACAACCAGGAAATTGATGTTGATACAATCCCTAATCACTCAGATTTCACCGATTTTATTGAGTGCATGCCCTTTGTGCATATGTATGTGTTCTGTGCAGTTATAGCATATGAGTAGATGAATGTGACGACCGTCATAGTCTGGATATAGAGCAGTTCAGCAGTTTCTTGTGCTACTCTTTTTATAGGCACAGCCACTTCCCTCCTTCCCCTCTTTCCTAAGCCCTGGCAACCGCTGATGTCTTCTCAGTCTGTAATTTTGTCATTTCAAAAATGTTATATAAATGGAATCACGATATGTAACTGAGATTGACTTTTTTTACTCAGCATTATTCCCTTGAGAACCAAGGCATGTCCATGGTGTGTTTGTTTTGTTGCTGAGTAGTGTTGTATGGTATAATGTACTCAGTTTGTTTAACCATTCAGTGTAGAAGGACATTTGGGTTCTTCCAATTCTGGGCTATTACCAGCATTGTTGTACACTCATGTACAGATTTTGGTGTGAAATAACTTCGTTTCTCTATGACAAATGCCAGAGTAAATGAATTGCTGCTTAATGACCGTTGCAAATAGGAAAATCTTGTTGTCACCAGTTATCAAGCTATTGCTGTTGTTAGATCTTAATCTTCATTTATTACCCTCTCTTTAATTACATTTTTCCGTAAGTCATTACACAAACATCTGAATTTTTTAAAGGAAAGATGTTTAATTACTGTATGCTAATTTAATGTTTAATATTTGTATCCAGCGTGAAGTGCTGGTAAATATACCAGATTTGCTTCTCATTTTACTCAGATAATAACATAGACATCTCTTCTAGATGACCTGTGCTACCATTGTCAAAAAACTTAAAGTACAGTTAACAGTAAAATTACTGTTATTTAATCTGCCTTTGAAGATTCAGGCGACCAGGAGAGGTTGCAGTGCATTTAATCCTTGAACAATGCAAGGCTTTATCCAGGTGTGGTGTGATTTATAGGTGGCCCTTCATCTCCACGGTTCCTCCAAGTCATCAGATTCAACCAATCACACACCCTGTAAGACTGTAGCATTTACTGTTGAAAAATATCCAAGAGTTCAAACCCGCCTTGTTCAAGGGTCAGCTGTAACTGGCAGACCTGTTGTTCCTCAACCTGGCTATCTGTCAGAATCACCTGAGAAGTTGAAACAAACCTAAAAATCTTCAAATTATTAAAAGGGGTGAATGCGAATAGGTATTTTCACTGTTTAAAAAGCACCTGAATTTTTTTTTTTTTTTTTTTTTGATACATAAAGTTCGGAAAACTATACTAAGGTTCAGAGAAGAATGATTTCTGTACTGTTAGGTCTTGCACTGCTTTTGACATACAGTAAAAGTTCAGTAAATGAAACATTTGTTAAATGAATGCTGTGTGTGTGTGTGTGTAATGTTATTGACTGCTTTTAATAACAAAGGGAAAGTTTAAAGAGTGTGTCTTGAGTAAATTATTTGCTGTATGTCATTTGGCACCAAAAAAAAAAGGTATCAAAATAAACGCTTTGAAATAAGTGATGTTGAGCCCAGATGCTAAGGACATGAGTTTAGCTTCATTCAGCGCACACTGCCTGTCTCGAAAGTACAGCTTCTAGCGTCTCCATTTGGCATTGGTTATTTTGAATTTTCTTAGGATTGTCTGTGTTAGTCTACTGACACCATTACCTCCCAAATTAAGACTACCTTAATTTTTAAATTCTTAAAATATTTGAGAGTGTCCTCTTTCAGTTATAACAGTCTACTTGGAAAAATAATTATCTGGGTCACGTCTATTTTTTTTCTCTTAGCACAAGACATTACTTCATTGTCTTTTGGCATTTAGTGTTTCTATGTAGAGTTCTGAGTTTTGTTTTGTAAGTGACAGGCTTCTGCCTGGATGATTTAAGAATTCTCCCTCCTTTTGTCTGCCATAGTTCTAAAATATGTATCCTAATAGACTTTAGAGGAATTGGATGTTGGCTTTTTAGTATGTTTTTGCACTTGAGCATGGGTTTAATTTTCCTTGAAATCATTTGTCAGGACCAGTTTGTTGGATTACTTGTTGGATTTGTTAATTTTTCTCTTTGGTTAATTTTGATAGATTTTTCTGGAGGGCACATTTAGAAAACTTTTGCTGCCTTGCTTCTGAGTTCTTCGTTGCCCAACCAGGGATGGAACCTGGGCCCTTGGCAGTGAAAGCACAGAGTCCTAACCACTGGACTGCTTGTTCTTAACACTGTTCATCTGAAAATCTGCTTTTAGTGTAATTTTCATTGTCAAATTTTCATGACGTCTGAATCATTTAGTTATTAAAATATCTTATTCCACTCATTGAATTAATGATTCTTAAATTTGGAAACAATCTCTTAAGATGAGTTTTACTTGGTTCTTTATACATACCACTCATTCCATTTTAGCATGGATGGGAATTCCAACACCTAGATGGTAAATAGAGAAAATAAGTGTTCTTAGGATTACTTATATTATGCAGTGCAATGTGGAATATAATGTTGCTGTTAAAAATGATGTAGAGCCACTTTTAGTGAAGACGTTCTTGGACATTAAGTAGAAAAATCCACGTGTAAAGTAGGGTGATTATGAGTATTAGATCTCCATGTGAGAAGAAACCTAGGAGGATACAGTTATCCTTTTTAATGCTTTTCTGTAGCTTCTGATTATATTAAAATCTGTTCTTGATTTTAGAAAATCAATAGCTATTGCAATTAAAAAATAGTAAAAGACTCATTCGGAAATAACGGTTCGTGGGGGTGTTAAAAGGGTATTGCTTGGTGATGGGATAATCATTATGTAAAGACTGTTCCTTATTTGAAGCTTTTCCATCTATTTGCTACAGTTGTTAACACTTTTTTAGAAGTCTTTGAAGTTTATCAAATGTTCTCATCTGTTGACAGAATATTTAAAAAAATTAAAATTTAAGATGCATATTCATGCAGGACTTTTAATATTAAGCTGTTGTGCATTCCTGGACTGAGGTGTGTATATAGATGTGAATCCTCTTCTGCTATTTTTCTTTGATTCTTGTTACTTTTGCCAGGGTTTTCTGGTTGGTTACTTTAATGATTGAATCTGATTCTGGAACAGATAATGTACTTTTTCCTTGAAAGTTTGAAACAGTTCCTCAGTAAAACTGTAGTATCTGAGTCTGGCTAGAGCTGTGATTGGACAGGATGGGTAGTGAGGAACAGAGAGGGGAACTCAAGGGAGAGTGAAGAGATAACATAGTAATAATCTCTGTAGAAAGCATGTTGTGGTAAAATTGGTATGCAGGTTAAACATTATCAGCAACATTATCTGTTGCAGCTTATCTTATCCCTAATCATTCTGAGCTTCTGTCTCTATTTTTAAGATACCTCATAGTATTTTGCATGCACCATTTAAATGTTTGTAAAACTGGTTTAGGTGATACAGCAGTGTTTACTTTTCCCTTTAATATACAACCATGTCCCAGTTGGAGAAGACCTAGGTACAAGGTGTTCAATCTTAGATCACCAGTACCCCACCCTAAACTGTAGACCTGTCTAAATACAAAGCAGGATGAGTACACAGCAAAAACAGGTGGGGTTTTTAGAGTAAATGCTGTTTGTGTGTAAATGTCTGTATTAAGAGACATAGTTGAGTTCAGTCGCTCAGTCGTATCCGACTCTTTGTGACCCCATGAACCACAGCATGCCAGGCCTCCCTGACCAACACCAACTCCCGGAGTTCACCCAAACCCGTGTCCATTGAGTCAGTGATGCCATCCAACCGTCTCATCCTCTGTTGTCCCCTTCTCCTCTTGCCCTCAGTCTTACCCAGCATCAAGGTCTTTTCAAATGAGTCAGCTCTTTGCATCAGGTGGCCTCAAGTATTGGAGTTTCAGCTTCAGCATCAGTCCTTCCAATGAACACCTAGGACTGATTTCCTTTAGGATGGACTGGTTTGATTTCCTTGCAGTCCAAGGGACTCTCAAGAGTCTTCTCCAACACCACAGTTCAAAACCATCAATTTTTTGGCGCTCAGCTTTCTTCACAGTCCAACTCTCACATCCATGCATGACCCCTGGAAAAACCATAGCCTTGACTAGACAGACCTTTTTTGGCAAAGTAATGTCTGCTTTTCAATATGCTGTCAAGGTTGGTCATAACTTTCCTTCCAAAGAGTAAGCGTCTTTTAAGAGACACAGTAGAGCAGTTTTAAAACTTCTCATCAATAGTGTTTTCCTTGAGGTAACTGCTGGAATATGCTGCCTTTTTTCTTTCATATAACTTATAGGTTTGGGGAAAGCACTTTTCCTAGGTAATAGAATGGAGGATGTCAGACATTTTCAGTGATTGTTTCAGGTCATGAGTGTCTTCAAACCTATTTGCTATGTCATATTTAACAGGTGGACTTTGTATACCTGCTTATGATACATAGAACTTGTTAACTACTATCCAGCCTTTTCCAGAGCTAAACTAGGGATAATCTATGTCATTTCTTTTTAAATGACACTGTATAGAGCCTAGAGGTTCCAAGAATGTGACTGAGCTATTTACTCTTAATCCCCCACTACCATCATTATAGCAAGAGGCACTCCTGTTTGAGGTATTGGGTTTCCATTCATGTGTCTATTGAGAAACTCAAGCATTGTTGTAGTTACATCAGGGATTGTAGCATGGCATGGCAGCAAGGTTCCTACGCACAGGAAGTTTCTCTCTTGGTGGAAGAGACATAATATAAAGTAGACAAGGAGGGTAACTTCATGCTGTGATTTGTGCTATAAAGAAAGTAAATGATAATGGCAGGGAGGAAGGGAGGCAGGTGTAGGAGGTGGTCAGGGAGAGGCCTTTTTAAGGGAGTAACATGAATTGACATCTGAAGGATGAGCAGGCAGCCATGTAAGGAAGAAATTTTGTGGCTTGAAGTTGGGAGAAAAATACTAGATAACCATTTCTCTAGAAAGAATCCTCTTAATCTTATTCTTTAGCCTTTTATATTTTCCTTAGAGATATACTTTTAATATGCTTTTTCATGATGCACCCAGTACTATTCAAAAGCACCACCAAAAAACCCCCAAAAGCAAAGATGAAGATCTCTGCACACACCCTCTTTGTTTGATTTCCAGGGTCCTTGATGTCTTTAGCTTAATTTAGCTTACTATACTTTCTATCTCATTTGGGAACCACATGTTCCTGTCAAACTAGTTCTGCTCATTGCCCTCTGAACCCTTTCATTCTGTGCTCACATCCTTTTATGCCGTTTGTTCATATTGTTTGCTTTGACAGAATTTTATTCTCCGTTTCATAGAGGACATGGCACTTACTTGAAGATTCCTTTGTTCATCTGTTCATAGATTGAGGGGGTGCCACGAGGCTTCCAAGGTTGAACTCTGCCACTTCTTGTCCAGTTGATTAGAGTCAGGAGGGGAAAATAACTTGGAGACCTAAAGGCGTGCCAGCACCTGCCTCTCTTTCTCCTTGTTTGTTGTACTGTCTCTCTAAAGGCATCAGCTTTGGGAGAAGGATATTTTAAGTTTTTCAACTGCATTGTCTCCTACTCATCCTTTTAGAGTCTCATGATAATTTTATAAATTTAACTAAAAATGCTTGTTATTTTTCGTACTAACCTATATTTTTCTTTCAAAGGAATGCATTCTGTCTTAGACGAGCCAGTCAGCTAACTTAAAAATAAGAAAGCATAGGGAGCAATGTGAGATGTCGTCTAATTACACTGCATAAAAATAGCTATGAAGGACAGATGTGCTGTGATGGGGGCTTTAAAAAATTTTTTTAACTTTTTATTTTGTATTGAGATATAGCCAATTAACAATGTTGTGATAGTTTCAGGTAAATAGGGAAGGGACTCAGCCATACATATACGTGTTTCCATTCTCAGTGAGGACTTATTTTTAGATTGAGGGATCAGGGAGGGCTTTTCTAACAACTTGGCATTTAAGCTGAAACTGAAGGATGATCAGGAAGTACACAGACAGCAGTGGGAGATAGTGGTGAGCAGGTAGAGTGTATGAAGGGTTTAGGGTAGGAAAGAACTGGGCCTATATTCAGAGAAATGAAAGAGGCCAGTGTAGTTAAAGTGTAGTGAGCAATGAGGAGTTTGAATGGCTTCCCTCTGTACTCACTGAAATTCAAAAACACATGTCGTGATCTGAGATACATGTTGAAAAGATTATCTTGTGTATTCTGTGGTGAGTGTTTTGAACTGGAGATAAGAATGAAAGTGGGAGGGCAGTTAGCTATTATGGTGAACCCAGTGAATTTCTACTGGAGTCAAGAAGAAGAGGAGCTTTTATCCAGGATTCAGTCAACATGGCCTGTAGTGCTCACTACCTGTTTACTCTGCGTGGTATTAAGGCCAGTGCCTGAGATTGCTGAAGAGTTGAGAGTTCTGTGTTGATAATTTTTTTTAGGAATAGAAGTATGAGGCACTGAATCTTGAAGGCATAGGCAGGTTGAAGGCCCTGGATTTTTTGTTGTTAGTTTGTTAATACAGCCCTCACCAAGAGCTAACAGAGAGGATAAAAATCTTACTCCAATGTCTAAATCAGTCCCCTAGTAAAAAGTGAGATGGCAGAGGTCAAAAGAAGTTAACTAGTATTCATAATATGGCATTTCCTATTTAGTTGTCATTTTTTGTAGTCTTGCACACCATTGCCTTATTTGACAAGTAGCGGTTACTACAGAAGTTGAATGACCTCCTCATTTTTATTTAGTGAAGTATTGAGGCAAAATCTTGATTAAAGTCCAGATTGCCTAAATGAGGCCTGACTGAGTATTCTTCACTAAATGAATGATTCTCAACTTAGTTAGACCCAACCTCCCCACCCTGCAAGAATTTTTTAGTTATTTTAAAAAACATTAAGATATAACTCACATTCCACGCAGTTACCACCCATCCCCTAGGGGGGAAAAAATTTCCATACCTATTAGCATCATTCCCATTTTTCTCCCTGCCCACTCCAGACTGCTGATCTGCTGTCTTAATAGATTGTCCTGTTGTGGACATTCCATATAAATGGATTGCATGTGGTCTTTGTGACTGGCTTCTTTCACTTAGCATGGTGATTTTGAGGTTCGGTTCATATTGTATCAAATATCTGTACTTAATTCCTCCCCCTGCACCAGGTTAAAGTTTATTCACCAACAATTCTCAGTGCTTTTAAAGTTCATTTAAGTTTTCTGTAAGACAGTATCATGTGCAACTTTTTCCAGATTCACCTGACCACACAAGATTGTTTATTCAAAGCATTTCATGGAGTAGGATTTGAGAAATGATGGCAGACTTCTAAGCTAGACAAGTAAAAATCAAATATAAGATATGGTAAACTTTTGTATCCTTTTTTTGATGTGTAATTCACCTGCCATACAGTTCCTCCATTTCCAGCTGTGCAGCCATCACCACAACCAATTTTAGAACATTTTTATCATTCAGAAAGAAACTGTGGCTGCACCTGCAGCCCCGCTCCCCTGTGCTACCACATGTCAGCAATCGTTCCTCTCCTTTCTGTCTCTATAGAAAGGAATTGGCCCATGGGGATGTTTTATGTAAGTGAGATCCTACAATGTATAGTCTTGTGACTGGCTTGTTCACTTAGCATAATATTTTCAAGGTTCATCGTATTTTAACATGTAGCAATACTTGTTCCTTTTTGTTGAATAATATTCCATAGTATAGACAAAGAATGTTTTATTCATTTGTTATTCATTTGCAGGGCATTTGGTGTGTTTCTGTGTCTTGGCAGTTCCAAGTAGTGTGCAGTAAACATTTGGGACCCATGCTTTCATTTTTTTTGGACACATACCTAGAGGTGTTATTACTCGGTTATATGATAACTATATATAACCTTTTTAAGAACTGCTAGCCTGTTTTCCAAAGCAGTTGAGTGTTTACTACTGTAGCAGCAATGTGTGGGAGAGTGCCATTTCTCTACATTCTCACCAACACTTGTTAAGTCTGTTTCTCTGACTGTAGCCCTCCTGATGGATGTGAAGTTATATATCATTGCAGGTTTAATTTGTATTTCCTCAGTGGTTAATGTTGAGCATCTTTTCATGTACCTTTTGGCCAGAGAGTTTCTACTAGCAGAACCAAGTAAAAGTCCTTTGCATATGATTTGCAGATATGTTCTCCCATTCTGTGGATTGTCTTCTCGTTTCTTGATGGTGTACCTTGAAGCATGAAGTTTTTTATTTTGACCAAGTCTAATTTATCTGTTTTTTCTTTTTTGCTCATATTTTTGGCAGTGATTATGCCATGAAGAGTTTTATAGTTTTTGCTCGTAAATTAATTTCTGTGGTTTATTTTGTATGATGGCAGGAAGGGATACAACTCAGTTTTCCTTGTTGCATGTGCACCTTCTCAAGTGTTCTGTAAACTCCCCATTTCTAGCCTGTAGACAAGTGTGAATAATGCATACCACCTGCACATGTTAAGAGTAGGGAATAAAAGGGCAACTTCAAAGGAAATGATGTTAAATGTAATTTGCACAGAGTAGTTGGTATCAATGCGCTGAAAATACTTAGCATATTCATTTGTTATAAACATACAGGATAGCAGTACTCTTTTTTAAATAGTCTATATTAATGAAAGTGAGAGCTTTATTAATCAGTGAGAGCTGTATCTTTCATTTATCTCTACAAGTTTAATCCTAACTCATGTCTCTTGATACCAGCAGGTGCATTATATGGCATTATTATTGGTAATGAGATTTTTGTAAGAGTTGAACATTTTGGTAAAAGTTCCAAGACAAAACTCAATACAGTACAATGTGTGCAACAGTTACATTTCTAGAGAATTCAGCAGGTTGAATAAAACAGAATCAGGTTATAGGCTCAGCTAATTAGAAGCTGATTTTTTTCCAGATATGAAACGGTTCTTTGAAAAATGTTCTGTACAGAGTAGTTCAGTCCAGTTAGCTACAACTTTTGCTTTTCATCACCCGGAAGCTCATATGCAGTCGGTAAATTGGAGGATGGCATCAATATAATGAAGTTGTGTTGATTCATACATGAAAATTTTTTTTCTAGGAAATGGAAATTAGAATAGCAGGAGTAGGATATAACTTTCAAATAGAAAAGGAAAGCCCTTATCTAGCTGTACAGGCAAGACCCTTAAAGAAAATTCAGGTCTGCTTTCCTCGCTTTGTGTGGCTTCCTCTCTGTGGCAATTTGTACTTTTCTGTCCATTTTTTTTGATGGTAGCCTTGTTACCCAGTATTTCATTTCCATGTTCTCAACCCCAGTAATTTAGTATCCCTTGAAGCAATCTGCAAACATAGTGAGCTGCTTGTCAGTGTTCAAGTTTTTGTTATGCTCCAGTTATGATAAAGTGTAGTTTTGAGTGATTTGCCCCTACCCTATTTTCCCAATAAAACTTCTACTTTTAGTGTGCAGTTTTGCAGAATTCAAGGTGTTTCAGGAAAACATTGATTGTTATGCAGAAATGCCCGTTATAGGTAGATGACTTTTTTGGTGAACTCCCCCTGACCTTTAAGCGTAAGTCTCTCTCTCAAAATATTTATGGCTGCATTGGATCTAAGTTGTGGCACACGAGATTTTTGTTGTAGCATGTGGGCTTTCTAGTTGTGATGTGTGGACTCAGGAGTTGCAGTGCAGGGACTTAGTGCCTGATGAGGGATGGAACCCTCGTTTTCTTCATTGGAGACCTGGTCCACTAGGGAAGTCTGAAATCCCCTTATGTTTAAATCTGTGGTCTCTGATTCTAATTGATGAGAGGAGGACACTTGGAATAAAGTGTGGTCTGGATACTTATTAATATATGTGTGCGTGCTCACTGTGCCTGACTGTTCTGTGACCCCATGGACTGTAGCCCGCTGGGCTGCTCTGTCCATGGTATTTCTGAGGCAGGAATACTGGAGTGGGTTGCCATTCTTCTCCTCCAGGGGATCTTCACAACCCAGGGATCAAACCCGCATCTCTTATGTCTCCGGCATTGGCAGGCGGGTTCTTTACCACTAGTGCCACCTGGGAAGCCCTGGTCTGGATCCTGACCACCAAAACCATCTTGACAGGGAAAGTGCCTGTAAAAAATCCAGATCTTGAGATCCCATCTTATAGAGTGTGAATCACAATCTCTGTGAAATTACCTTTGTACATTGTTTACTAGATTGATATTTGAGGTCCACTGCTGAACCTTATTCAGTCATGCACATTATCTGCTTATATTAGTTTGGATACCAGTCTGGGGTGGTGGATGTACTTGAGATCTTCATTTGTTATAAGTGTACCTTACATATTCTTCCCAGTTTCTTGGAGAAAGCATTAAGACTTAATTTCTAAGTCTGAGGATGTCGTAGGGAATTCTAGTGGTTATCATGTTCTGAATAAGGACACAATGCCATATTTTGCCCCTGAATAGATTGGGAACTTATTTCATCTTCAGAAGAGCTAGTTGCATTTCCTAGCCTTGTTTGTTTATATAGAATTGTATGTACTTCCCACTTTCCATTTAATAATATCCAAGTTCCCTTTTCTAAATGGGAGGGCAGTCTAATTGCTTAATGCCCATTTCTTGCTGAGTCAGGTGAGTTTCGCTACATTTTTTGTCCCATTTCCCATGGTACTCTCTTAGGACTTCATCTTTCTCAGACTGTGGGTTATAGCCTTCTCACTCTTAAGATCTAGCTTCTGAAGTTTAGAGGTTGACAAGTAGGAGGGGTTATTCTGCCTTTTTAAATAGTGAAGATTCTATCAGGGAGGAGGGCAGCATTTTGCACCATTAACATGAACTGTCTATCATTTGCCTGGTGCAGGAGTTGGCAAACTTTTTCTTTAAGGGCTGGATAGTAAAAATTCTAGTCCCACAGTCCACACAGTCATTGCCACAATTAAGAGAACAAAAGTAACTGTAGATAATACTTAAATGGCTGGCTGCACCTGTGGTCTGAAAGTCTTGAATACTTGCTTCGTCAGACGTTTAATTTCTTAAGGTTGGTTTAAATTCGTATTACTTAAAACAGTTTCATCCCACTTAGTCACAAATTCTGCTTTTCTCAAGGAGATAATTTCTTTGAAGTGGAGAGCCTTTTTCTTGGTAATGTAAAGAAAGCATAAAGGTCATCAGACATGTAAACAGCTTTTGCTTCCATTACTTTGTTGAGCCAGGCAGCATCTAGGAGACAGTCTCTCACCAGCATATGTATATATATGTCTCTGAATTTAGCACTGAAAATCTGAGTTCAAGTTTTATGTGTGGCTGTATTTTTCTTTGGATATTTACCATCCACAGTTCATTTATTCTTTCTCTCAGCTTTAGACTATACACTATACTGCTATTACCAAAATAAAAAACACTTTTCTTATCCTGAAACATACAAATCCACCATGGAGTGGGATATAAAAATTAATGGGAGTATAATGGGAATATAAAAATTAATGGGAGATGAAGTAGGAGTTTTCAAAGAAATACTGTTTGTAGCCCTCCATAGGTATGGCTGTGGAAAAGCATAACCATAATCATTGCTCTGACCTTGCTTTTCTGCCTGCTTGATACTTCAGTTTGGAAAGAACTACATGGAGAAATTAAGTCTCAGTGGGATGCTCACCCTCACCCTCCCCACCCCCAAATACTTTGGAAGATAATATAAACTGTAGCTTTTGTAATAGTTACCTTTGGTTCAGCCAATTATAAAGTCAAAGTCAAGTTGCTCAGTCGTGTCTGACTCTTTGCGACCCCACGGACTGTAGCCTACCAGCCTCCTCTGTCCGTGGGATTTTCCATGCAAGAGTACTGGAGTGGGTTGCCATTTCCTTCTCCAGGGGATCTTCCTGACCCAGGGATCGAACCCGGGTCTCCAGCATTGCAGACAGTTGCTTTTACCATCTGAGCCACCAGGGAAGCCCAGCCAATTATAGTCATATTATTCAGAGGCAAATCTTCCCTGTCTTGAGTTCTTAAGTGCATCCTTCTGACCCTAATCTAGAGAGCCTGTTGCCTGCTTTATCATGCTTCCTGTACAACCTCTTTTACTTATTTTGGGTTCTATTTAAGAATATCAGTTTATTCTTAGTCTTTCAATAAAATATCTGTGTCTTAATCTTGGTCCTCACTTTTTTGGGGAGCCACACCTCTCTGCTTATGGGATCTTAGTTCCCCAACCAAGGGTTGGAACCATGCCTTCAGCAGTGAAAGTGCAGAGTCCTAACCACTGAACTGCCAGGAAATTCCTCCTCACTTCTTTCTTTAAGTTAGAGTTGGTAGTTTTGCTAAGTCTTCTAGATGAGTCTGTCTCATAGAATGTGGAATCTAGTCCCTATCAAAAAGCTCCTGTTTCTGAAAATAGCTTTCCTCTTAACAGCTGATTGAGTTTTTTCTCTTGAGTCTATTAAAGTCTTAGACTAGTGTGTCTTGATGCTTATGGTTTTTAATTGTTATGTTGTGCCCTCTGAAAACACTTAACAACGGACCTAAAAGCTATCTTACATGTCATTTGTTCAGAGGTTAAGCGCTTCAGTACTAATTATCACTTTTTTTAAAAAATTTTCATTGATATGAAGAATAACACTAAAGTGAATTCTTGTGTTTTAAACTCGAGAGATCAGTAGATCTCATTTCTGATACATCTTAGGCTTATAGAGGACTCTTCCTATCATGTCTTTTACCACATCTTTAGTGTGGCACTATTGTTTTCATAGATTCACATTTTGCTCAAGAATGTATGCAAATAAATGTCAGGGGATCTAACCCAGACTTCTTACAGAACTACTCTGGGAATCATTTCAGTTGGTGAGACTGGCCATTCTTTTCTTCATTGTTGCAACATATTTATGGAAATTTCCATGGGATTCTCAACTCATGGGGTATAAATATGGTGTTCTGTAGGCCATATTACTAGTTATTTTTTTACTTGCATGCAACTGTAAAGCTGAGTTTTAAAAATAGTTTTTAAGTTACACCTGAAAAGTACAAATTTTGATGTGGGTCTTCTTCTTTGGTGTAGATTTTCTTTTTAAAAGTCTTAAATTGGTGCTTGCTTTGGCAGCACATATACTAAAATTGGAACGATACAGAGAAGATTAGCATGGCCCCTGCGCAAGGATGACACGCAAATTTGTGAGGCGTTCCATATTTTTTCTAAATGTAAGACCAGAAACTGTAAAACTCCTAGAGGAGAACATAGGCAAAACACTCTCCGACATAAATCACAGCAGGATCCGCCATGACCCACCTCCCAGAATACTGGAAATAAAAGCAAAAATAAACAAATGGGACCTAATTAAACTTAAAAGCTTTTGCACAACAAAGGAAACTATAAGCAAGGTGAAAAGACAGCCTTCAGAATGGGAGAAAATAATAGCAAACGAAGCAACAGACAAAGGATTAATCTCAAAAATATACAAGCAACTCCTGCGGCTCAATTCCAGAAAAATAAATGACCCAATCAAAAAATGGGCCAAAGAACTAAACAGACATTTCTCCAAAGAAGACATACAGATGGCTAACAAAGACATGAAAAGATGTTCAACATCACTCATTATCAGAGAAATGTAAATCAAAACCACAATGAGGTACCATTACACGCCAGTCAGGATGGCTGCTATCCAAAAGTCTACAAGCAATAAATGCTGGAGAGGGTGTGGAGAAAAGGGAACCCTCTTACGCTGTTGGTGGGAATGCAAACTAGTACAGCCACTATGGAGAACAATGTGGAGATTCCTTAAAAAACTGGAAATAGAACTACCATATGACCCAGCAACCCCACTGCTGGGCATACACACCGAGGAAACCAGATAAAGAGACACATGCACCCCAGTGTTCATCGCAGCACTGTTTATAATAGCCAGGACATGGAAGCAACCTAGATGCCCATCAGCAGACGAATGGATAAGAAAGCTGTGGTATATAGACACAATGGAATGTTACTCAGCCATTAAAAAGAATTCATTTGAATCAGTTCTAATGAGATGGATGAAACTGGAGCCCATTATACAAAGTGAAGTAAGCCAGAATGATAGAGACCAATACAGTATACTAACGCATATATATGGAATTTAAAAAGATGGTAACGATAACCCTATATGCAAAACAGAAAAAGAGATGTACAGAACAGACTTTGGGACTCTGTGGGCAAAGGCGAGGGTGGGATGTTCTGAGAGAATAGCATTGAAACAAGTATACTATCAAGGGTGAAACAGATCACCAGCCCAGGTTGGATGCATGAAACAAGTGCTCAGGGCTGGTGCACGGGGAAGACCCAGAGGCATGGGATGGGGAAGGAGGTGGGAGGGGGGATCGGGATGGGGAACACATGTAAATCCATAGCTGGTTCATGTCAATGTATGGCAAAAACCACTACAATATTGTAAAGTAATTAGCCTCCAACTAATAAAAATAAATGAAAAAAAAAAAAGTCTTAATTTGGAGTTTTTTTCTTTGTAACTGAATGTGTTGGGGTCCCCAGACCACCCCCCAGGCTTGGTGATTGTCTTAAGAGGAGTCATAGGACCTAACATTCATTACCATGGCCTTGTGTTAATAACGGCGAAAGAACACAAAGTGACATCAGCAAAGGGAAAAGGCATGTGGTGCAAAGTCTAGAGGACACCAGGTGCAGGCTTCTGAGAGCCTTGGCCCAGCAGAGAAAGACAGCACACCCTTCATTCCTCCAGCAGTGGATTGTGACAACACTGGTGAAATGTTGTGGACTGCGGAAGCTTATTAGAGATTTGGAACCCAAGGTTTTTATTGGATTTGGATTCTTATGTAGGCATCTCTGCCTGATTTGAACCAAAAGTCTGGATTCCCAGTAGGAAAACAGGTATTCAGCATAAACCATGTGGTCGGCGGAAAGGCTTAGGCACAGTGAACCACTCTTAACAGTTACTGTTGCAGGAACCCTCCTGAAGAGTCATTGTGCTAGCTGAGGACCAACTGTGCAAGCAGACTTTTCTAATAGCGATCTCAGGCTGGCATGTTAATGTCCCTGTACACAGAGCTTATCCTTCACTGATTGCTTCTTTCGATTGTGTTCAGTCTTAAAATGTTTATTGAAGAATTTATTGACTACTGTATTTTTTTTAAAGTTTAGGATGTTTTACATAAATACATGCTGTCCAGCAAGGTACATTTAAACAAGTAGATGAAGAAACCACTAGACATCTTAAGCAGCAGTCTTGTCTTGTTGGGAAATTTTCTTCTCTTGTACCCCATACATTTTCCTAGGTACATATCTTTTGTTACATCATTAGCTTTATTGGGTCTCTCTCTGAGTCTGCTTCTAGCTTCCCCAATAAGCTGTGTTCTAGTCAAGATTAAATCTTGGTTATTCCCTTTCCTCTTGCCTTGCTGTTACTCATTCAGAGCTCATAATGCTTGTTTTTTACGTTACTATATGTGAGTCCCCTACCTTTCACCTTTCTAATGGAATGGACTTCTTGCTCCACTTTTGAATTCCTAGATCTGCTGACCATTACAATTGAGTAAGTGAAACTTTAGGTTATCTTCTGTCCTAATCCACCTTTCTTACCCATTTGGAGGCATACCTTGGGGAGATTGCCATTTTGGTTCAAGACCATTTCAGTCAAGTGAATATTGCAATAAAGTAAGATGCAAGCTTTTTTATTTCCCAGTGCATGCAAAGGTTTAGTATACTATAGTCTGTTAAGTAATAGGATTATGTCTAAAAAAATGTACATACCTTAATTTAAGCTCCAGTACTTTGGCCACCTAATGGAGAGACCTGACTCATTGGAAAAGACCCTGATGCTGGGAAAGATTGAAGGGAGAAGGAGAAGGGGACAGCAAAGGATGAGATGGTTAGAGAGCATCACTGACTTTAGTGGACATGAATTTGCATAAACTCCAGAAGGTAGTAGGGATGGGGGAGCCTGGCATGCTGCAGTCCATGGAGTTGCAAAGAGTCAGACACACCTAAGCGACTGAACAACCACCTTAATTTTAAAGTACTTTATTGCTAAAAAAAAAAATGTTATTTTGTGAGCCTTCAGGAATCCTAATAGTAAGGTCTTGCCTCTATGTTGATGGCTGCTGACAGATTGTGGTGGTGATTGCTGAAGGCTGGGCTGGCTGTGGCGATTTCTTTAAGACAATGCAGTTTGCTGGCTTGGCTCTTTTTTCACAAATGTTTCTCTAGCGTGCAGTGCTGGTTGATAGCATTTTACATCTTTCAAAATTGGAGTCAGTGATTTCCAAGCCTGTTGTTGCTTTTATCAATCAAATTTTTGTTATATTCTAAATCCCTTGTCATTTCAAAGAATCTTCACAGCATCTTTACCAGAAGTAGCTTCGCTCTTAAGAAACCTCTTTCTTTATTCATCCATGGGAAGCAGCTCCTCATCCATTCAGGTTTTATCATGAGATGCAGCCTTTCAGCCCCATCTTCAGCTCCACTTCTAGTTGTCTTGCTATTTCCACCACATCTACAGTTCCTTCCTCCACTGAAATCTTGACAAGTCTGAGTCACCTGTGAGGGTTGGAATCCGCTTCTTCCATACTCCTGTTAATGCCGATATTTTGACCTCTTACCATGCATGAATCATGAATGTTCTTGATGGCATCTAGAATGAATTCTTTCCAGATGGTATTTAATTTACCGAGGTCAGTCAGACTCATGTCTATTGGCAGTTATAACTTTATGAAGTGTATTTCTGAAAGAGAACAGAAAGTTGAAATGACTCCTTGATCCATGGGCTTGCACAATAGATGTTAGCAGTCATGAAAACAACATGAATCTTGTATGTGTTTCCATCAAGCTCTTGGGTGACCAGGCACATTGTCTGTGAGCCCTCGTACTTTGAGAAGAGTCTTTTTTCTTAACAGTACATCTTAACAATGGGCTGAAAACATGTTGTAAACAGATGTGCTGTCATCCAGGCTTTGTTGTTCTATTTATAGGCAGAGAAGATTTAGCATAGTTCTTAAGGGCCCTGGGATTTTCAGGTGGTAAATGAGCATTGGCTTCAACTTCAAGTCACCAGCTGCCTTAGTTCCTGAGAGAGTCAGCCTGTTCTTTTAAGCTTTGATGCCAGGCGTTGATGTCTTCTTTCTGTGAAAGTAATAGAAGGCTGTTTCAATCTGTGTTGAAAAATTTGTTGTTTAATGTAGCCACCTTCATGAATGTTAAGATTTTAGCTTGATCTCCTGGGTGACTTGCTGCAGTTTCTACATCAGCACTTGTGGCTTCACTTTGATGTTGCAGAGGCACCTTCTTTGCTTCAGCCTCAGGAACCAACCTCTTGGCTTCAGACTTTTCTCTGCAGTTTCCTCACCTCTCTCAGCCTTCATAGAATTGAAGAGAGTGTGGGCTGTGCACTAGGCTTTGGCTTAGGGGAATGTTGTGGCTGGTATATATGACCTTCTCTCCATCTAAACTCAAACTTTATCGACAGCAGCAGCAATGCTGTTGTGCTTTCTTCATGTGTTCACTGGAGTAGCACTTCTAATTTTCCTGTGGGAACTTTCTTCCTGCATTCACATTGGCTAACTGGTGTGAGAGGCCTCATTTGCTCTCTGTCTTGGCTTTCAACCTGCCTTCCCTAGTAAGCTTAACTGTGTCTAGCTTTTCATTTAAAGTGAGAGATATGTGACTCTTACCTTTCACTTGAGCACTTAAAGGCCATTGTGGGGTTATTAACTGGCCTAATTTCAGTACTGCGTGTCTCAGGGAAGATGACAGCCCGTGGAGAAGGGGAGACGTGGGGGAGCAGTCAGAACACACACACTTATCATTTAGGCTTGCCATGTTGTGTGGGTGTTGTTTGTGGTGTTTCAAAACAAATTCAATAGTAAATCAAAGATCACTCTCCACGGATTGCTGTAACAAAGATAATCACAGTGAACAAGTTTGAAATGTTATGAGAATTAACCAAAATATGACACAGAGACAAGAAGTGAACCAATGCTGTAAATAGCACTGATAGATATAAGATTGACACAAACCTTCAATTTATACGAAACTCAGTATCTTTGAAGTGCAGTAAAGTAGATCCCAATAAAACAAAGGTAGGCCTGTAGTTGTTCTTGTTGATTGAAATAGTTAATTCTTACTAAATTCTTCTCATAACCAACGTGATTCTGACTGCTAATTTTCCAGGACCACTGGACCATCTAAATTGCTCTTCCTGCTTCCAGCTTTTGTTCATTATCTTGTAGCCTCCATACCACTTGCCAGTTCATTTTTTGGGACAAGGAGTAGGTGGGAAGTTGAATTATGTTACCTTTATGATGAAAAATACATGGAATGAAACTGAAATACTAACAGACTTTTGTAGTGGAGCTTTTTGTATTACTAATAAAGTCTGGATTTTTAGATCTTGGCTTTTCTTAAGATGAAACTGGCATCCCTGATGGTCATGGTTCATAAAATTCTTTATTTTATGTTTACTTTAAAGCAACTTGTCCTGTTGGGAGGAGATATGATGTCATTTTCATCATCTTGAAAGCAAGCAGCTTCCCTGAAACTTAACTTTTTGAAAATTTTATACTGTTTTAGTTAAAATTTGTTAAAACTTTAAAGAGCAAGTGTGGAAAACTGTTTAAGAACTTGAAAAGTAATTGCAAAAACCTACTGGATAATTGAGGCTTCTCTGGTGGCTCAGACAGTAAAGAATCTACCTGCAATACAGGAAACCTGGGTTTGATCCCTGGGTTGGGTGGATTCCCTAGGGAAGGGAATGGCAACCGAGTCCAATATTCTTGCCTGGAGAATTCCATGGACAGTGGATGATTGGCTAATTGTCACTTTTGTTCTCTCATTAGTGGAACTTTTGGCCTTTTTTCTATGTATGTTGTGTCTTTCATATAACTTTCAATTTTTTTAAAAAAAACCTACAGTTTGCTAGAAATGATAAAAATTCACTTTTGCAATGATGAATTAATGATATATCTGTAGTATGACAGAAGCCCAGTATAAACATCAGCTATGATTTACTTAAAATTCTCTTTGCTTTTTATTTTTTAAAGGGACCAGTTACTCTCCCCAAGAAAATTCACACAACCACAGTGCTCTTCATAGTTCAAATTCACATTCTTCTAATCCAAGCAATAATCCAAGCAAAACTTCAGATGCAGTAAGTATATAATTGTTTGCAGTTTTGTTTTTTGAATATATTGCAAAATTTTTAAAAATCAAAGTTGATCTTAATGCACCTGAACTAATGAGCTAGCTTTAATATTAAAATTGAGGATAGTCTGAATATGCCATCTTGATACTGTTTCATTAGCATTCTTTTATGGAGCAAAATTTACCGTTGTGATACTTGAGATACGAGAACTTCAGATTGTGAAACTTGTGTCTTGACTTGAGCTTATATTTTTCATAATCTATAAACTTCTGTTTTTAAAATCTGTAACTTGAGTATCTACTATATATTATATACCCTACAAGACATTAGTGATAATAGAGGTCTTGGTCCTGAAAGGCATGAAACCCAGTGAGGAATTGTAGGTTTTTCTAAAAATGAAGTAATTGTTAATGAAGTAGTTTGAACTTTTTAAAGTTAGGAATCAAATGAAAGTTCTAATACACTCATGCAAAAGTAAGATTTCAACTTTGCAAGCAGATGCTAGATTTTTGATGTATAGAACTAAAAAAAATATGGAGACTGACTATAGGTCGGTAAACCATTAGATCAGTGCATGTTAAGGTCCTGGTGGAGCCCTCAAGAGGGGACTGAGCCTGGGTGAAGAGGCTGTGCTGGCCAGCAGGCTGCCTGTAACCCATGTCGTGGAAGAGGCCTGGAATTCGTGTAGTGTGGAAAGGAACAGCACCCACAAAGACACAGAAATGTGAAGAAGCACTTTGTTTGCAGAACACAGGTTTTGCTGGTGTGGACAAATGGTAGGAGCTCAGGTTACAGAGAGAATGGGGCCAGATCACACAGTGTTCTCTGCTTCCCAAGGATCGTGGACTGTATGTGAAGGCAGTGGAGAGATCCTCAAGGGCCTAGTCAGGAAGTACTGTATTTGGTATTTAAAAACCATCAGATAGCAGTGTGGAAAATCCATTACAGGAAGGATGAAAGGACAACTAACTGAAAGGCCATGGAAGTATTGGTTGAATCCAGCAGGCATTGCCTTGGTTATTCAGGTGGTTATCATACCTTAAGTGGTATTGAAAACTCTTGGGGTTTATTATTTTTTTGTCTCTTGCTGAATCAGTGTGATTAGTACATTTCCATAGAAAATTGGGACATCAACGACTTTCATAAAAAGTTTTAAGTATTAGGGTCTATTCAGGAAAACAAATCCTGCTGAGTTATTTTAGCACAGAGAACTTCAAACACAGAAAACAAGAAGTAGCATAGATAGTGATTATCCCTGAGGACTGGGAACAAAAGGAAGAGGTTGGGGGTTATCAGAACCTAATTGCTCAAAGGAGGAGCCCTGCACAGTTCTCTGAGGAGTATAATGAAGCTGTTTCTGATTCTGGATTGAGAGCTGGAAACTGGCATCCCCTGTGGCTGCTTTCTCCTGCCCTTCAGTCCTCCTGTAATGTCTGGTATTGGCAGACTCTTAACAGAAAGCTAGCTAGCTAAATAGAATGTAATTTGCATTGTCCCAGCCTTAGCATCACAGAACATAGAAGGATGGTATTGAGATCCAGACAGCAGCTTGATAAACTTTGACAGGTGTTATCATCACACTGCTTCTGCTGAATCATTTTCACTAAGAAATATACTCAGTATTTTACAATGAGTATCCATTTTTGTGAAAAATAGCCCCATTAATTTAACAGTCTAGCACTAACCTAATGTTCCCTTCATCACTGACGATTTAGATTTCGTATTCATATGCTGTTAGGACAGAGGCGGGCCTTGTGGACATTGTTTTGGTGAAAAAAAATTCGGAAAAACGGTTTCTGATTATCTTGATTTTCAGGAAATGGATTGGCATAATGAAATCAGAGAGTGTAAATAATGGGCATCAGAAAGTTTGCAGCATCCAGATTCTTAAGGGTGTCAGGGGATTTCACTATGTGAGTGACAACAGAAGATGGATTAAATGTCATGTGTTTTTAGAATCAAGGTTCCCCTTCTGTAAATTTCAACTCTAGGTATATAATTAACCTTCAAGTGGTGGTCTTTTTCATCATAATATACCCAATGGGCGTGGCACTTTTTTACAAACTGAGTTTAATGTTACCTGAGAAGCTGACTTTTGAACATTAGTAATCTGAAGATTACTTTCAAACCATGTCTTGAAATCACTTCTAATGGGCGTTTTTCTGAGTAGTAAAGTAAAATATAAAATCACTGTTCATTAATTTTTTTGTAATGAAAGAGACGAACAGATGAATATTAGGTAGCCCAGGTTAAAAAAACACATTATTTTAACCCAGGTTAAATAAAATATCTTACAATTATATTTGTCAATTACACCTCAGTAAAGTGGAAAATAATACAATGGGAAAAACATTTAACACCTGCTTTTGCATATCAGCATTTAAATAATTTCCATTTCTTTAAAAGGTTTCTTCCTTAACCTGTTTTGGGAGATAGAAATAGGGTGGAGAAGATGAACTTAAATTACTAGTATGTGATTGTAATGCTGTACCCTGGAGCACATTTTGTTAAGTAAGATATTAACTTGTACTAACCTAGGATTTGATAGACCCATGCTGTTCAAGCTTCTGGTCTGTGAACTTTTAACTCACTGTCCTGCACGTTGTGCCACAGTGGAAATTAGTTGTCATTAAATACACTCTTTAGTTGAGCTGTGGTATGTGTGTGTTTTTTAAAGCAAGACCTTCGGCTCGGGAGCAATGTGTTGATATATATTCTGATGCAAGCTCCTTGTCTCCTCCAGGACAGGTCACAGTTGGCATAACCATCACTTTTGAAGAGCACTGGCTTAGACCTCTCTGTTCTACTCTGGTGTCCTCTGTCCACCCATAGACCAAATCTCCTTCATCCTCTTTAGACCAAACTAGTAATCCCATGTAATTGCCTGCCCAGCAAACCAAATCTTGCAAATACATCCATAGAGGGCTTTGTTGGCATAATAATTTAGATCTGGGGGTGGTAGATGGTAGAGAATAACCCTTTTGAATTTTGCCTTCTGGATTGGGTTCCTGCAGCCTGGTGAAGCCTTTTCCTGGCTAGAGTCAGGTGGGGTGTTGAGAATTAACTCTCCCCTGATCTCTAGAAGTTTGGAAGCACTGGGCTGATTTCCAGCAGCTTCACAATTTTGAAACAGCCTGAGAGCAGAATCTGCAGGGTTTCTTCAGCTATGCTCAAAATTGTTACACATTTCCAAAATTGGTGTTGATTTAATGGGAATAATAGATGCCTGGAAACCTGAGTTTTGATCTTTTCTCCTGTCACTCTTTAGTTTTGTGATGTATGGACGTGTTCTCTGTGCTTGTTCCTTTGTGCTAAATTCAAGGTGAATAGGCAGTGCATAAGAATTTGTTTCCTGAAGTGTTCAAATTGTGTCCCTCTGCACAGTGGTGAGCAAGGAAGGATGAATTCCCAAAGTATAACCCTTGCTTCATTTTAATCTCAGAGCTCCTTGGTAAACAGTTATCAATAAATTCATGTAATACTAGGATTTCTACCAGATTTCCTGGAGCCAGTGCAGGCAGTTAAACATTACATTGTTGAGATTAACTCCATGAGAAATGGGCCTTTCAGATAATTTTTAATTTCCTGATAATTTTAGTGTCTGTGAAATGACTAGCAAGAGACTGAATCTGAGAACTAAGACAGACCAATTTTAGTTCTGGGAAAATGAGTGATGCTGCTGATCCTGTATGTTGTGTGAGACAAGTTCAGTTAATACTTGACATGTCTTGTGGATTGTGAAGCTGGAGCAAATTCATAGCTTTTAATATCCTGTGTTTATACCGAAGCTTTTCTGTGTGTGCTTTTCTCCCCCACTAAGTAACCGTGAGTACAAGCAGGTTGTTCTCTGTTACACTGATTACTGTTGTGCCTTAAAGTGTTCAGAACTGATGTGCTCTCATGCCATCAAGTCAGCCAGTTGAGACTGGATTCTCTGTGTGACTAGACTTCAGCAGTTAAAATTGTGGTAATGGGGGTTTTGTAATGCTTTTCTAAGGTCAGTATGATGTTAATATGATACTTTATAGAGTGTTCCATTGTTAGTTGAAGGTTTTCTTAGACTAAGATCTCCTAAATATACATGCAGATGATTCCATCTCAGATGAGGGTACCTTTGTCTCAAGTCTTTCCCCTGTGTGTACTTATAAAACCATTTACATTCTTGATATATCAAGTGATTAAATTACACTAACATTTTCTAATTTTTTTTAAGCCTTATGATTCTGCAGATGACTGGTCTGAGCATATTAGCTCTTCTGGGAAAAAATACTACTACAATTGTCGAACAGAAGTTTCACAATGGGAAAAACCAAAAGAGTGGCTTGAAAGGTATTTGTGCTTAATTGAACAGTATTTCTCACTCTTGATTCTACAGGCTAACATCCTAGGGCGCTAAACATTCTAAATTTAGGTTTCTTAGTGTGCTGTTCATCACTTCTCTTCTTAATTGAAATGTTGACCCATTGTCTGTGTTTTCCATAATTTCTCTTAAAAAACAAACCAAAAAAACTAGGACAGATGAGCAGCTGTCCACAAGGTCCTTGTAAACAGAATGTTTAATTTTAAAACATACTGATCTACATTTATTCATCTTTTCTATAATTTGTATTAGAAATCTTTGTCTTGTAGGACAGTGTTCCCTTCATGTAGAATGTAGAATTACTGTTACTGTGTATAGTTGTGGGGTTCATGGCATGTAAATCAGTGTGATGTCGCCGTCAGTGAGAAGCATTGCTGCTGTTGCTGTGTCCCAGGTCCCACACCAGTTACATGACATCACTGCCTTGTTCTTTGATGTTCAGTGTACTGTTTCCTTACACATTTGACCAGAAGTGTTAAGTGTAGATTGATTGTATCTGTTGTAATTTTTATGGGTTTATCTTTCATTTTTAGAGAACAGAGACAAAAAGAAGCAAACAAGATGGCAGTTAATAGCTTCCCAAAAGATAGAGATTACAGAAGAGAGGTGATGCAAGCAACAGCCACTAGTGGGTTTGCCAGTGGAAGTAAGTATTGATTTTTTTCTTTGAACTAATGTAGTGTTGAATTCATTTCAGTAGTTAGTTTACAGATATATGTGCATAGCCACTTATAATGTAAAATAGTTAGAAACATAACAAGTCTTATCTTTTATGCTGGATCGGTCCTTGTAACCTACATTATTTTGTTTCTTGCAAAGGGAAAGAGTGTATAATAGAATAGTATATAGTAGAATGAATACACCTGTGTATTCATCACTACTCATAATGGCTATGATGCCACTGAGTTGGTTAAAAAGTAAAATTTCATGTTGTGGATTCACTTCTTAAAACAGGAGCCGCCACAACATCTCCCTCCCCCCATTTAAACTGGACACTGCAAACCTTCCTGGATTTCAATCTAATAATTAAATCAAAGGTACACAGATAGTGACATGAAATACCTGTTTTTGTGTTGCCAGTGAGAAACTTGTTTATCCTTGTATTTGGAAATGGTTTCATAATGATCATAGATCTGTGTGCTATCTCGGTACTGTGGGCATATCTTCATGTTCTCTAAAGGTCAGATTTTGTCCAAGTTGGACAATATGGGTAACATAAATTTATTTTTTTAATTCAAATAAAGTTTGAATTTAAAGATTTTACCACATATGTTCTATTCCCAGTGACTTGTCTTGCCCAGAATAAAATTTAAATGCCACATAGAATTCTTAGGCTCTTTATCAAGTTTTGAGAATTTTAAGATGTGTTTTGGAAATTCTTAGACTTAAGCATATTTGAGTTCTCATTCTGTAACTCAAAAAAGTAGGGATATATTTGGTCCCAATAAAGGATATTGAACTTTTGATGGGAAAAGTTATTTAAGGTGAAACAGATAATATAGTTCTGTAGGGCTGAATGTTTAAAATGTGTTTCTGGAAACATTAAATTTGTTATATTAAATTGTACTTGATTTTTAGAAAATAAAAATGGTTTAAGGTACTCTAGTCAAGAAATTAAGAATATAGTATTTTGAGACAGAAGACTTTGGTTGTAGTCTCATTTTACTTAAGTAACTGACTTTTGGTGAGTAACTAAAAATGAGTGGCTTTTCCTTCCAGATTAAAAAAATACATAGTGCCCAGCTTGTGGTCCTCTTGAACCAACTATGGGTATCCAGGAAGAGTGGCTAGTTGGATGTAAAGATAACATATTTTAGTTATTGGGGCAGGCCTCTCCACATAAGAGGCTGGTGGTTCCCAGAGAGGAAAAGATTGCCATCTAGTGTGTCTGTTCCTTCCAAAATAACCTAGGCCCTTGTCCTCTCTTGCGGGTAGTTGGAGATCTGATAGAAATGTTGACAGAAGTGAAAACACAAGTTTTGTCTGCTTAAAAAATATCTTTAAGAAAATAAAACCATAGTTGTATTTTTAAATTATCTCTGTGTAGCTTTTACTTTCAGGAGTGAGTCAGATTTTCTTCTCTATGATTTCAGAACTTAGACAATGTTTGTTACTAAAAATGAAGGAGGGAAAATATTTTAATCTCCTGATTCAGGAATACTTGGGGACATAAACTTTTTTCCGAGCTGCATAATAATAAAATAAAAACTACATGTGTATGTATTTTATATCAAAATCAGATTATGTTACTGTTCTTAACCTTCTGTTCAATAATGTTTCAAGGATATAGGACTTCCCAGGCGATCCAGTGGTTAAGACTCGTGCTTCCACTGCAGGGAGTGGGGGTTTGATCGCTGGTTGAGGAACTATGATTCTGCATGACTTAAGGCACTGCCAAAAAAAAATTTTTTTTTCCCCCAAACATATGTATGTTTGTCATTTTATAATTTAACATATATTATGTTGACTACATGCTGTTCCCTTTTTTGAACATGCTCATGTTCGGTAGATAATCCTCTATCTGTGGAGACTGGCGTGGTTTTCAGCTCTTTCCTATAGTAAACAGTGCTGCTATTCCTGTGTTTGCCCACTTACCTGATTACTTCCTTAGTTAAATTCCTAGGAGTGTAGAGGGAGAAGAGTGGGCCTGTGTTTGTGTTGAAATATAGTCATATATTATACTTTTTGAGTTTTAAGTAATGTTTGAGAAAGGGCTTTTGCTGTACTGCTGCTGCTACTTTTTTTTTTTTTTAAATTGGTCAACTGATTACCTGGTTGAGGGTAATAGTTACTAAGCCTTTGAAGTACTTAACTTTGTCTACCAAAAACTGCTGGGAGTTTCCCCTGTGTCTGGTACAGTGGTATGCATGTCAGGTAGCACTTAAAGCTTTGTTCTTCCTAACAGCCCACTAAAGAGGTGTGGAGCAGGGAGCAGGAAGGATTGGGAACACTTTACATCTAAAGAGAGAAATGTAGAAGAAAGGATTTTTAAGAGCATTTTTGGGGTTTTGGGGTTTTTGGCAGTGTTGGAAATAATCCACAATTTGACCCTGAAGTTGTATGGGTGAAATTTTAAATTTGATATCACTGCTGCTGTAATTGCACTGATGTGGTTGTATTGTGTTTTGTTTGTTTTTTTAATCTTTAATCTGTGTAGAGTGGTTGCTCTGTGGTTAGAGAAACTTTAACTTGGTGTTCTTCAACAGTGACACTACTGACATTCTGGGTCAGGTCATTCTTGGTGGATTCTGTGCTCTATTGTAGAATGTAGAGCTTGTTCCCACCTCCACACATAAGATCCCAGTGGCACTCCTCTCCTTGCCCCAGTCGTGATAACCAGAAGTGTCTCCAGACACTTGCTTAGTGTTCTTGTTGTGGGGATGTGCAGATCAAGTCACTTTAACCGTGTTTCATCTTGAGTTGTGAGGAATAGAACGCTGTTGGGGCCATAGCATTCTCATTTGCTGTGATGCTGCTGCTGTGTCTGCCCCACCCCCCGCCCCCCAAAGTTTACACATGTGAGAAGTATCTTTAATTTTCATACGAATACTTGATAGATTTTGGCTGTAGTCATACAGAACATTAAAGGGCATTTCCTTCATGAGGAAAGTGACAAGGTTGATGGGAATTGGGCATGTTTTGTTTTTTTGTAAACTGTTAAACCTGTCTCTAAAAGCTTGTGGGTCGTATTCTTTTCAGGAAGAAACTCTAGAATAAACTTTTAATTTGTATGTGCACTCAAGTTGATAGTTTACTGATAAGTTAATATCATGAAACAGATGTTTGTAATCTGCTGTGGCAGCTCAGTCTGTTTATTTTTCTGGTACAATAATAAATGCATCTGTTGTAACCCTGATTTTCATTAATTAAGTCTTCAAGTAAGAAGACCTTGTTTTGATAATGACTAAAGTTTTTTTTTTTTTTTTGACAGTATCCAGTACTATACCAAGTACCTTTTGTTTGGCTATAATGTTAGAAGGTGTACATTGCCAACTTAAAAACTGACTTGTAGTTTAAGCATACTTCCTTCTTTGTGCTCTTGTGGCCTCTAGACTTGGAGGAACCATGAGTTGGGAAAAAATGACACTGCATTCAACAGGGAGGGCATCCTTTGGTAATCACGTGCTTGAATCTTAAAATGTTTTTCTACATGGAAGTTGCTTTAATCCTTTAGTTACTGGGGAGACTATTGTAATTTAGGCTGGAGAATTTTTTATAAATACAAATTTTCTTTAACTGTGATTGTTCAGATTTTCCTTCTTTTGTACTTATTTTGTGGAAGCAAAAGTACTTTTCAGTTTAAAATTTATTTTTGTGGCTTTAAGTTGGAAGAGGATCTGTTTTTAACATACCCAAGTATATTTTTCTGACTTTGCTGCAGATGTAGGGCTTCTATTTTCAGATAGCATTATCTATAACTTGATTTTTAACTAACTCTGGTATTTGTTAGCATTTTTAAAATATGAGTTGACTTACTTAATACAGAGTTCTTCATAAATTCAGCCATCCCTAAATGAGGTTAAGCCCTAGTACCAACAACTTTAGAGCCCACTAGTTAACCGCTTCAGTATTCAGAAAAATCAGGCTAACGAAGTAATAATTCTTTGCAATTGAATCACTGTGGATGATACAGTCAATTATTAGAGCCAAGATCCATATTTTAAAAGAATGGATCGTTTGCTTTTTCTGTTTTTAAAAATTTTTTTTAAAATTTGAATAAAATGTCATAAATCCATATATTGATCTTTTAAAAAAATGTTCTGTTTGAACTATGGTGTGGTTCTAAAGAATCCCCCAAAACAAGTAGCCCACTTGAAATCTGAGTATAGAATTAATATTTACAGTTGATCTGAAATTCCTCTTCCAGTATTTGGATGTTTGTATGCTAGTGGTAAAACTGCAGACACTAACTGGGCTTGCAGTTTTATAGAAAAGATGTAAGTACAAGTGTGTTGCTAAATTAGCTGATGTTAAAGACAGGATTCTAACGTAATCTTTTTTCTTCCCCCTTCCGTCATTCCAACATCTCTTTTTCCGAACTCTGAACTAAAGTGGAAGACAAGCATTCCAGTGATGCCAGTAGTTTGCTCCCACAGAATATTTTGTCTCAGACAAGCAGACACAATGACAGAGACTACAGACTGCCAAGAGCAGAGACTCACAGTAGTTCTACGCCAGTACAGCACCCCATCAAACCAGTGGTTCATCCAACTGCTGCCCCAAGCACTGTTCCTTCTAGTCCATTTACGCTACAGTCTGATCACCAGCCAAAGAAATCATTTGATGCTAATGGAGCATCTACTTTATCAAAACTGCCTACACCCACATCTTCTGTCCCTGCTCAGAGGACAGAAAGAAAAGGTATGCCGTTGTTACTAGATACTGCACGTTGAACTGTAGTGTGAGTTTCTGATTATATGACATGATTTCCATCAGATTCAGTGAGACTCTGAATTATAAATTCGTTTAAAGTCTTTTAGAATGTTACTGCATAGATTAGATCTTGAGTTAGCCGTATTCTTTTTCTTTTCATTTTTAATTATGGAGCCTCAGAACTGGTTTTGCATTTAATACTTTGAAGTCAAGTGCTTAATTTATAACAGTAATGGATAAAACAACTTATTAAAGCTAAATGAGTGTCCCATCACACTTGTGTACAAGTAATTTTGGGTGTTTTGTGATAATTGTCTTCATGATTTAGTCAAGAAATTGTCTCAATTTTCACTTAAAATTTAATACGAATAGAGACATTTTAAAACTTGTCATTGCCACGTAACATGCAACTATTGGTTTCAGTTTGTGAATTAGACAGCTCAGTTATGGGCCATAAGATAAGGAGTCTTATGTCTGAACTAGGACTTAGTTGAAGGACTAGAGGTTAAAATTTGCAACCACATTCCAGCTCTGTGCTAATAACCACAGAATGTTCAAAAAAGTTAGAAAAAAATTGGGAGATGATGGATAATGGGAAGCATGGTGATGGGATAAGCATATTTGCATAGACCAGTCACAGTCCCAGACTTAACACTGTTTTATGAAACCAAGGAAATTTAAAGGCATTAAGTAAACAGAAGTATGAGTAAACTCATTAGCAGATTAGCATCAGTTAACTGTTGAGGAATTTTTCTTTCTTTTGCGTTTAGGAGATGTGACATGGACCTATTGAGTGTTTACGCTTTTACTGTAATGTCTGGGCCACTGTTTCACACTGACTTAATTTGTTGACAAAGGATTTAAGTATTTGGGTTTCCTCTCGTTTTTAGTTTCCTCTCCTTTTGTGTATGTTGGAATTTCCCCTGTAGCAGTTTTCACACATTATTAAACCATGCTTTATCATATAGTGCATAGTACATAAACAGGGTATTCCAAATGTTGTCAAATTTCCCAAAGATGGTGTATCAGAATTCATTGTACAAGTTATATTTGCCCTGACGCAGAACTAAATTTCCAAAAGAGAATTTCTTAGAAAATCTGATTTAATGCGTTAATTGTTAGTAGTACTTTCTAAAGGAAGTTTGGCTTTCCAGTTGTGTCAGTTTTATTTTGGTTACAGAACATTTTCTTTTTAAAAGCCTTTGTCAGTTTGAAAAAAAAATCCTTTGGCCTTAAAAAAGATCTTTGGTATTTATCTCATTTTACCTCTTGTTCATTTAACAGCCTTTTTTTTTACGCTGTTACGTTCATCTTGGAGTTTTTCTTCCCTGACTTCTAGAACACTGCTGCTCTTTAATGTCTCCACTCTTCTCTGCTTGCTCCTTGAATATCAATAGAGTTTAGTCTCTAACTGTGTTGTTTTTCTTTTTTCTTCCCCCCAACATGTTCTCATTTGCTGGGTGGCAGGCAATTCTTATGACTACTTTGTCTACATAAGTGACTCCCAAATCTTTATTTCTAACTCACACACGTCTGCTTCCTTATCTAAGTAGTTGGTATCCAGAAGTTAATGTGTACCAAATGCCTCCCTTCCCCCTAATTTGTAGGTTCTCAGCGATAACACTCTCCGCCCAACTACTCCGTGTTCTTTAACATTCTTGCCCTTCTACCCCTGCCCATCCATCAGCAACTCTTGGATTCTTCCAGATTTTACTTGTATATGTCCTTCCTCTTGCTACTGTCACTGCCATGAGACTCGGATCATGGATCTTGAAATAACCTCTGATAATTGCTGTGCTTCCTTCTACCCAGTCTCTGCATTTACCAGTGACATCATTATACTGGGTGGTGGTCTCTCATGGCTTAAAATTTTCTAGTGGTTTATCCAGAGGATCAAAGTTCATACTTCCCAATAAGACAACAGCAAGTCCTTGACAGTCTGATTGCAGTCTGTCTTAACTAGCTTGATCTCCAGTATTTTACTCTTACATTCGCTATATAATTCATCTGCTAAAAACTTGTACTTCTTTTTAGATCATGTTATGCTCTTTCATGGTTTGATCCTTTGCTGAAAAGGATATATTCTTTCCTCCATTCCCATTCTGTTGAACTCAGTACTCTTTTTTTTTTCAGAGCCAGCTATGGTGTCCTTCTGTTCTCATTGTCAGTTAACCTCTCAAACACTTTTCTTTTGATCTGTTGATTGCACTTACCACTTTATTATTTTAGTTCCTCCAATTAGACGGTCCTATGTAGAGTTAGACATTATGATTTATTGCTTTTTGTACTTTTTTCACTCCCTGCTCTCCTTCAAAGCTTCAAGCACCATTCCTGAGAAACTTAACATAATAAAAAGTAAACTGTATACCTAGTTTGGTGCTAAATGTTTTGTATACCTTTTATTCTTTAAAACAACATTGTGAGGAAAAGAATTGTCTGTTAGATGTGAAAAGCCTGAACATTCCTAAAGTCTAAACGTACGGTGTAAGATGTAGTTTCTCTAAAATCCATGTTCCTTCCATAAAACTGTATGTCATGAAAGAGATCACAAATCAATTCATGTTTAAATTCTACAGAGTGTCTTTGCTGATCACAAACTTAACGTGAGACTTTTACATATAATTTTAAGCTTCTAGGAAGCAACCTGATTACCTTGAAATTGCCTGTGTGTATAAGGAAGATAGTACTAACTTCCAAGTATTTCCCCTTGCATGTGAATTGAAACAGTATTATTCCCTTAAATAAATTGTGTAACAGTTTGGATCTTTTCAGATTGTTTTCCAGTTAGTCTAAATTTGTAAAAAGGTCCATTAATTTGAAATATATTTTTTTCCCTCAATGGAGACATCTGTGTTACTTCAGTTAAGCTTCCTGTTGATTCTTCTCATCAGCATAGTGATTTCCTTGTTTGGATTTTCCTTAACAAATAATTAAGAGGTTGGTGGTTCATACAGATGGGTCTTGGTCTTAAGTGCTGATAGTGTAGCTAAGCTGTATTTTAAGGTTGTCAGCAATAGAATGCTCTGATAAAGAATACAAGAGCAGGATCTCTGTCCTGACCACTTCTATATCCCTAGAATAGCCAGTTGGTATTTGTGATATGTGAATAAATAACTGAAAGAATGGTAATGTGCTGTTGAGGGCTGGCGAAGCACCTGCCTTGGTCATGGTTTAAAAATGTATTTGGAGAAGAAGTGTTACATATGTTGTGATCTAATTAAAGAAACCAGAAATAGATTTAGGTCTGTGTAATGCCAGTGTCTCCAGTGTTCTTGCCTGGAGAATCCCAGGGGCGGGGGAGCCTGTTGGGTTACCATCTGTGGGGTCGCACAGAGTCGGACATGACTGAAGCTACTTAGCAGCCGCAGCAGCAGCAGCAGCAATGCCAGTGTATCTTCCATTAAAAAGAACGTAAGGCAGATCAGTCTGTGCTTGCTTGAGGGATAGAAGTGTGGAGGAGCTGTGAAGCTGTTTGGTTTTGCAGAGAATAATAATTCTAGTGTTAGGTAGGGTGAAACAAGGGTGTCAGGTTACCTCCTTACAGGTTATATCTTTGTTACAGTAACATTTGAACATCTGTTGGCAAGATTACTGTATTGGACAACAAAGTACAGAGAAACTCTGTGCTAAAAAATGATGCAGTTGAATTTTTACAGATTGGTAGCCTGTTGACCATCCTAAACTGGTCCTGACTCCACCCTCCTTTCCAGATTTGTGAAATGACAAAATAGGCAGGAGACATAGGTCCTTGTTTTTTGATTTGGCCAAACAAGTGCCAAAGTCAGAAGAGATTAAAATTTCTTATTTAATAATTTTGAGTTATAGTTTATTAATGTAAATAAGTTTGAAAAGTAAATAGTAGCTGCAGAAACAGATCTAATCAGTGGCCTTCAGTAATTTCTCAGAAAATTTAGCGTGTCTAAAGAGTCAGTCAGTTACATGCTGGTTCTGTAGTCTTGTGGCTCAGCTGATAAGAATCCCCCTGCAATGCAAGAGACCTGGGTTCGATCTCTGGGTTGGGAAGATCCCCTGGAAAAGGGGGAGGCTACCCGCTCCCATATTCTGGCCTAGAGAATTCCATGGATTGTATAGTCGATGGGGTCGTGAAGTGTCGGACATGACTGAGCGACTTTCACTTTCTGTGGTCTTAATCTAATGAGAAAGGGATTAGTCATTCATAATATGAGGTATAAGTTAGTCACCTAAACTTCCTTTTTCTGTTTGATGATGTTTGTAGACTGGGTGAAATTAAAATGAACTCAAAGACTTTCCAGTGTATATTAATAAGGCAGTAAGCCCACAGAGGAGGTCATAACTGGTTTTAAGTGGGCCACCATTCAGCCCTTCCTTGATTTGCTTTAAACTATTTTTAGGATTACTAAATATTCATGTAAAATTAGACCAATTGGCCATAGAGGTACTCAGATATTTGAATAACTGGGGACCTTAACAGGGAGAGGGTGGTTAGTCTGATTTAGTTAGTTTACTAAAATTATGTTAATAAAGATGGCATTTTGAATAGTGGGGCAGAGGGAACACTGGTGGTAAAAGAATATTAGAAAATATTTGTTTATAACTTGAGAGTCAAGGAAGATCTTTTAAATCAGACTCAAAACACATTTGCCTTAAAACGTTCATAAAACTTCTCTATGACAGAGATACAAGAAACAAAGGTTGAAAAGCAAATACCGAATTAGTAGAGAATATTTGGAACATATTTAAAACACAGTACGTTAAGGATACATTAAGAATTCATCAAAGCAGTGTGAAAAAAACAATCCAGTAGAGAAATGAGCAAAGGATATGAACCAGCAATTACAGAAGAGGAATTTTAAATTGCCCGTCTTGCTTTAGAATAGGTGGAGAAATTTACTCAAAATGGGACAAAGGCCTTAACTTAGGAGATAAAAACTATAAAACTCTCAGAAGAAAACAAGGTAAAGTCTTTATGACACTGGATTTGGTGCTGATATCTTGGATATGACAGTGGAGAAGTGAAGTCGCTCAGTCATGTCTGACTCTTTGCGACCCCATGGACTGTAGCCTACCAGGCTCCTCCATCTATGGGATTTTCCAGGCAAGAATACTGGAGTGGGTTGCCATTTCCTTCTCCAGTGACACCGAAAGCACTGGCAACAGAAGGAAAAAAAAAAAAAAAGGTAAATTGGACTTCATCAAAATTAAAAACTGTGCCTCAAAGGACACTCTAGAGTGAAAAGACCACCCATGGAGTGGGAGGAAACATTTGTTAAGTTACATCTGGTCAGGGGTTAATATCCTGAATATACAGTTATATTACTTAAGGAGAAAGTGAACAGCCCAGTTCAGAAATGGGCAAATGAGTTCAAAAGACATTTTTCCAGAGAACATAATCTAATGGCCAGTAAGCACATAAAACGGTGCTCAGCATCATTAGTCAATAGTGAAAGCACATCAGGCCACAGTGAAATATCCCTCTATACACATTGAAACACAGCCACTGTGGATTACAGTTTGGCAGTTCCTCAACGGGTGAAAGATAAAATTACCATAGGATCGTCCAGTGATTCTTGCTTAAGTGTAATCAGAAGAATTGAAAGCCACGGAATCAAATGGATATTTATACACCAAGGATCGAGACAGCGCTGTTCACAATAGCTGAATGGTGGAAACAATCCTAGGGTAAATAAAATGTGATATATATATTTACATGCAGTATTACTCAGCCTTAGAAAGGAGCAAGATTGTGATACACACTGCAGCACGGCTACACACTGCAACACGCATGAACTTTAAAAACCTCATGCTCAGCGACACAAGAGGACAGCTACTGTGATCCAGTTCTGTGAGGCAGCCCAGATGGACAGATTCATGAACACAGACTAGAGCTGTGCCTCCTTAGGGTTTGTGGGATGGGGAGCTTTATTTAATTGGGTAGAGTGTTTGTTTGGAAAGATGAGAAAGTTCTGCAGGTGAATTATGATGGCTGTGTGTCAGTGTGATACACTTAATGCTACTGGATTGTAAACCCAGAAATGGTTAAAATGATTAATTGTATGTTGTGTATTTTATCAGCATGAAAGTTCAAGAGAAAGATTACCGATTCAGTATTGGAAATTAAAATGACTTTTTTTTCACTCTTAAGATTAATGACAGTTGGTAAAAGTGTGTAAGATGATTATTATGGAGGTCACTTAAGTAAAATCTGTTAAGCTTTAAAGTAGGTTTATCCTTTGTATTATAAATGATTTTTCTGATTGAATTAAAAAACCAAGTTGCAAAAGCATAAATGTTATAAAATAGCAATACCATACTTATTTTTATGTACATTTTAAATGCCTAGAAAAGTTATGGACAGACATAAGATTTAAAATTATGAATTATAAAGTAAAGGAAGTGACCGGTTATATACCAGGTGTTGTCACCTAGGTATTTCATGGTTTTTTTCACTTGTACACTTTTTCCGCTTATTTCTCCATGTTGTACCCCTCTGTGTAACCACTCCTACACAGTGGAACATGCAGGCTGCCTCATTGTCAGTTGTTTGAGCTTTGTTCCTGTGTCCTGTTTAATATTATTGCAGCAACTGTCAGAACATTGTAGGAAATTGTTTAGTAATGTAGTCAGTACCTTTTATTCTTTAAGTGCAGTATCTCTTTAGACCTTTTCACATATTGAGAAGGAGTTATTTGGCATACTGGAAAAATATGGGTCAGAAAATTCTGACTTTAGTATATGCTGTCTTGAGTATTTTGAAAGGGTATCTATAATTAGAAGAGGTGCGTGGGTACTACTTAAGGCTTGAAAAGTTAGGTTATGATAACATTTCTGTGTGAACGGTCTAGTGTTTGGTAAATTGCTCCCTCTACTGGTAAAAATTGGAAATATAAATGAATCTAAATGATTAATTCATAAAGAGACAAAAAAGTTTTCTCAGAGCTAATATATCCAATTTAAAATCAAAGGGTAACATACTTATTCCATGGTTTATATTAAAGACTTGGTTAGAGAATTACAAATGATTGAAATATCAGTTAGGAAAGTAACTTAGTTCATTTTAAATTTAAAATATGGTAGGATGACACTGCTACATTTCCTTAAAAAAAGACACACAATAAAAATGCTGGAGCTAAAATTAGATACCATTGGTTTGCCAACAACTGAAAAAAATAGGTTTAAAGCAACCTACGAAATTAAGTTGCAAAGGAGAAGTTGCAAAGGTTCTCATTTAAAGAATAGACTAGAGGCTGATGTTACAAAGCAGAAGCTTTTGAAGTGGGTTTGGGATGTAAAACGCTGCACTGGTTTTTTTACTTAAAGTCACTATTTGTATTTTGTAAGATTCAGGTTTTTCGAATTAAGTCTAAATAAGTTATATTTGTTTCTAAGATTATACAGTATTACTTGGCTTTATGAAAAATAACATAAAGCAAGCTGGTCATTGTCTGCTTTATCAGTTGTTTTGGAGATCTTAGGCTTTTCTCCCCCACTTTAAGGTTTGAACCTAGAGGTTAAGGAAGAGGACCACATACACATGCACCTGCCCCTTTCTTGCCGAGTCTGGCATCAGTCAAGAAGCATGTGGTGTTGCCATTTTGGTGCTGGATCATGTTTTGCTACTAGAGCTACAGAGATAAATACAACAAACTTCTTTTCCTGAAAGAGTTCATTTTCAGATAAAAGGGAGAGATAATAAGCTCCCTAATAGAAGATGCTGAGTAATATCTGTGCTAGGGCATTCTGAATGTAGAGGAGCAACACCCAACCAATAGCTTTCTTCTGTATTTTAGTGATAAGACTACCTTTCAGGGTAGCATTTTATGTTTTCATTATCACATATGATCTCTTGTTCTCAATTATACTTCTAGATTGAGGCAAGTAATATTAAAAATGTTAAAGATGTAATGTGTTTTGGGAGGGCATGTGTATAGGTGTGTCTTTTAGGAAGAGTAGGGTGACTGGAGCTGTTTAAAAAAGTGTGAACATATAGCATGCTGGAAAATAGCATGCTGAAGACCTACCTGGAAAAAGCATTTTAGCTTTCCTGTCTTTGATCATGCCCTTTCTTCATTATCTCTTCATGTTTGTGCAAAATTTTGTTTTGATTTTGTTTCCTTTTGTTTTAAAGTTAAATATCTTTCTTTTTCATAACCAGCAAGGTGTGCCAGATTCACCCATAGAACTCTTGTAAGTTTACCATACATACTCTTGGACTCCCCCTCCCCCATTCTGTTCTTTAGAACTGGGGTGGAGCTCTTATATCTTTTTTTGTTTTTAAACTTCATGAGTAATTCTGCTAAAGTCATTCTCAAAATCAAACCTCTGAAAAAAGAGAATTTCTGGCCTTAAGAAATGTTACATGCTGAAGGTTCCTATAAATATTGAGTGGTGTCAACTGGTTTCCATACTGTTCATCAATAATCTCTTAAAAACTGTGAAAGACATGTATCCATAGGATAAATAAACATTTATTTACATTGTTACATTATCTCTGTGGGAGTGATATGTATTAGTTTTCTGTTTTGGAGTGTTCTTCTTTTCCTGGAATGAGGAATAACACTGAAGAACTTTCCAGCCCCTGTTAGTTTTTCCAGTCTGGATTTAGGAGCACTGAAACAAATTTGGAAACAACACCTTCTCCAACTCCTGTCCTTGAAGGCAGAAGAAAACCTAAGTAAAAGCAACAAAAGGGTCATTTCAGAGGGGTATAAGTACTGACTTAATTGTTCATAAAGGAAGTAAAAATAGAACTTGTTTCATTCTGAACATCATTAAGATATTTAAACTGTTTATTCCTTAAGCTGAATTTAAGATATGATGATCTGGAGAAAACTGCTGCTATTGTCTAGAATTGCTTCATGAAATGTAGTAACTTTTCATAAGGAAGATCTTATTTTCTTCAAGTTTCTTTGTACTTGTTTATGATTCCAAACAAATGTTTGAAAGCAAGGCTGAATATGGTAAGCAGTCTGCTAAGACTTACAGACCCTCCTTTAAAATGTGTGCTTGTAAAATGAAAGTATCTGTCTTATAAAAGATGTGGAGACCAAAATGGATCATAAGAGTTCAGCACATACATGAAATGTAGTGAAAGCAGCTCTGAGTCTGTATTTTAGAGAGCTATTGTCCCTAGTTCTTTTGACCATTACAGCAGTATTGTTAAAAGGCTGGTAAAGGAGGTTTGGTTTTTTCTTATTTTGCAATAAGCTTGTTATTAATTCCCAGCTTCTTTGAGGCCATGAAGATTAACGAATGTTTAGTTCCTAGAATTGGAATTAAAAATCTGTACTTACTAGGTAGCAATGTGATATTCAAATACAGTGTTCCTGAGACTTTTATATATCATAGTAGCAGTCTTAATTCGGTTCTATAATGTATGTGAGCTTGAAAAATCTTAAGGAAATGCCAGGATTGTAAGAGTGTATGGATATCTTGAATAATCTAGTCTAAACGTCATTACCTTCTGTTCTTAATTCTTTGCTTCATTAAAGTGACTGTATTAATAAAATTTGATGATATAAAAATACTAGTTTGTGTTCCTTTTCCTGTTGGTAGACATATGGTTTGTTTCTAGTTTTGTGCTAAATTTTTTTTTATAAAAGCACAATACCATTTCAAGAATTATTGAATATTTTCTCCTAATTTACATATATTAGAGTTTCTCTAAGGGTGTATACCTAAGGTGAATTAACTGGGTTATGAAGTGCATGTACCTCCAGTTTTTCTAGAGAATGCCAAATTATCTTCCAGTGTAGTTATATGAGTTTAGCTTCCACCTGAGATGCTGTTTCTATTACTCTCTATCAGTATTTGGTATTTTTAGACTTTTGGACATTTTTCTCAATATGAATGTAAAAGAATATTCTGTTGCTTTTTAATATATATTTTCCTGATTATCAGTGAAGTTGAGGATCTTTTGTTTTTTAAGCCATTCAGGTTTTTCTGTGAATTGTCTTTTCGTGTCTTTCATTCCTTCTTATTGTTTGTGTTTCTTTAATTTGTAGAAATTCCTTAAAGTATTTTGGTTACCAATCCTTTGGGTGTAATTATTTTGCTCTTGTGTCATTTTCTGCATCCTCACATCAAAGTTATTTTTTTGTATTTTCCTCTACTATTTCTTAAGACTTAAATGTATATACAAAAGTTAAATCTGCCTTAAATTGGTTTTGTTTTAAATTTTTAAGTTTTTATGTCTGACATGCGTGTCACTAGCTATATTCTTTTTCTTAAAGAGTTTTGTAGCTTTTACTAACCCATACCTCTTCAAATGCTACCAAGAATGCTGTTGGGGTTTTAATTTCAGTTACCTTAAATCTATGTAAATAATTTGCAATGACAGCTTTCAAATTATAATTTTTCATAAATAGACATTTTTTTGTGTACATTGAAACACGGGTTGGGATTTTGTGGGAGGTTTTTTTGTTTTGGTTTTTTTTTGGCTATTAAAGAATCTTTTTTAGTGCTGATAACCTTGAAATGATACAAATAGAGATAGTTCATTGCCTTATATATTTAATTCCAGAAGAGGAGTATGTAATTCCAAAACTCAGTTGTTAGGTATAAAAGTTCAGAGTAGGTGTCTCGTCTTATTTATCACATCCATAGTCCGTTCTGGGGTTGCTCACCATCACTCCTATTCTGATTTTCATATTTAAGCAGACTGTTTTTTGTGGTGATGAACATTTTCACCTTTATGGTGCATATAAATTAATTCTTGGAGAATTGTATTGTCCCTTTATATCTTAATGCAACCTTATTTGGAAATGTAGTCAATACAGGACAGTACCATGGAGGTATTGAGAGTCCGGTTCCAGACTACAACAGTGAAGCAGGTATCACAATAAAACAAGTCAAATGAATATTTTGACTTCCCAGTGTATATAAAAGTTATGTTTGCATTATACTGTAGTCTGTTAAGTGTGCAATAATAGCATTATGACTAAAATCTGTGATAACCTCTAGAGGGGTGGGATGGGGGTGGGTGGGAGGGAAGCTCAAGAGGGAGGGGATATATGTATATAGTATATCTATGGTTGATTCACAGTGGTGTACAGCAGAAACAACATTATTGTAAAGCAATTATATTCCAGTTTTTAAAAATACGTACCTTAGTTTAAAAAGAATGCTGTTGGGAAAATGTTGTAGGTAGACTTGCAATACAGAGTTGCTGTAGAAACCTTCGATTATTTGGGGGGGATGAAGAAGGCAGTAACTGCAAAATGCAGTAAAACAAGGTGTGCTTGTACATGTTTTTGAGACAGCATTACTAATAAGCATAGTGGTGCTTTGAACCACAGATACAGGTATGGTTTGGTATGGTAGCGTCACTGCCTTCCCTGGTGACTTCAGGCAAGTTACATAGTCTTTTTTGTACAGTTTTGTCATCTGTGAAATCAGAGTGTGAAGTATCTACCTCATATCTAGTCAGCCAACTATTTGCTGAGCCCACTCTGTGCTACCTTGGGAATGAGATTACTTGAGTTAGGTGCCTGGCACATACATGGATCCTGCTTGTTTGATGTTGGTTCCAATTTCCAGTATTCAAGTCATGTTTTTCAGCCTTACTCTGTCTCCTTTGTCTTTAGAATCTACATCAGGAGACAAGTCTGTATCACACACTTGCACAACTCCTTCCACATCTTCAGCCTCTGGACTGAACCCCACGTCTGCACCTCCAGCATCCGCTTCAGCAATTCCTGTCTCTCCTGTTCCACAGTCACCAATACCTCCATTACTTCAGGACCCAAATCTGCTTAGACAGTTGCTTCCTGCTTTGCAAGCCACGCTGCAACTTAATAATTCTAATGTGGACATATCCAAAATAAATGAAGGTAAATTTTCATGGTAACAGTTTCTCAGAAGTTCATTTGCAATGTGCAGAATTACATAATTAGTAAAATCCCCAGTATAGGAATATGCTTTGTTTCATTTTGAAATTTACATTTGAACTGCATGCTTCAAAAGATATGATTGAATTACCAATGCTTTAATTTTCTGTGTATTCTCCAAGACTTGTTTGTGCACCTGGTAGTTACCAGAGATAATTGTTCTGTTAACTTAATGTTTTTGGAAAAAAGAGTATTTACTAAAATTGATAGAAAACACTTAGTCTCCAACATATTTCAAAAAGCCTCCTGTATATTGGTAAATAATTATTTGAAGTATTTTAAATATGCTATTTACTAGAACTAAGCTAAGTGTAGGAATTCAGGTAGTTCTTGAACTACTTAAACATCAATGAGAAGGGAAGTAATGGATCATGTGGATCATGTTATGCTGTTTTTCCTAGTTAAATTGCATTGTTAATTCCAATTTTGCTTTTCAGTGTACTACTAAAGTATTTAGATAGCCACCTCAAAGAAGTCTGGGTAAAAATGGATATAGTTTGTAAACCATTCAGATTGAAGTATTAAGTCTTACGAACATCGCAAAATTTTGTTTGCATACATTCTCATATATTTAACAGTACTGTTAAGTGGTTAAGTTCTTCCTGTATCATAAAAATGGAGCTATCTCAGGCTAGTTGGTCATTAATCTTCCAGTCTTATTCTTCTCAATATTTCTGTATTCTCTTGTTTGATAGGTAAAGATTTTACTAGGCAAAGTAGGACTTTTAAACAGTTTGAAGAAACCATAGCCTAAGAAAATGTTGATAATAAAATATCTTACGCTCCAAAAATAGTATTTCAAAGTACCCAGCTTTTTAACATCCATTTTTGAAAGATTTTTGAGGGTAGGTGTTGACGTAGGATTTGAGTGCTCAGCTTGTCTAGTAAAGCAGTTGCATGAAACAGCTATTTATCCTGTTAATTACAAGTAACGTACTAAGCACCTTGCCTATGTATGGTTAGGTTTCTGGTGTAGTCAGAAGTTCCAGTGAATACTCTGCTGATTTAAACACCTTTAAGGAGTTTTCTTTTAACTGAACACCTAAATTTTACTGGAAAGGAAACTCTACTGTTTTATTGTATAAGCCAATTCATTTTCTTTGCTTCTGCCTCAGATCATTCCCCATGTCTTGACCTGTTGTATTACTCCTGTTTTCTAGACTCAATTTGGAAATTCTAGTATGAAACAATTTTTTTCTGGGTTCTTATTTGAATTTTCGTTTTTACTAATACTACATATGCTGCTGTGTTTTTATTTGAATTTAAGATGTACTGTGCTTCTAGTTCTTACAGCAGCTGTGACACAAGCCTCATTGCAGTCTATAATTCACAAGTTTCTTACTGCTGGACCATCTGCTTTCAACATAACTTCTCTGATTTCTCAAGCTGCTCAGCTCTCCACACAAGGTATTTATGTACTTTTAGATACCTCTAGAGTTGTGTCTTTAAGGCAGGCAGGTGGGATTAATAACAGATTTCTTTTAATCTTTGAAGAGAAAGTAGCTATGATAATTTTATTTTGATTTTTTAACACTCCTTTATACAAGTAGTATTTTTCTTTACCTTTTTAAATGAAACAAGCTTTTCACATTTATCTTATGCTGTTGCCATCAGATCTGTAATATATATTTAATTCAGCATGTAAGTCCTTAATGAGGTATCCTGCTCCAAAGCTAAAATAAACTATGATATGCTCTCAATCTTTGTGAAACATTGAATCTGTTTTCAGAGTTGAACTTTGGTTCCAGTTGGTGTTATATGATTTTTGATCAGAGGATGTGGAAATGCTTTAGTCCTGCCTTGAGTTAGCCAGCCCTCTTCTCTGTGCAGGTGTCTAGTGGAGATGACACCAAGGAGCAGACAGGAAATAAGAGTCACTTGATTTATTATCCCTGAGTCCCAGTGCAGAAAGCTGCTCAAGTGAGCAGGACTGCTGATCAACCAGTGCAGTGAAAAGACTCTTAAGAGATCCCTTGGGTAACCTCATGGGGTGGGAATCTGAGGGGAACTAGAAGTAAGGCTAAAGATCAGGATGCTTTCCTGGCGAGACTGTTCAGACTTAGAATGGGTGCTGCATTGGGTGGCTAGTCTCTGACAGGTCATGTGGTCATTGTGGCCCCAGTGGGTAGAGATGCTGACTTTTTCAGATAGGTGTTCTCTTTGAGGTTATGGGGCATGTGCAGAGTTGTAAAGATCTGCCCCACGTCAATTACAGAAGTTTCTGGTTTATTTTACTCTTTGCAGCCCAACCATCCAATCAGTCTCCAATGTCTTTAACGTCTGACGCATCATCCCCACGATCATACGTGTCTCCAAGGATAAGCACACCGCAGACAAACACAGTCCCCATCAAACCTTTGATCAGTACTCCTCCTGTTTCATCACAGCCAAAGGTAAGTTCTGACAAAACGTGGTCCACTGGAGAAGGGAATGGCAAACCACTTCAATATTCTTGCCTTGAGAACCCCATAAACAGTATGAAAAGGCAAAAAGATAATGACACTGAAAAATGAACTCCCCAGATTGGTAGGTGCCCAATATACTATTGGAGAAGAGTAGAGAAGTAGCTCCAGAAAGAATGAAGAGATGGAGCTAAAACAAAAACAATGCCCAGTTGTGGATGTGACTGGTGATGGAAGTAAAGTCTGATGCTTTTGTAAAGAACAATATTGCATAGGAACCTGGAATGTTAGGTCAACAAATCAGCGTACATTGGAAATGGTCAAACAGGAGATGGCAAGACTGGAATGTCAACATTTTAGGAAATCGGTGAACTAAAATGGACTGGAATGGACGAATTTAATTCAGATGACCAGTATATCTACTGTTGTGGGCAAGAATCCCTTAGAAGAAATGGAGTAGCCCTCATAGTCAACAGGAGTCCAAAATACAGTACTTGGGTGCAATCTCATAAATGACAGAATGATTTCTGCTTGTGTCCGAGGCAAACCATTCAGTATCACAGTAATTCATGTCTGTGCCCAACCACTAATGCCAAAGAAGCTGAAGTTGAATGGTTCTGTGAGGATCTACAAAACCTTCTAGAACTGACACCAAAATGATGTCCTTTTAGGGGACTGGAATGCAAAAGTAGGAAGTCAAGAGCTATCTGGAGTAACAGGCAAGTTTGACTTAAGAGTGCAAAATGAAGCAGGGTAAAGGCTGACAGAGTTTTGCCAAGAGAATGCACTGGTGTTAGTAAACACTCTCCTCCAACAACACAAGAGATGACTCTACACATGGAAATCCCCAGATAGTCAATACTGAAATCAGATTGATTATATTCTTTGCAGCGGAAGATAGAGAAGCTCTATACAGTCAGCAAAGACAAGACTGGGAACTGATTGTGGCTCAGATCATGAATTCCTTATTGCCAAATTCACACTTAAATTGAAGACAGTAGGGAAAACCACTGGACCATTCAGATATGACCTAAATCAAATCCCTTAGGATTATACAGTGGAAGTGACAAATAGATTCAAGGGATTGAATCTGATAGAGTGCCTAAGAGCAATGGGCAGAGGTTCGTGACATTGTACAGAAGTGACAAAGATTCAAGGAATTAGATCTGATAAGAGTGCCTAAGATCTATGGACAGAGGTTTGTGACATTGTACAGAAGTTGGTGATCAAAACATCCCCAAGAAAAAAGAAATGCAAAAAGGCAAAATGGTTCTCTGAGGACTTCTTACGAATAGCTGAGAAAAGAAGAGAAGTGACAGGCAAAGGAGAAAAAGGAAAGCTATATCCATCTGAATACAGAATTCCAAAGAATAGCAAGAAGAGATAAGAAAGCCTTCCTCATTGATCAATGCAAAGAAATGGAAGGAAACAATAGAATGGTAAAGAGTAGAGATCTCTTCGAAAAAATAGAGATACCAAGGGAACATTTTATGCAAAGATGGCACAATATATGCCAGCAAATTTGGAAAACTCAGCAGTGGCCGCAGGACTGGGAAAAGTCAATTTCCATTCCAATTCCAAAGAAAGGCAATACCAAAGAATGTTCAAACTACCACACAGGTGTACTCATCTCACACGCTAGCGAAGCAATACTCAAAATTCTCCAAACTAGCCTTCAACAGTTGGTGAACTGAAAACTTCAAGATGTTCAAGCTGGATTTAGAAAAGGCAGAGGAACCAGAGATCAAATTGCTGACATCCATTGGATCATAGAAAAAACAAGAGAATTCCAGAAAAACATCTACTTCTGCTTTCTTGACTATGCCAAAGCCTTTGACTGTGTGGATCACAACTAGCTGGAAAAGTCGTCCAAAAGATGGGAATACCAGACCACCTTACGTGCCTCCTGAGAAATCTGTATGTAGGTTCAAGAAGCAACAGTTGGAACCAGACATGAAACAATGGACTGGTTTCAAATTGGGAAAGGAGTACGTCAAGTCTGTATGTTGTCAACCTGCTTGTTTAACTTACAAGAGTACATTTCACAGAGTATATCATGTGAAATGCCGGACTGGATGAAGCACAAGCTGGAATCAAGATTGCCAGAGGAAATATCAATAACCTCAGATATGCAGATGACACCACCCTTATGGAAGAAAGTGACGAGGAACTAAAGAGCCTCTGGATGAAAGTAAGAGAGGAGAGTGAATAATCTGGCTTAAAACTCAACATTGAAAATACTAAGATCATGGCATCCAGTCCTGTCACTTCATGACAAAAAGATGGGGAAACAATAGAAACAGTGGATGACTTTGTTTTCTTGGGCTCCAAAATCACTGCAGATGGTGACTGCAGCCATGAAATAAAAAGACGCTTGCTCCTTGGAAGAAAAGCTATGACCAACCTAGATAGCATATTAAAAAGCAGAGATTTTACTTTGCTGACAAAAGTCAATCTAGTCAAAGGTGTGGTTTTTCCAGTAGTCATGTATGGATGTGAGAGTTGAACTATAAAGAAAGCTGAGCGTTGAAGAATTGATGCTTTTGAACTGTGGTGCTGGAGAAGACTCCTGAGTCCCTTGGACTGCAAGGAGATATAACCAGTCAATCCTAAAGGAAATCAGTCCAGAATACTCATTGGAAGGACTGATGCTGAAGCTCCAGTACTTTGGCCACCTGATGGGAAGAACTGACTCCTTGGAAAAGACCCTGATGCTGGGAAAGATTGAAGGCAGGAGAATGGGTCACCAGAGGATGAGATGGTTGGATGGCATCAGTGACTCGATGGACATGAGTTTGAACAATCTCCTGGAGTTGGTGATGGACAGGGAAGCTTGGCGTGGGGTCGCAGAGTCCACTGAACTGACTGAAAGGTACATCGCCTCTGAGGGAAATTGGGAAAGAACACACTTTTGGTTAAAACAAGTTTCATAGTGTTCTAGACTGTGTATGAAGGAAGAGCCCTTTTTTGGGAGTGAGATGGTGGTGGGATGCATGGCAGGTGAGTGAGAATAGATGCAGGTTAATCTCAGCTAATGGAAGGCTTGGAGGGGGGAGTTGCACCAGTGCCCCTCCTCTGCACTGATGCTCTTCTCTCTTCATTGACTTCATGGATAAAGAAGATTTACTAATAGAGTGTTATTTTTGTAGAGTTTTTTTTTTTTTTTTCATTTTTTTTTAGTAGTTGGAGGCTAATTACTTTACAATATTGTAGTGGGTTTTGTCATACATTGACATGAATCAGCCATGGATTTACATGTTTTTTAGAAACATGTTTTTAAAAACATGTTTTTACATGTTTTTAGACTCCAAGGTGTAAGAACATGTTTTCCAGTGATTTCCCCATATGTTTTTTATAGAAATGAGTCAGTTTCTGTGGCAAGAGCTTTGTATCTGATTTTCACATCAGCTACTGTTTGCTTCATTTGATAGAAAATTAACTCTTTCGTTAAGTCTGATTTTTATGGTTGAGTCATTTTTAGACCCAGGTGTCTCTGAATATAGAACCCATTTTATGAAGTTATATTGCTTGTTTGTCCAAGTAAAACCTTACGTTGTTGGCTCCTCATAGCAGTTAGACTGTTGACTAGTCTCTGTCCGTACTGGGCTGTGAACAGGATCTTGTGATGCTGCTGTCGGGTTTTATGCTGTATTCTTTGCTTCTTGCTCACAAATTCATAAGCAGTTCCCAGTCATCCTCATTCTGTGCTTTCGTAGAATACCACCAGTAAAACTTGAGCTATTTGGAAGTTGAAATGTATGAGTTTTAACTTTTTTTGAACTCTTACTGGTAACTCTTTGGGGAAATTGTTTTTAAAAGCTGTAAAACAGTGGGCTGTTAAGACACTTTCATGGCAAAGAATGTCTTATTTAAATAAAATCATAAGCAGAAGCCTAAAAATAAAAATGTATTGAAACATGACTTGAAATGGATGGTAGGCCAACTCTTAGGTCTTCCTGTTGGCTCATTCCTTCCCTACTTGAGTCATGTTTCTGTGTGTGTTGTAGATCGCTGTTTTAAAATTTTGAGTTACAGTTGTTAGTTTTCTGTGTAGTTCCTTATTGTTTACTTGTGTTTTGATGAGAGAAGAATTAAAATGTGAGTTTTAGCACAAGAGACCTGTTCTTAGAGCTTATAACTTACCTTGTGGTATTCTAAGAGCACAGTGAAATATGGCTGCACATGGCATGAGTGGTTGTGTTGGGTTTACAGTTGATCGTAACATTGTCACTTCAGATCCTGTAAGCAGATGGCTTGTAGTTGCTTGCATTATAAACCTTTCAAATTGTCTTTAAAAGTAAGTGGACACTTGATCTTATATAAAAGAACATGCTTTTGTACATATTTTGGACTTACATTGAAAACTGCTTGTTTTCTGTCACACGTGTGTATGTGGAAATATATGTGTCCACAGTGGCAACCATGGACCTATTGATCTGCCTCTGTAAGGTACCATCTCTTTGAAGCCCACTCCAGCTAAACTGCATATGGGCCATAGCTCATTCTCTGATAGACAAGTCAATACATTCTCTTCTTTTGTGATTGAATTTTAAGCAGCTGTATTTGGATGATGTGGTGTAATATATTTATTTTTATTGATACAGAAGTAATAGTAAATCAGGAAATTGGAAAGAAAATGGGCTTAAAATCAGGAGAACTAGTTTCTTAAGCTGGTTGGCTTAAGTAATTGTTTGGCCCTGGGCCATTTTATGAAGAAATTGGATCTAAGCCTCAAAAAACTTTCTTCTAACCACATGACCTTTGGGAACTCATTCGATTCCTCCTCTTTAAATCTCTGTATTTTATATTGTTCAAGATTACTAACTAGACTTGGAGGGATCTGAGGATTTGGGCCCTAAATAACAATAGTCTACATAATTAAGTGTGGCTGTATCCCTAATACTAATCTTATTGTGAACTTTTACGACAATTCTTACCTTTAAAAAAATCACTGAACAGAAATAATTGGGAAGTTTTCATTGGCAGAACTTCTGCTCTTATCTGGTTTTCACTGCTGTTTGTCTATGTGGTAGAAGCCTGTCTCACCAGATTTTGACATTCCAGGTTAGTACTCCAGTAGTTAAGCAAGGACCAGTTTCACAGTCGGCCACACAGCAGCCTGTAACTGCTGACAAGCAGCAACAAGGTCATGAACCTGTCTCTCCTCGAAGTCTTCAGCGCTCAAAGTAAGTTGATGTTGTGTGTTGAGACAACACTTTTTTTCTTATATTACCATATTACTTGGATATTACATATGTATAGTAGAACTTGATCTTGGAAGAATCCAGGGATAGCCTAACATAGTTTTGTATATTATAAAATTTACAAAGGCAAATCTTACTAGATTGTCTCTAGTAGTGAATCCTGAATTATTTTGAAGAAAGTGGCTCTCTATTTAGAGTTTTGCTTGATGGAATACAATGGGAGTAACTATATATATGACACTTCACTTGCAGAGGCACATGATTTTATACTACTTCATTCATTGGAAACGATAACTTCCCAATAGCAGTTTTAGATTTGAGTTTATTGATAAAGCCAAAAACCTCACATCTGAAACTTGGGTCAGTATTTTCCAGCTGATGTGTATCAGGCCTTCCCAATAGCCTCAATTCTGATCCTTTAGTCTTTAGTGGCTGCAATATAATTTTAAATATCCTCAGTGATGAGAACTTTTCATCTTTTGGGAAATTTCATTTTTGGAAATAAATTTCCAAAAAATTCATCTTTTGGGAAATTTCATTTTTGGAAATAAATTTCATTTTGGAAATTCATTCAGAGCAAAGTCTGGTGCGAGGCAGCTAGGAAGTCAGCTTGGGGTATTACATTCTTGATTCTCACTGCCACATCCCTAAATCCTGGCCCAAACCATACAGGTGAAAAGAAGATAAGCAGCCTCAGAGTGTTCCCCATTTTTGGTCTTATTTTGCTACTGAACTCATTCACTGTGAGGCAGTTACACTGTCTGTTTTGCTTCACATTATTTCACTCTCTGATTACTCACTTTACTCTGATTTTAAACAGTCAAACCTCTGTACTTTTCACCCTCCATGTCTTCATGTATTTAAGATATATTGATGTGCCTTATATCTACAACTGTTCGAATGTGACCATTGCTTAGTCACATCCTTATTTGTATTTGTAGTATACAAAGTTACAGGTTCTACTGTCAAGTTTGGGTGAGTACAGATATTTTAAATTCAGCCCTGACATTACTGTTCAGAGGGCTCTTTTAACCTCCAGACGTGTATTAGGAATATGATATAAGTATTCTTTGGATTTTAAATTATACTTATTTAATATTAAAATAATAAGTTATTCTTAGAAATTTGGGTATCTTTAAGTTAATGAAAGGTATTGACAGGCAATGTTTAGGATACCTAGAAACCACTTTTAACCATGCCCCACGTTCGGTTATCTTTTCTCGTAGTAGCCAGAGAAGTCCGTCACCTGGTCCAAATCACACGTCTAGTAGTAATGCATCAAATACAGCAGTTGTACCACAGAACTCCTCTGCCCGACCTCCGTGTTCACTAACACCGACGCTCGCAGCACACTTCAATGAAAATCTCATCAAGCACGTTCAAGGATGGCCTGCAGATCATGCGGAGAAGCAGGTATATCACACAGTCACAGCAGCTGTTCTGCCTGTGATTTGCTGGCAGCTCAATTCCACTGTGAGAAAATCTAACCCGGACCCTGCGGATTCGAGCAGTCTTTAAAACAACTAATTTCTCATTAGATTGTGTGTGGTCACTTTGTAAAATATTTGATATGTACTTACAGGATACTTGTGAGATAACTTTGTGGTTTTACCTATTTTAATTATCATTGTAGCTCCCATTATCAAGCGCTCAGCGTTTAGGTCTGTGCTAAGTGCTTTATGTTTATTTTTTCCATTTTCTAAAACTACTGACCAGTGCAGATCATGAGTTTTTCATTTTACTAAAAGAGGCCCTTAAGACCAAATAATCTGTACCAAGGTCACTCAGTTACTAAGAGTGATACAACTCAAAGCCAGCATGCTTTTCCTACTCAGCCGGCCACTCTGATCCTTTTAGTACAGTTGACCCTTGAACAACTTGGGTAGGGGGGCTGAGTCTCCACACAGTCAAAAATCCAAGTATGGTTTATAGTCAGCCCTCCATATCCACAGTCCCTCACCCCCAGATCGGCCAACCGTGGATTGTGTAGGACAGCAGTGTTTATTATTGGAAAAAATCCATGTGTAAGTGGGCCTGCCTGCACAGTGCAAAACCTCTGTTGTTCAAGGTTCAACTAACTACTGAGAGTACTAGTAGGGATGAAGGACCAACCCTAGCACTTTCCAGTTATTGCCACTGGCTATGTTTCATTTTATCAAATGACTGACCATCTAAAGTGTTCTGTAAGTTTATGGTCATGCATTGTATATCTCTCGATACGGGGATACAGTAAGGCCCTTTTATCAGTGTTATACCTGAATTTCACTTTGGTTGATCCAGCATTTTTTATTAACCACAAATCATGAATCCTTCTATATTAGTGCTGTACTACCATGAGACTGAAAATACTGTCTTCTCAAGAAGCCTGAGGGGGGAATTCTTAAAGGAATACATTTTACCATTAGAGATGGTTAAAAAAAAAAAAAAAAAATCATTCCCTTCCCCCTCCCCTCAGATTCATGAGCATTTTTGTGAATTTAGAAGACTTACTCTATAATCTTGATAGAAAGTTACACTCTTTATTTTTCTATGTGAATGTGGCTTACATTTCATGAGATTTTCATTTCTTTTATAGGCATCAAGATTGCGAGAAGAAGCCCATAACATGGGAAGCGTTCATATGTCAGAAATTTGTACTGAATTAAAAAATTTAAGATCTTTAGTCCGAGTATGTGAAATTCAAGCAACTTTGCGAGAGCAAAGGTACGCTTTTCACTGAAGTAAATTTTAATTTAAAATTCTGTTTGATATATCACACTCCATGATGCTGTGAACTGTTTCATAGTTTAGTAATGTTCCTGATGAACGGTAATGGCATCTAGATTTTTTTTCTCTTAACCCGTGGTATAAATGCTTTATTATTAAACTTTTTTCCTTGGATAATGACTACATAAGGTACTTGCAGTGTTTTATTTAAAAAGTCAGATGTTTAAAATAAATAAATAAAAAGTAAGATATTTACAGCGACCAGTTACCAGGAGTCCCCTCTTTGGTTGAGAGCAGTGCCCTCTTACTGAGGGTAAATATTTCAGTTGACATTCAAACTACTGATTACATTGTCCTTGAAGCATCAATAGATCCCTTGGAAATTACATGAAGTTTAGTTGTCTAGGAAGTTTAATGATATATATGTGCCTTCTTTAGTTGTTTTCACCTTAACTCGGTCTCGTATTTCTTAATGATACAGTGTTTTATCCAGGTGAGATTTCTGCACTGTGTTAGACAGCATAGGTCTTTCCAAGCCTGTTACAGAGCTGAGGCCACACTGAGGCCACACTCAGTGGCTTCACATCCTGTCTGTGTTGAGTCACTGGGTCAGACGTAATCTTGTCGTGAAACCGCAGATACCAAGTCATGGTTTATGGTAAACTTGGGAAAGTGAGTTTTTACCTAACCTTTCAACAACTAAAAAGTCTGGAAACACTTTTGAATATCAGTTGGGGTTTTTTTTTTACTCTAGGATTGCTCCGAAAGTAGTTCTGGCATATGTAAAACCTTACTTTGGCTTGCTCAACAGAACAGTAGCTTGCAGCTACTGAAACACAGTCACATGTCACAAATCATGTTTGACCATACAGATAATAAGCAGTAATTGTCACAGTTCACAGAAGAGGAATAGTGTTACAAAGTTCATAAAAATCTAGTTAGCTGTGGAGTTTGTATTTTTATATTTTGTTTTAAATATGCATGTCAGCTGGACTTTGCTCCATTTTTATGAACCTACATTTATATTGAGAATTTTTTTCATAATTATTGAGAAAGGGTTAGAAAACTAGGAAATATTTAACTTTTGTCATCCCAATACTTTAATATGTCATATTATCAAATGGTTATTTTGCCCTAACTAGACTGAACAGTTTTAAATTACTTCATCATAGCTAGTAGTTACTCCTTTTCTTTGTAAAGGTATTTTTGTAGTTAAAAGTTTGTTTTTTCTGTAAAATTTATAATGACCGCATGGGCTCTAATGCCATCTTTTATTTTTCAGGATACTATTTTTGAGACAACAAATTAAGGAACTCGAAAAGCTAAAAAATCAGAATTCCTTCATGGTGTGAAGATGTGAATAATTGCACATGGTGTTGAGAACAGGAACTGTAAATCTGTTTCCCAGTCTTAACATTTTTGAGCTGCATTTAAGTAGACTTTGGACCGTTAAGCTGGGCAAAGGAAATGACAAGGGGTCGGGGTCTGTGAGATTCAATTCAGGGGAAAGATACAAGATTGATTTGTAAAACCCTTGAAATGTAGATTTCTTGTAGATGTATTCTTCACGTTGTAAATATGTTTTGTAGAGTGAAGCCATGGGAAGCCATGTGTAACAGAGCTTAGACATCCAAAACTAATCAATGCTGAGGTGGCTAAATACCTAGCCTTTTACATGTAAACCTGTCTGCAAAATTAGCTTTTTTAAAGAAAAATTTGGGGGGTTAATTTATCATTCAGAAATCTTGCATTTTCAAAAATTCAGTGCAAGCGCCAGGCGATCTGTGTCTAAGGATGCGATTTTGAACCATATGGGCAGTGTACAAAATATCATGAAACAACTGTTTCCACACTTGCACCTGATCAAGAGCAGTGCTTCTCCATTTGTTTTGCAGAGAAATGTTTTTCATTTCCCGTGTGTTCCATTTCCCTCTGAAATCCTTGATCTGATTTTATCCATTTTTTAAGGCTCCTCTTTTTCTCCTTTCTTAAGGCACTGTTGCTATGGCACTTTTCTATAACCTTTTCATTCCTGTGTACAGTAGCTTAAAATTGCAGTGATTGAGCATAACCCACTTGTTTGTATAAATTATTGAAATCCATTTGCACCCTGTAAGAATGGACTTAAAAGTACTGCTGGGCATGTGTGCTGAAAGTACATTGATTGCTCAAATATGAGGAAATGGCCCAATGAACATGGTTGTGGGAGGGAAGAGGAAACAACTCTAGTCAGATGTGAATTGTATCTGTTGTAATAAACATGTTAAAAGAAACAAAAATTGTTATTTTTCTTTACCTTCGGTCAGTGCATATTAGAATTTAAACTACCTGGGGATTCTTTATCAGAACTATTCTTGTTGAACATTTATACTTCATTGAAATAATTCCTTAAGGGAGGTTTTGTTTAAAGCATATTAACAGGAAAATGTGTATAAGACTATTTAATGAAATAAGAAATTCAACAAGAACCGTTAGTCACTTCCCAAGTGGTTGTCTTTTGTTAAAACCCTGGTTCACCTGTCTTGCTATGAGGACATTTCATTTTGAAGGATGTCTGTGTTGTAGCTAACTGTTCAAGTCTGGTGCTGACTGCTGTTCTTAGCCATCACAAAACGCTAAATTTGTGTAATTGGAGCTTCCTGCTGGAGACGGTGGGAAAGCTCAGCTTTGTATATTGTTTCCTAAAGTATATTAAAATAAAAAAAGAAACTATTGCTACTATAAAATTACCTTGGCTTTTTTTTTCTTTGCTAAAATATTGGTCACGTGGCCTTAGCATGACACTGCCAGTATTAAATCAGATCACAGGGGTTTCTTTATGCAGAAAAATCTCTTAATTCAAAATCTTATCCAATTTAGAGACTTTTTTTCCTGTTGAGGCAGATGCATTCATGTGCTTTCAGAACTGCCAGCACCAAGGGCTTATTTTGTGATGTTAGACATTGTTGCTACATTCTGGGATGCAAAAATTCAAAATGCTCTTGTGCTTTAAGCATATTTAAAGTATAGAAGATAATGCTCAGACTTCTCAATACATTTAAAAAGGTAAACTGTGATAGTATGGTTGATATTTTCTAAATACAAAAATATTCCAGTGTAATTAAGAATTACGATCATACTGGAAACTGACTTTTTTTAAATTGTAACTTGAGGATAAAATGTAAGAAAAGACAAATGTCATAAATTATATCGTCATGAAATGTTAATACCTGTGAGATTGTTAATATTTGCTGGGCTTGATTAGTGCATGTACATGAAACTCGGAAGAGCTCTGTTAAGTTAGAACCCTTACTGATGTAGTCCTGTGTCTTTTCTGGAAAGATGATGGGGTAGGCAGATATTTCCCCATCAGATGGCAGCTTGACTTGTGGTTTAAGTAACTTTGAATTTAATTTGCTAATTGTTTATTGATCTGTATCACCTTATTCTTTGGACTTTTAAAAAGTATTTTTATCCCTAAATTAGGAATTGCTCATATATATATATATATACATATACAGATATATGTATATATATATATGAGAAGATGGCCTAATTTGAAATTTCCCAGTGAATTTTTAAACAAAAATTTTGTGGAAATATTTTTACAATATTTGATTCACTTATTCTGTAGTGAATTATTTTAAATACTGCACTTTAATACTAATACAGACTCGGTGTCCAGCTACTAACCTTCTTGAGGTAACCAGGGGATATTTATTAAAATAGATGTTATACCCCCCAGAATATTCTTTAGTTGTCCTGTTGGCATGGCTTTGAGCATGTATCTCATTTTGTGGACACCGCGGTTCAGAGAATTTGAGAAGAGAGATACAAATTGCCCCTAGGAAACCTCAGGATTTTATTTTAAAAGGGACATTAGTAGTGTTACATTCAAATCTTAAAAAGTGATGTAATAAAATATTCTGTGAGGGTGGGTCTGTTAGAAAGTCTTAGCCTTGAAGAGCCAGCCTCCTGTTTTTCCCTTTATTTTCTGCTTAACTAATTTGACTAACCTTTAATTTGATAACTTGGGCTGTACCGCCAGACTTTAAGCACACTGAAAACTCTGTGTCAGCCTTTTTTTAAAGACATTATGCTGCTTTTAATAGCCCAAATGAGTGATTTTTATCTTCCAGATTTTATATATCTGCTTCATAATTGTAAAATCTTGGAAAGGAGGTGCTTAACACTTTGCAAAGAATTAATTGTTAACCCATGTCAGAAATAATCTGTTCTCTTTAAACACGACCTTTAAGGGATTATTTCAAAGGGGAGGGGGCAGGGGGCGAAGTCATTCACTGCAAACCAGAACTATTGTAGTTCAGGACTTAAAGCTACTGTATTTAGATGTGGGGTTTGAATATACGGATTTCTTTTCAATAACTGTAAATATGGCTATATTCTTGTATTTGTACTGGAGTGTACAAAATGACACTGAAAAGTAATAAATATGTTTTGACTATATTGTGCAGTTATTTCAGAACAGTCTGTTTTGAAAGTCTAAGTGCATAAATTACGCACTTGAGGAAAAATACTTAAAATACCAGGTTACTACAAAATTTTTAATAGTGGTTGTGTTCCAGTCATGTTTCATATAATTTCTTAATCACATTATTTTAATGAAAAATTTGGCTTAAAGTTGGGATTCTTTAGATCCTGTTCTGATTTGCTGTACCCTATTTCCTGATTCTGAACTTGGGGCGTGCCCTCAAAATGCAGTCCACCTAGAGAATCCTACTCTTTGGTCGATTTCACCCAGATTATCTCCGGCCCTTGGCTCTTCTTGAGCTCCCAACAAGTGAGTTTAATTCTTGCCTTAACATGGCAAATTTTCTTAAAAGACAGGGTGGGGGAGAGGGGATCTTTCATCCTCCACTCTTCCCATTCTCATAGCTGACAGCATGGTTTCCCCAGTTGGTCAAGATCCAAGTATTTTTGCCCTAATAGCATGTGCTTACCCATCACCAAGAACCACAAGGTCTGCCTTCACAGTGTGCTTGATCCCTGAGAGCTCCCTACCCCGAGGCTTCCCACTCTAGCCCAGTCCTCAGTCCTCTAAGCCAGAGGCCACCGCACCCTCCTGCCTTTTCATCTTGCTTCTAATGCCGGACACACACACACACGCACATGCACACGCACACACACACACGCACAGGCTGTCACAGAACAAAATCCAAAACTCCTTTGGCTTACATGTTCAAACCCCAGAATATCACCATGATCTCATGTCAGGTTTCTCTGCTGTTTCTCCCTGGTTGGCTGCAGTGCCCCTTTCCCCCCACCCCCGCCCCCGTGGTTTTCTCTTCCTCTGTCCACGAAGCCCTGACCCCGGAGGTCAGTATAGCTGGCCGCCCAGTCAATCTCATCTCAGAGGCCTGTCCTGACCACCTCCCACCCCCCCATCCAAATCAGTATCCCTAAGCCTGCATGTTGTTTTCTTCGAGAGTGTCTTATATACAGAGTAAAGCACTCCATACATTATTTGTTGAATGAATTAAGAGTGTTAAAGGGCTATGGACAAGGGTGAGTTTAAGAAGACAAGATTACTGAGTTTTTTTTCTTCAAGTTGTGATTTTGAACTTCACCTTGAGAGACAAGACCAGCAACTAGCTTTTTTTCTTTTCTAAGAAATCACTATTGACTTGGTTATCAAGACCTAACTCCAAACCCATCTTAATTGCTAGTGTTATGAAATGTCTCTCTCAAATGATCAGTCAACTGAATCAGTAAAATCAGAGCCTCCTGTAAATACATTTGAGGAGTAAAAAAATCCCCTGAGAAGCAAGGTGCCGTTTCTGATGTGATAAGCACAGAGAGATGGACTGGCAGGAACTGTCTCTGCTGCAGGGCATGACTGCATGACTGATGGGGTTGGGGACTGGGTCCAGGTTTCACAAGGTAGGAAGCCTTGATGGGTCCATTTTGGTTTAGATGATGCCTTGACTTCCACCTAGATGCTTCTGACTTTTAGGATGGGTGTAGACCTACTATGTTCTGAGATGTGTCACTGGTAGAAAAATGTCTATCCTAGAGGACCCTGATGCTGGGAAGGATTGAGGGTAAGAGGAGGAGACAATAGAGGATGAGATGGTTGGATAGCATCACCGATTCATAAAATAGGAGTCTGAGCAAACTTCGGGAGATTGTGAAGGACAGGGAAGCCTGGTGTGCTGCAGTCCACAGGTTGTAAAGAGTCAGACTTAGCAGCTGAACAACAATCCTAGAGGGAAACAACTGGGATGTGAGAATTCCCTGCTTTTGTGACTGGGTGTACTTCATAAGGGCTTCCCAGGTGGTGATAGTGGTAAAGAGCACACCTGCCACTGCAGGAGATACGGGTTCCATCCCTGGGTGGGGAAGATCCCCTGGAGGAGGACATGGCAACCCACTCCAGTATTCCTGCCTGGAGAATTCCATGGACAGAGGAGCCTGGCAGGCTCCTCCATAAGGTCACAGAGTCAGACATGACTGATGTGAAGTAGCATGCACGTACTTCATAACTCCAACTCCAGGAGTTGGTGATGGGCAGAGAAGCCTGGCGTGCTGCAGTCTATGGGGTCACAAAGAGTCAGACGTGACTGAGGGACTGAACTGAACTGAACTCCATAAACGGGCATCTTTTCCTGTTGTAATGTGCCTACTGTTTAATTGCCCCATTTGACCAGTATATGTGGGTGTGTGAAGACTGTAAATTTTCTCTTCCTATTTAGGTAGTTTAGGGTTTTTACCTTAGTGAAAAAGGCAAGATGCAAGAACAAGGTTTTTTGTATTATGTATTCCCGTCACCTAGAAAAATCAGCACCTAGAATGTGCTCAAGTATTTTTACATGAATGAATGAAATATACAACTTACATATTTGCTTTCTAGGATTGCTCAAATTTGTATTTAACATGTAAGCTTAATGCATTTTTTTAAAAAAAAATTGTGATTAAAGAGATTTAGCAGTCATTCTGAAATATCAAGTCAACAAGCCACTTCCTTAAATTTCACTGTTTGTTTTTTATTTTTCCACTTTGATACCTTGACATTTATCATGTTTATGAGCTAAAACTGTTGAAGTGATAAGCAGAAGGCACTTCTGTGGTTAGAGAAGCTCTAAGTTGTAAAATGCGAATACAGAGTCTCCGGCTCCACCCATGTCTCTTAACCTGTTTCACAAGCACAAGTGTGCCAAAGATACTACATAAAATACATGATGATGGAATTATAGGATAAGATAGCTGATAAAATATCCCCCAGTGCTTAACCAAAGTATTTGAAGAGCCAAAATATTCCTCCACAAACATCAAAACAATGAACAAAGCACAAACCTGTCTTATAATCTTTGAAAGGTGATGGCTGGAGAGAAATGAAGATAGAAAATGTTGGTGGAGGTCAGCACATCTAGTCACCCCTTACTTAGGGTCCAGTCAGAAGTCACCCTGGGTATTTCCAAAGGCAGGAATGTGGAACTGGTGGAGGATAAACCAAGGCAGGCCTGACTAGAGGAAGCAGCAAGGCAGAGACCCAGGAGGATGCTCAGATGGGCAGCTCCTGCCCAGGGAAACATGAGTCCCCTGACTAAGATGCCAACCGAGCAGGGTGGGAGAAACCCCACTTCCCCACTTCCCCTGCTTCAGAGCAGAGTTTTCACAGAGTTTTCACGATGTCCAGTTAGTAAATACATGGACAAATCTGGCCAGTCACCCCCGCCCTGGACACACCAGAAGGAGGGCAGTGGGCAGGCAGCCCCACCGGACCCTCTCTCAACCAGGACCAGCCACGCAAGGAAGAGAGGGGCTGCACTCAATTTGAGGGCTTTCACAGTCTCCATCAGTGACCTTAGGTTACCAGTGGGCTCAGTGGTAAAGAATCTGGCTGCCAGTGCAGGAGATAAGGGTTCAATCCCTAGGTCTGGAAAATCTCCTGGAGAAGGAATGGCAACCCACTCCAGTGTTCTTGCCTGGGAAATCCCATGGACAGAGGAGCCTGGCAGGCTATAGGTGGCAATGAGCCAGACACAACCGAGCAATTAAACAACAAAAGCAAGCCTCGGGAAAAGGGATGTGGATTGGGACATAGAGGTTTGCTTATAAAGCCCTCTAGAACTATTCCCTGGCAGCCCAGGGGTTAGGCCTCCATGCTTTCACTGCCTTTGTGTCCCCCCTCGATGCTGCTTCCAATTAATTATGCAGAGTTGCTTTTTTTTTTTTTTTAAACCATTTACTTCAGCTCAGTGTTTGTCCACAGAAAGAATGTTTGGGTCATGCGAGTGATCAACTTCAGGGGTGACACAGCCTCCAGCTCACGTGTTCCCATCAGGCGCTGGGAGGATTCTCCACCCCCCACGTGCACATCCCCTGTGCCCCCAGCGCCACGGGAGAAGGGCTCAGCCTCCACTTTGGGGCCCTTCCCAGTGTCCCTGTTGTTACTTTCCGTGTTGTTTCTGACTCCTCTCCTGCTCTCGTGTGAAACAGAAGAGGAATGTCATCTGAATGGAGAAGGGAAAGTGAGCATTTGGAGGGCATGAAGCAACACACATGTAACAACAAGAAAGAGGGAACCTGGGCTCCAGCCAGGCGGGTGCTTCCCAGCGGGGTCCTCCCCCTGCATCCTCTCTGCTTCCCAACCCTCACTCATGTCCCTCACCGCTGCGTGTAATGCCAGGTAAGGCTTACCATATTCTGTTGAGTTGGAGCCACCAAGCTTATCCAGCAGGTAAAGTCACTCACTTAAACTGGCTGGAATCCAGACCCCAGGATCTGATTGTCCACAAGCAGCACGCAGGCCCCGAGGAGACCCATACAAGGACACACACGGTCCACGTTCCTGAGTCTGGATATTTTTTTTTAATACAACATATACCTGTATTTTTATTATTGAATTCCAGATGTCATCATTGGGAACAGATAAATTAGGATATGATGTCAACTGACTGTGACAGAGACCAATCGTAAGAGAAATTTCAAAAAAGGAAAATAAATTATCTGACACATAAAAGTGTGAGCTAATAAGACAGTTGGGACTTCCCAGGTGGCGCTAGTGGTAAAGAACCCACCTGCCAATGCAGGAGACATAAGAGACATGGGTTCAATCCCTGGGTCAGGAAGATCCCTGGAGAAGGACATGGCAACCCACTCCAGTATTCTTGCCTGGAGAATGCAACGGACAGAGGAGCCTGGTTGGGCTACAGTCCGTGGGGTCACAAAAAGTCAGACACGACGGGAGCAGCTTAGCATGCAGTAAGACAGTCAGCTTCATAAAGTCATCTGAAGTCCTGCTCCCTCTGTGTGTGACTTCAGGATCTCTATGGACTGTTTCTCATTCAGGTAGTACAAGATGGCTGACCACCTGGCTTTTTTGCTGTTGTAAACTATTTTCTATCAGGGAATAGCCGATGAACACTATTGTGATAGTTTCAGGTGAGCAGTGAAGGGCTGAGTCTGAATATTGACACTGGGACCATGCTTGGCCCCTCTCCTCGCACATCCCAGTAATGCTTATGACTTTTTAGTTTTAAAAATAGCAAACTTATGAAACATGAAGAGAACTGTTCACTGAACACCTGTGTGCTGCCTTCCGGAGTTAATCACTCACAACGTCACCGCCCTGTCCCCTCCTTCCCCCCAAACCATCTGACAGTAGTAGACATTGTAGCACTCCTTTACACACTCCTCCAGGAATAAGGATATTATCTTACATAACTGGATAACACTGTATCACAAGAACAGATACAATGTGGTGGAGTTTGGGAGCAAAGGAAAATTAGAGAAATATCCATATGGGGGTCAAATCAGGGCCCCTTTGGCTTTTCCCTGTAGAAGTCGGTTTTCAGAATCGTTCTCTACAAGCATACTTGAAAGTTTTACAAGCATCTTCTTTTGTAATCACAATGATAGTGTCAGTCGCTCAGCCATGTAGGACTCTTTGGGACCCCATGGATTGGGCTGTAGCCCACCAGGCTCCTCAGTCCATGAAATTCTCCAGGCGAGAATACTGGAGTGGATTGCCATTCCCTTCTCCAGGGGATCTTCCTGACCCAGGGACCGAACCCAGGTCTCTTGCATTGCAGGCAGATTCTTGACCATCTGAGCCACCACAGAAACGGTTACGGGAGGGAAACTGCAGCAGGATTTAGGATGTTCTTAGACATTCAGTTGTGTCTGACACTTTGGGACCCCACCAGACTCCTCTGTCCATGAAGATTCTCCAGGCGAGAATACTGAAGAGGGTTGCCATGCCCTTCTCCAAGGGATCTTCCCAACCCAGGGATCAAACCTAGGTTTCCGCACTGCAGGTGGATTCTCTGCCATCTGAGCCACCAGGAAAGCCCGCAGCAGTACTAGTAGATCCCAGTGAGCTGCGGGCTGGGCTGCCCTGCTGGTGACGCCAGGTGGCAGTGTTGGGCTACATTCAGGCAGATCAGCCAAGCAGGCAAGAAGCTCCCCAGACTTCAGGGCTGGGGTGAGAGAGAAGATCGTTTATGCTTTCAAATAGCTGCTAGAACTGTGAGCGGGCACTGAAGAGACAGGAACTTATTTTAATGAACACACTTCTTCTGGGAGGATATTGGGTGAGCACTCCCTGGGAGTCTTACTGAATTCAAATCCAGGCTCTCGGACTTCCCTGGTGGTCCAGTGGTTAAGAATTGCCTGTCAGTGCAGGGGACACAGATTTGATCCCCGGTCGGGGAAGATGCCACGTGCCGCAGGGCAACAAATTCTGTGGGCCTCAACTCCTGAGCCTGCAATCTAGAGCCTGTGCTCCACAATGAGAGAAGACAGTGAGATGAGAAGTCCGTGATCCAAAACCATGTGTTCAGAGAAGGACTGCACAACCCCAGAAAGATTGAGTTTTTGTGTATTTGTGGCCTCATTCCCTCAGCTTGAGGGATAAACGCCACAAAGGCAGGGCTTGTGTGTGTCTGTTTCCTGCAGGGTCCCCAGTCCCTAGAATAGGACCTGGCATGTAAGTGCTTAATAAAGATTGATCGAATGAGTGAACCCTCCACCTCTTAGCTGGAAGCAATCAGAGATATGGTAAATTCTCTCGCCCTTATCTGAGCTCTCTTCCTCCCATTGGATCTGATGGGTCTGGACCTGTTGGAATGGTAAACAGTGCCCACAACAATAGCTCAAATTTGCCGCCATTGAGATGCTTGCGTTATGTACAGCAGTTCCTTTGTTGTTTTGGGCTATTTCTTTGACTGTAAGTTTACTGTTTGGTGTTTAAATCATAGGGTTGGAGTTTTCAGAGCTGGAAAACACCCTCGAGGCACTATTCTGGTGCTCCTATGGACAAACCACTTAGCTGTTCGCTTGGAGATGAGAAGATTGGGATAGAGCCTGGGAACAAAGGAGAAAATTTATCTGAGCAACATGGAACCTGCAGGAAGGATGTGCTGTTGCCAGAAGCCGTCTGCCTACCCCCTCTATCTATCCCGATAAATCCAAAGGCTGTGGCTGGCAGGGTTCAGGTTCTATTCACCTACCACTCACTCTAATCACAAAAATGAGCTTGACTGTCAAATGTGCCAGTGCCCCTGGGCTGGAGACTGGTTTGGAGGAGAAAGAAACTGTGTTAACTGGAAACAGGAGAAGGAGAGGGAGGGGAAAAGGGGTCATTTGATGAGAGTGCCAGTAAGTGGGTGGGGCAGGTCAGGAGTCCAGGAGGACAGCAGCCCAAAGTGGAGAGTGATCCCTTTACACAGAAAGATGCCAGGCAGGGGCTGATGGCAGGACCGGTCCTTGGGGATGGGAGCCCAGATGAACTAGGAATAATGGCTAGATCACAGGCAAGGGCACCAGAGTCTAGCTCAGCAATCATGAACACTTAATGCCTTAGACCAGGGGCACAAGGGTCCTGGCTTGCAAGAAACTCACAGTGTGGTTTAGGGCTAGGCTTCCTGTTCTCAATAGGGTCTGGATTGGAAGATGAAGAAACTAAGGTGGCTGCGTTCTGAGAAGATATTGTGGACAAGCTGAGACTCAGCTTGGAGTTTCCATTCAAACCAGGAATGTGTGCATTTGTTTCCTTCTCAGTCAGGTCTTCATTTTTGCCATCCTGTCAAGAGAAAGCATGATGGGGATTGGCAAACTCAGCTAGTTATTCTTGCATAAGTGACTGCTCTGGGCATTGCGTGTCTCATGTCATTCACCTGCCCAGGTAGTGGTGTGTGATTGGGGGTTAGACCAGGTCTGTGCGTGAGACCAGAATGCCTCATACTCTTCACTTTCCCTGACATGAAACTACATCGAAGAGGCTGCCTTCAGCAGCCCTCCTGCCCTTTTTCATATTTTCTTCCATCTTTGGCTCAAACCGGTGATACCAGTTTAATCCCAGTTGTGCAGCACTGCTGAGAGTCAGACATACCTACGAGTTAGCAGAAAGGAGTGTTCTCACGGTGGGCTCTGGAAGGTCCGGCAGCACCAGCAAGGATGGCTTCAGGGCCCACATACAAGCTGTGACGTCTGTTGGTAAAGGGTGACATTCTTCTTGCCCATTCATGAGGAAATATTGAGCTCCTTCTTGTATGCCAGAAAAAGACCCAGGTATTTGGGACACATCACTGAACTCAAAATTCCCTGACCTGTGGAACATGCGCACTTCCACTGGGAAACAGACACTAAATGGTAAACATCATTGTTGTTGTTCTATTGCTAGAATTGTGTCCGACTCTTTGTGACCTGATGGACTACAGCACACCAGACTTCCCGGTCCTTCACTATCTCCCAGAGTTTGCTCAAACTCATGTCCATCAAGTCGGTGATGCCATCGAACCATCTCATCCTCTGTTGCCCGCTTCTTCAGCTGCCTTCAATCTTTCCCAGCATCAGGGTCTTTTCAAATGAGTCAGCTCTTCACATCAGGTGGCCAAAGTATTGGAGCTTCAGCTTCAGCATCAGTCCTCCCAATGATACTTAAGTAAATTACTCAGTGAGTTAGAAGGTGATTAGTGGTAGGAATAAAGCAAAAGCAGAGCAGGGTAAGAACATCCAGATGGATGGGCGGTGCAGGGACGTAGTGCCATTAAAAAGATTTTTTTAATTAAAAAAATTTTGAGGGGCCAAGAGGCATGTGGGGTCTTAGTTTCCCATGCAGGGAAACTCAAACTCAGGTTTGGCCACCTGATGCAAAGAGCTGACTCACCAGAAAAGACCCTGATGCTGGGAAAGATTGAGGGCAGCAGAAGAATGGGGCAACAGGGGATGAGATGGTTGGATGGCATCACTGACTCAATGGACGTGAATTTGAGCCCATGGCTCCTGCAGTGGAAGCTCCGAGTCTTAACCAGTGAACTGCCAGGTAAGTCCCCTGTTATTGCCATTTTGAATAGCGTGGTGGAGGTCAGCACGGTTGGCAGGTGACACAGAGTCGAGATTTGGAGGATGAATGAATTGGCCACATCTGGGGGGCATCAAGAAGAGTAATAGCTGTGGCGAAGGCCCACTGGTAGAGCAGGCCTGGGTGTAGTGGGTAGAGTGATCAGCAGGGGAGATTGGCAGGAGACGAGGTTGGGTGGGTGGCCAGATCCAGACCACAGAGTGGCTGGGAGGCCTCGTGAGGACTTTGACTTTAATTCCGAGTGAAACAGGTCTACAGGAGGGTTTTGGTCAGAGCAGATCATGTTGCCATCTTCAAGGGCTGTGTGTCGAGAACAGTCTGAATGGAGGTGGTGTAGCAGGAGAAGCATGGCTCTTGGGAGCTACTGCAGTGGTCCAGGCTCGAGGTGCTAAGGGCTTGGCAGAGACAGGACACACGCTCTGGGAGGACCAGGAAGGTGGCCAGCCGAGATGCCTGATGGACTGGATGACAGTGTGGGGGGGTGGTCAGGGTGGCCCCAGGATTCTGGGAAGAACCAAGGAGTGTGAGGGGGAGGTTTCTGGCTGTGGACAATGCAGGGTCACTGTGGGCGCCTGCAGTGCTGGCCACTGTGATTGGTGGAAGGACCCCTTTTCCCCCACTCAGTCCTTGCGGCCCTCAGGTGGCTCAGAGGAGCAGCGATGTTGGCCTCATGGGTGGGTCCTCTAGGAAAGGCCAGGGGAGGTGCCAGGGAGGGGTTTCTGTCTTGGGCAGGCAAGGGCAGGGGTGTGACCATGGGTGCAGCCTCTTTAGGGCCTGGGGCCTCTGGGGGTGGAGGGACCCCAGTGGGGGAAGGACACAAAGAAGCCCCATGGACCTGCCGAACATGTCAAACGAGGTCACACACCAGAAAAGCCCACCTTTGTCTCATGGGCTTCCCTATGGCTCAGATGGTTAAGCATCTGCCTACAATGTGGGAGGCCTGGGTTCAATCCCTGGGTTGGGAAGATCTCCTGGAGAAGGAAATGGCAACCCATTCCAGTATTCTTGCCTGGAAAATCCCATGGACGGAGGAGCCTGGTAGGCTACAGTCCATGGGGTCGCAAAGAGTTGGACATGACTGAGCGACTTCACTTTGCTTTGTGAGCCCTTTATGGACCCCTGGCGGTCAGACCCCAACAGCAGGTAGGCTGGCGGCCATGTGGTCAGAGGAGGCAGGGCAGACGGCGCTGTGCCTCCTCCGATACTGACTGTCCCTCTCTGTGCCCTGGGCCGGAGCTCCCCTGGCCCATCGGAGGCTCGGCCAGCGCTCAGACCACAGGCCTGGGGCCGTGCAGCTCACGTCCACTGTCTTGGCACCTCCGGTGACCCTGACCCTCACTCTTGGAGCCCCTCCGGAGTGGGAAGTGGGTTGTAAGGCCATCAGACAGGCATTCCCTGGCCCGCCGACAGCTGGAAGAAGGGCTGAATGAAAGCGGATTTCATCATTCAGGTGAAGAGACCAAGTCTGTGTTTTTCTTTGCTTCTGCTCCAATCACTGAACAGAGTCCAACCAGCTGACTGTTTCCCAGGAGGAACCAACCCCGCCTGGTCAGAGGGTTGGGGGGCCTCAGGGGTCGGGGGTGGGGTGGTAAGGAGATGGGACTCCAGGAAAGAAAGGCCTCTTCTGTGGGAGCCGTGGAGGAGGGGGGAGTCACACACAACTTCTATGTATGGAAGCTTCTAGAGGCCCATTGAAAAAGGCAGGTAGAAGGGAAGCCAGGGAGCACATAGAAGTCAGGGCCCCTGTTCTGCCCCCTCCCCTTCCCTTCCCTTCCCCCCTTCCCCCCATCCCCAGACCCAACGGACCCCTCCTCCTCCTCCCCCACCACTCCTCCGCCTCCCCCTCCTCCTCCCCCTCCTCCTCCTCTGGTTAATAAACTCCTTTCACCTCCTCTCCATGGGGAGCACTGGGCCAGCCGGCAGTGCTAAGGTGTGAAGTCTGACCACACTGTCATAACCCAGGTTTATAGAAGGTGCTGGAAGCTATGTTGAACCTTCACCCGCCCCCCCACCCCAGCTGCTCTGCCAGGTGCCAAATAAATATTTGGGAGGAACAATTTTCTTTCTGCAGAAGGGGGCCCCTTTCTTGGTCCTGGGTGCTCCCTGATGTGTGGGGTGGTGGGTGAAGGCCCTTCGCCAAGGGCTGGGGGTGCCGGACAGTGGGTTCTCCTTGTCAGGGCCGAGAGGCCATGGGGGAAGGCTGGCAGAGGTGGGTGTGGTCGCTGGCTCTGTGCCTCCTGCTCAGGGGGTCCTGGAGGCTCCGCGGGGACCATGAGGCTGTGGTCTCTGCCTCGGGGAGCTGCCTGAGTGCCTGTCCTGTGGGGAGAAGGGTAGCCTCTAGGTGGACACGGTGTTGGGGTTCCACACCGGAAGCCCCGGCCTGGGCATCTGCTCTTGTGTGCTCACGCGGAGGCCTTCTCACACCCCCGGGGCCCCCAGATGTGACAGGGATGGACTCGTGTGTCTCACCACACAGAGACTTCGCTGTTCCAGGATGCCCGCCTCCCACCTCTGCCATCAGCTCTGTGACTAGGGTGGGTGGGCAGGTGGGGCTATAGTCCAGCTGGGGGACAGCTGTTCTGTCCCTGCCAGACCCTCACCAGGCCACGTGGTGTCCAGCCCTGGGCTCTGCAAGCCGGGGCTGTGCCAGGCAGGACCGAGCCCTGGAGAGGACCTGGAATGACTCAGGTAAGGACAGGTTCAGGCCGTGACTTCCTGTGGTCCCCAGGCAGGGGGAGGGACATCACCAGAGGGATGGTGCTAAACCGTCCCCGTGACTCAACTAAGGATGCTCCCAGTGGAGACGAGACCGGGCATTTCTGTCGAGTGTGTAGGTTTGGCAAAGGAAGACTTCCCAGCTGGGAGGGTCTCTGAGCCTTGGGAGGGCTGCCGAAGGGCATGGGGACTCCTGGGGTGGGGGTGGGAAAGACATGGTGGGAGTGCGGAGCTCTCCTCCAGCCTGGGGAGGGTCTGGGATCTGAGTTCACAAAGAACTGGGTTCGGGGGAGGGAGAACCCTCAGCAGACAGCTGAGACATGAGTGTGTGCAAAGTGTGCAAGGCAGCAGCTTGAGAGTCAATGCTGACACTTTCTGACTCAAAAGAGGAGTGAGAAATCCGAGTTCTGTGATGATGGTGTAATTAGACACTCTCTGAGCCTTGAACAGTTACTGTCATGCCACCTGAGAGGACTGTGGATGGGGCCTGATATTTCTTCCAGGGGCTCGTAGGTACCTGATTCAGCATGAACTCTGGAAGCCTTCTGCTGATGCGAGATGAGGTCTGCCCTCAGCAACGTTGCAGGATCAGGGCTGGGAGGGTTTATTTTTGTAGAAAACTGAATTGGGGTTGGGCATACAACCAGAAGATGGGGACGTATCTAGACTGGAGCTGGGAAAACCTCCCCAGTGTCCGGAGCCTTCTTGTGGCATCTCCTCCCTCAGAGTTTATTTGGGGCGGTGATGCTGCAAGTTCTCGGACTTTGCAGAAACCTCCTGTATTTTGTGGCCTTCATGCACCAAGCTTCCAGAAATTTGTATTAAAGCCAGCCTGCATTTACAGTATTGGAGGGTTGCCATCTGCTCTGAGTTCTCCCGTAGTCCGAGCAGCTTGCCTGAAGAAATTTGGGTTCGGGAGAGTTGGGGGTAGGACTCTGTGATAAGCTTCCAGACCTTCAGTCATTTGGTGAGAGCTTCTCCCTTGTTGAGGAAGGATTTACTGCTCAGAAGCACTCAGAATATACAAGAGGTCTCCTCTCTGGCTCTTCCCCATTGAGCTGCCCAGCTCACTCCTTCACCTCCCCCAGGCCTTACTAAGATGCTCATTTATAGAGAGGCACCCCTTGGTCGGGCTTCCCTGGTGGCTCAGCTGGTAAAGAATCCACCTGCAATGCAGGAGACCCCAGTTTGATTCCTGGGTTGGGAAGATCTGCTGGAGAAGGGATAGGCTACCCACTCCAGTATTCTTGGGCTTCCCTGGTGGCTCAGATGGTAAAGAATCACCTGCAATGTAGGAGACCTGGGTTGGATCCCTGGGTTGGGAAGGTCCCCTGGAGGAGGGCATGGCAACCCACTCCAGTATTCTTGCCTAGAGAATCCCATGGACAGAGAAGCCTGGGGGCAGGGTGTGGCTATAGTCCAAGGGGTCGCAGAGTCAGACACGGAGTGACTAAGCAGCACAGCATCCCTTGGTTACTCTTGACAATGGCTCATGGCTCCCTGCTTCCCTCCCCACTCTGTTCTTCCACCTGATTACTTGTTACCACCTGGCATCTCCTTATGTTAGTCAGCTATGTTTTGCTGTCAGTCTGCCTTCATGAGGATGCAAGTTCCAAGAGATATTTGAGTTCCTCTGTGTCTCCAAGATCTGGTCCAGTTCCTGGCATATGGTCCCTGCCCTGTTAATACTTGTTGAGTGCCAGGCTCACCCATGTGTACCCACCTTCATTGTGTGACTCCATTCACTAGCTTGTCCTCTTTTCTCTTTTTCATCTACCAAGTCCTGTCTTTGCTTTAAAGCCCAAGTCAGTACCAACTTCTCCCTGGTCCTTTTCCTGGTTTTATGTTCTCAAGAGTATTATACAGTTCTTACGCCACCCCCCCCCCCACCCCCGCTCCTGGCAGGAGTTGCAGAATTAGAATCAAATACGGAAACCTGAACTTTTTTTCTTTCCTCTTGGTCTCTGCATATGTGCTTAGTAGCTTCAGTTGTGTCTGACTCTTTGCGCCCTCATGGTAACCCGCCAGGCTCCTCTGTCCATGGGATTCTTTGGCAAGAATACTGGAGTGGGTTGCCATGCCCTCCTCCAGGGGATCTTCCCAACCCAAGGGTCGAACCCACATCTCTTATGTCTCCTGCACTGGCAGGCGGGTTCTTTACCACTAGCACCACCTGGTCTAATCAGCCTCACAACTACCCAGTGACACTTATAGCTCCAAGAGACGCTTGGTTGTTCCTGAAACTGTGAATGTTTATATGCCAACAAAAGGCTAAGTTGGGGTGAGGCAGGGTCGGCTTCTGAGTTGACTGTGTGGACATAAAGAAAGGAGAGAAAACCATTTGGTCTTTAGGCTGATTAACACCATTGAAGTGTGCTTTGGGTGGATTCAATTGGCCTGGTGCTACTGGAAGTAAGGAATATATTTTCTTGCTGGTTTTCACTGCATTAGATCATGTTGTTTTAACCCAAGGGCCTCAGGAAGTGCAGGGTAAATTGGAACACTCAATCAAGTTTAAAAAAAAAAAAAAAGACCTTAAATGGAGTTATGGTTGATTGTGCCACAAATGTTAAAGTTCAAGTTGACATTCCAGCCTGAGCTCGTAATGTTATTACTGAGGACCCTGTAGCAGGGGAAGGGAGAGAGGGGGTATCAGACTTCAACACACTGGTCGTGACTTTTGTTACTTTAGAAGAAAATGAACCTTGTGATAACCTAACTCTTCTGTGTTTATTTATTTTCTCGCCTGTTCAAAGGTCAGTCCTGGCTGGACAGCAAGTGTCCGTATACTTTGCTGTTTGCTCGGTGGGCCTCAGCTGGTGGAGCAGAAGTGCCTAAGGGAAAACTGCAGTCCCCCTGGCCCCTGCCCTGGCCACCCCATCTCTGCAGCGCTGGCTGACTTGCGGTGGGTTGGGTGGTCCTGTAGCCTAGAGGACACACATCCCGGAGACTGTAGCATCTGGCATTATCTCTGCATGCTGTTGACCCGGGAACACGCACGGTGAGTCTTAGTTCAAAGACTGACAGTAAACTATTGCCTTTTGAATGAACCAGTCCCAGTAACACCACTGTGTTTGGGAAGCTGGACTTTTCAAAGATAGCAGGTAGCCTTTGGGCATAATTAAGAATGGGAGAAGCCTGTGACAGCATCTTTCTGGTTCTTCTTCCTTCATCCTCATCCTCCTGGTCATGGTCTGTCCTCAAACGTCAGCCCCTTGTTGTTCAGTTGCCCAGTCATGTCCGACTATTTGTGACCCCATGGACTGCAGCACGCCTGGCTTCCCTGTCCATCACTATCTCCAGGAATTTGTTCCAACTCATGTCCATTGAGTTGATGATGCCATCCAACCATCTTGTCCTCTGTCGCCCCCTTCTCTTCCTGCCTTCAGTCTTTCCCAGCATCAGGGTCTTTTCCAGTGAGTCAGCTCTTCACATCAGATGGCCAAAGTATTGGAGCTTCAACTTCAACATCAGTTCTTCCAATGAGTATTCAGGGTTGATTTCCTCTAAGATTGACTGGTTTGATCTCCTTGTAGTCCAAGGGACTCTTAGGAGTCTTCTTCAGCACCACAGTTTGAAAAGCATCAACTCTTCCTCACTCTGCCTTCTTTATGGTCCAGCTCTCACAACTGTCTGTGACTACAGGGAAGACCATAGCTTTGACTATAGTGACCTTTGTTCGCAAAGTGATGTCTTTGCTTTTTAACTCACTGTCTAGGGTTGTCAACCCCTTAGGATATAGTAACTGATCTTTATGGCTTATGACACAGCCTCTTGGGTGATATTTAGTTAATTTTCGTGATGTTCCCAGGCGGCAGGAATTATCATCATGACCTCTGTTTGATCAACAAGACAACGGAGGGAGACCCTGAAGCAGGAAACACAACTTGGTCTCACGTCTCAGATCACATGGCCCGGGCAGCACAGAGCCCCTGCCCGGAGCCGTCAGAGTCCCAGGGCCGCCCTCACCAGGCAAGGGCAACAGAGCAAGGAAGCCAGATGCATCTTCCACGATGGGGCATTGTTTCAGGTGCTTGGCACACAATGCCTCATTCTTCCTCTCAATAACCTTATAAAATAGCTATTCTATTCTCATTTTTAAAATAAAAAAAAAAAAGGCTCAGGAAGACGTGAAGACTTCCACCAAGCGTATGACAAACAAACAGCTCCATTAAATCCATCTTTATTAAAAAAAAAAAAAAAAAAACTGGAGGAATCATGACCCCAGTGAGGTGTTGCCAGGATGCAGGTGGCATTTTGAGTCCAGATGCACCTGGTCCACAGCCCCCGAACCCTGTGGGAGAAATGCTTCGGGTGGATGTAGGGCCAGGAGGTTTATAGGCAGAAAAGCATCCCTGTTGGACCGTTAACTCAAAAGCCAGCGATTTGCATTTCAAACCAATGCAGTAGTTGAAGAAGAGGTGTAGGTGCTGCCAGATTTAGGTGAGAAGGTTGCTGGTTGAGTGTGTGAACCCCAAGCCAAGGAGACATCAAGACAGAGACCTGCTGTGACTCTGGATGGCTCTCTGTTTGCTAGAAATCATTTTGCCAAAACCTTAGTACATTTTTGTTAAACACTTATTTTAATAATTTTTTTCTCCTTTCCCTATGGCTGTTTGCACCCCAGTCCACACACCAATCAGCCTTTGCCCTTCTCTGCTTGGCCACTGCAGTCCTTCTAGGCCCGGCCTGTCTCTTGCCTACTGGGACTGGGAGGCCGGTGATCCAACTTTCAGGTTGGCCGGGAAGTCATTGATATCTGTCCTCCCCTTTGCCCTTAGAATCTTGTCACGGGGCCTCAGGCTTGCTGGGACAGGAGTTTGATGGTCAGACTGATTGCTCAACTCTCGTGGTACCAATCAGAACCCCACCCCACCCCACCCCACCCCACCCCGCACCACCCCGCACCAGCCTCACAGCATTGCTAATCAGGGATACAGGGCCCTGTGACAGGTGAGAACCCTGGGATGAAGGGGCAAGGATTTTTTTATGGTATTGATGATCAAGTATTTTTATTATTTAAAAAAATTTTTTTATTTGAGTGTAGTAGATTTACAATGTTGTGTTAGCTTCAGGTGTACTGCAAAATGAATCAGTTATACATAGATACATGTGTGTGCTAAGGTGTTTAAGTTGTGTATGACCTTTTGTGACCCTGTGGACTATAACCCACCAGGTTCCTCTGTCCATGGGATTCTCTAGGTAAGAATACAGGAGTGGGTTGCCAGGCCCTCCTCCAAGGGATCTTCCTAACCCAGGGATTGAGCTTGTGTCTCTTTGCGTCTCCTGCCTTGGCAGGGGGATTCTTTACCATGATTTCCCCGGGGTGGGTCATGAGTCCCTGCTCTACTGCCTCTCAGCTTTTTGATATGATCAAAGATGGGATCAGCAGAAACTGCAGTTTCCTTTTCCGAAAATAGGGATAATAATATCTCCCTTTTATGCATCACAGGGTAGTCAGGATGAAAAAAAGCACAGCAGCGCTCTTCAAAAACTGGAAACCACTGTATTAGTTATCACTATATTCTCCTCTGAGGCTAACCCCAGGAGACAGGTTGTAGGTCATTTGGAAACCTGTTGGCAGGTGTAGGTCTTGGCATCTATCTGGAGGAGCCCCCGTCTTGCCGGTAGAGCAGGTGTACAATCCCTCAGCCATCTCTCAATGCATCTCCTGAGGACAGGGGGGGGGTACTTGCTATCTCTTTGAAGCTCAAGGCCAAAGGTTCTGAAAGTGTGGTCCCCAATCGGCAGCATCAGCGCTACCTGGGAACTAACTAGAAATGCAGATTCTCAGGCCCCATCTCTGACCTACTGAATCAGAAACCCATTAATCTGTTTTAACTAGCCCTCCAGATAATTTCCACACTTGTTCATGTTTGGGAACCATGGACTCGATTTTGGAGCCTCTGTAGAAACCAAGAACAAGAGCCCCACCTTTAAAAAAAAAAGTATACTGAAGTATTAGTTGATTTACAATGTTGTGTTAATTGCAGGTGTTGGCTGAACGATTCAGCTATGCATGTACATATATGCACTCTTTTAAGATTCTTTTCTCATACAGGTTATCACAGAATACTGAGAAGAGTTCCCTGTGCCATATGGTAGGTCCTTGTTGGTTGTATATAGTAGTATGTATATGTTAATCCGAAGCTCCTAATTTACTTCTCCCTACTTTTCCCCTTTAGTAACCAGAAGTTTGTTTTTGAAATCTGTGAGTCTATTTCTGTTTTGTAAATAAGTTCATTTATATCATTTTATTCCACTTATGAGTGGAGCCTGTGCTATTTGTCTCTCTCTCTCTGAAGGCCTGCCCTCCCCGCCTTGCCAGCCTGTTACCGGCCCTCCACAACACGAGCGGGCATCACAAGGAAGGTTTGTGGAATTCTAGAGCCTCGAGGGACTCCAGAAGCCAGTTTTCAGGTTGGCTCATTCTGTAACTGAGGTTCTGCAACCCCAAGGGGCTCAGTGAGAGCCGACCAAACCCAGACCCAGAGCTGGGATCAAGGTGATGCTCAGCCCAGGGCTCCTCCCTCACTGTCTCTCCTGCATCCACATCACCAAGTTCCATGCATTTGCTGCTCAGAGGAGGAGGGAAGCTGGGTCTCTGGAGGGCAGGGCCCGTGGGGAGATCTGGGCTGTGTTCCTTGATGGCCTGGAAGATGATGTCATCTCCAGGAGTGATTGTGTGGGGGGAGGGTCCTTCCATTCTCCTGAAGATGGAATCGGGTGTGGACCTTGGTCAGAGCCCTGAGGGGCCCCTTCCCTGGAGGCCACTTTCCTTGTGGGTATGGGCATCCTGGCTGGTGTGAGTGTGAAGGCTGTGGTTCTCGCTGCTGCTGTTTATGTATGGAATGATGCCAAGATCAGGGTCAGGGTCAGGAAACATTTTCTCCAGAAGGCCAAGGTCAGACAGAGCAGAGGAAGATTGCAAATAAAACCCAGCATCAGAGAAAACAGTCACTGCCAGCTACCTAGGCTGGCTGGTTCCTGCAATGAAAGTTGAAATCCTAGAATGACCTAAAAACTTCCCAGAAATCCTTACTTCAGGCTCCTAGGAAGTAAGGGAAATCTGAGAGTGATGGTGATTCAATTAACTCATAAACAGCCTGATTCTCAGGAGCAAAAGTTATCTCTTTTCCTTTCCCCCCTCTCCCTCAAATTGCTTCTTTGGTCCAGAGGTAATTCGACCTCTTAATAATGCCAAAATGTTCCTATGGAATCACAGAACACCAACAATTTCATCCCACACCCTGTTTCAAAGAGAAGTCTACCACGATTTAACAGTGACTGCAATGTCTGGGAATAACTTTCTAGCTTTGAGACAGCCCTACGGTAATGCCCTGAGCCCAGAGTTTCTGCTTGGCCCTGGGGTGGGTGGTGGGCGGGCATCGTACTTCCTCTCAGTTTCCTCAACTCTAATGTCAGAAACTGGAGTGATCATTTTCACAATTAACTTTAAAGGTAGCTGACAAGGCCTCATAGAGCTCTTAGGACACAGAGGAACTGTTTGATTAATTCGATCAGTCTAGACTGGCGACTCACCGTGGAGTTGGAGGGTGAATTACCCTGTTAGTTTCTTGGCTTTGATCTCGACCCAAATGAGAGTCAGGTTGCCAGGTCACGTGAGGGGGTGTAGCCCCCGCCAGCCCTTCCTCCAACACTTCCACCCTCAGAACAGAATCAGAATGGTCAGTCACCTTCCTTTGGTGTTACATGAATCAGGAATGGAGGATGGCTTTGTTTAATTCATCTGCTTGGAGGTTTTCTGTTTGCTTTTGAAAGCTGAAGCTGGCCAAAACAGCTTGTGGGTTTGCAGGAACAATGCACGCATTTAGAACTTAGAGGTTTGGGGCGATGCCTCTCCTGGATTCTGTTCGGTAAACACATTTCCATCAAAAGTATGAAAAAGCAAGAAATGAACCAGGGTCACCCAGAATATGAACTCCTCCTCAGGAAGCGCCCTGGCTTGCTGGCGGGCGACACAGGCTCTCGGAGGAATTTGAGAACCAGGTTCTGGACATGGTCCTCATCGCACCTGGATCTGCTGCTACCATCACCTTCCCTGGTCTCATGCACAAAGGAGTTTATTCGTTATTGTCTGAAGCCCTATGAAGCTTGGCCCTGGGGTGGGTGGTGGGCGGGCATCGTACTTCCTCTCAGTTTCCTCAACTCTAATGTCAGAAACTGGAGTGATCATTTTCACAATTAACTTTAAAGGTAGCTGACAAGGCCTCATAGAGCTCTTAGGACACAGAGGAACTGTTTGATTAATTCCTGGAACAGGGCTCACAGCCCTCTTACTGAGGTCACCGCGTGATAGTGAAACAGGGTCGTTGAAATACTGAGTCTCAACTTCCCCTAGAATGATCTCGCTTCCGGTGTCAGTAGCAAAGCGCAGCCCATCTTCCCAGGTGGGCGCGCTGCTTCCCTCTCGCCACTAGAGGGCGAGAGAGACCCAGGCCCAGGCCCAGGCCCGTTCTCTCCGGCCAGAGAGGGCATCCCCTCCGAGAGGGGAAAGCTGCACAACAGAGCCATTTAACTCTCTGAAAAACAAACGTGACAACGGTTGTGCAAGTTCCAGTGCTGGGTTGGGGAAAAGGGTCACCCTGGTGTGGTTTTTTTTTTTTAATTTTTTTTTAAAAAACATTTTTTTTTTCCATTCTCTAAAGAGTGAAGACATTATTTTAAATAACTTGTATGATGCACGTGTAAGAATCAAATGTGTGATAAAGGAGTGGCTGGTGATTTGGGGCAAAGGCCCTATTCGCAGCTCTGACACTCTGGCCCCAGGGCCCCAAGATGCAAGCTGGTTCCATTCCGGTTTCTGGAGGGTCTGGTCCCAGAAATATCTCAAGGGAGACTTTTCAAGAATTTAAAATAACGTGTTACAAATGAACTTATCTATGAAACAGAAACAGACTTACAGACATAGTGAACAGAGACTGTGGTTGTGGAAGGGGGGCGGGTAGGAGGATGCAGGGAAGGGAGATGGACTGGGAGTTTGGGATTAGCAGATGCAAACTGTTACATATAGCATGGATTAAAAAACAAGGTCCTACTGTTTAGTATGGGGAATTATATTCAATATCCTGTGATAAACCATAAGGGAAAGAATATTAAAAAGAATGTATATATATATATATATATATGTATAACTGAATCCCTTTACTGTGTAACAGAATCTAACACAACATTGTAAATCAATTTTTTAAAAGTGGAGAAAATAAAATAACATGTTAGCAGAAGTCGGGAAAACAAACTAGAATGACACCAGGAAGAAAGATGGAGGCTCTCTCCCTCCACCCTCCTCTGCTTTTTTTTTTTTGGTATGGAATTATGATATGGATGTGAAATTATCTCCGAGGAAGCTTTACAGAGTCTGCTGAGTCTTTATTCCCACAGAAAGTTAAATCTGTCCAGGTGGTGAGTGGAAGAAGATGAATTCCATCAGGACAGAAACAGATTCAGGTTTGGGAGAATTTAAAATGGTTCTGAGATTTTCTCCTTGGTTTTGTATGGATCGCAAACTTGACTTGAGAGCCCAGTTATCAGCTGTCTTCCTGTGGGCCATCTGCTGTTTGCAGTCCACACTGTAATTCTCTGCCAATGAACCAGACCTGCCAGGTTAGTGAGGGTTGGGCTGTACTCTGCTTTTGTGTGTGAATTAGAAAAACTCTCAAGCAGTCAGGGCCCGCCCAGGGTGCACGGTGGTTCTGAGAGTGGGAACTGAACTTCAGCCCTCACTCAGCCCTTCAGCGAGTGTCCTTGGTCTGGAGCAGCCTGGGACAGTCTGAGTTGATTCTTAGGTCCTGAGTCCTTTCAGATGAGTTCCAGGGCCCAGCATTTCCCCTACTTTTGGAAAATGACACATTTCATCCATAACTAGAACCTGTGGCTGAAACTACAGCATCTTCGTGTTGAAAGAGATTTTAAAGGGTCACCTGCTCCAACCATTAGCTCACTCATCCTTCACTGGTCTTCCCTTTAAGTGCCCAGGAATCACAGCCCTTCTAGGCTCCTGACAGCAATCATGCTAGGAAGGTCTTCCTTATTTTTAAGCTTTCCTGACAGCTTGCAGCTGGCTTCTACTGGTCCTTGGTGCACCCCTGCCATTATACTAGCAAGTCTCCTTTTTTACCATTGAAAATTTTCCCTTCACTTTTATTGTTAAGCGTAACATTGAGTGCCCGTATCAACTTGATCACTCTTTCATCAGAGACCTTTTAAGGTGCTCCATCTGCATTAGGGTCATATTCTTGAAAGGTCTGATCAGTTTCCAATAAGACAGGCATTGTTTGGTGCAGGACTTTTTTTTAACCTGCATTGGCGTCAAGTTGCCTTGTCAAATATGTCTGATATTATCTGCACTGGTCTTTTTGTTTGTTTTTTTCTTAAAGATCTTTGTTTATTTATTTATTTATTGATGTGGACCATTTTTAAAGTCTTTATTGCATTTGTTAGAATATTGTTTCTGTTTTATGTTTTGATTTGTTTTGGCCACAAGGCCTGTGGGATCTTAGCTTCCTAATCACGGACTGAACCCTCACCCCCTGCTTTGGAAGAAGTCTTAACCACTAGACCACCAGGCAAGTCCCTCTGCATCTTTTTTTTTTAAGGTTTGCTTGCTAGGCTTCTTATTGCAGTGGCTTCTTTTGTTGCAGAGCACAGGTTCCAGGCACACGAGCTCCAGTCGTTGCAGCTCAAGGGCTCTAGAGCTTGGGCTCAGTAGTTGTGGTACATGGGCTTAGTTGCTCCACAGCATGTGGAATCTTCCAGAACCAGGGATTGAACCTGTGTCCCCTGCATTCACAGGCGGCTTCTTATTCACTGGACCACTAGGGAAGGCTTGCACCTGTTTGTAAGGGACAGTGCTTCTAAAGGATGAGGTTAGATGGCTACTTTTTGGAGGCCTTCTTAAAGCATTTCTTTCTTTCTTTTTTTTAAAGCATTTCTTGAAAAGTAGTAATTCCACCCTACAACCGGATAGAGAAGGTAGCCCTCGCACTGGATCTAGATTTCACTTTTGAGGCTCTTCCACAGAATCTGGAGATGATCTTAGAGATCACTCTACTGGTCCTACCTGTATATATAAGGTAGGTCCTACCTGTTTATAGAAACAGGTGTGGGATATGTCTCCATGTTTGGCCAACATGACACCCTGCTGGGCTGAGTCCCACCCGAGCCCCAGGGGCCGTGCCCCCTGCCACCTGTCGCAGCCACAGACACTTCACACTGCTTTGCCGCATGTTCCAAGTTTTCTACAAGGATGCACAACTTTTGCAACCAGGAAAAATATATATATTTTACATTTATATTATATTTATATAAATGTAACTGTGGTTTTTCCAAACACACCTCACTCTCCACCCCTAACCTCTCCTGGCCTGTCTGTACACCTGCAGGGGGCCAGTCGGGACCCTCTATTCCATCACCCTTGACTGCTTATCATGAATGATTATAATATATAATTTCCGATCCCCATTTTGGTCGGAAGTTAGACAACAATAAAGCACTTTCTCATCCCATTCACCACCTTCCCTCACTCCCCTGCTCCACAAGTTCGGTGGCTTGTTTTGAAGACCCCAGCGTGCAAAGGGGAAAAGGGAAGGAGGTTCTGGGGGGATGTAAGACTGAGATCTCCAGCCCGATGGGTACGCGGCGACACACGGGTCGCGTCTCCACTTCCTGCAGCCTCTAGCCTGGGGTGGGGGGGGGTGGCTCTGAGCAGACCGGATGGGTCTGCACCCCCGTTTATTTTGGACAAAGTCGGGGAGGAGGCGAGGTGGCAGAGAACAGCGGGGAGGAGCAGGCAGGTGAGCAGGTGAGCGGGGCAGGTGAGTGGGCAGCGGGGGCCCAGGGGTCCTGACCTTGAGGCTGCGCGGCACGACGCCGGAGGACCCCGGCGGGTGCGATGCGCCGGGATGCTTCGTGCCGGGGCACCGTTATCTGCAGTTAGAATAACTGGGCGTCTCGCCGCGCTCGGTTCCCCAGGACTTCGCCCGCTCCCGCCTCCCAGCCTCCCTCCCCGCCTCTCCCTTTTTTGGGTCGGCCCATCCTCTCGGCCTGGCCCTCCTCTCTTCCTTTGATCTTTGCCTGTCTGACCCTCTCCGGCCCGAGGCCCCTCTGATTTCCCATCGAAGGGCCCAAAAGACGCTGCTGCTATTTTTTTCTATTTGCAACGGAAACTCAGAGAAACCTGCACTAGCATTTATTTTCTACCAAAACGCTTATCTCCAGGTACACTTCTCTGCTTGCAGTAAACCGGGAACCGCACGCCTGTGTGGAGTCCGGGGTTAACTTTCCCAGACTTCCTGGATCTGCCGGGATGAAAGACGCTCCTCCCCGCCCCGCCCTCCGCCCCGCCCCATCTCTTTATCTCCCTTCTCTTGCTGAACTCTTTGAGTGTGATGGAAACAAAAAGATTTTAGATCTGAAAAGGCTTTGATTACACCTCCAGGCAAAAATATGGAAACCTAGGCTCTTTTTCTCTGCCTTATCTACATCTGTCAGGGGCCGAATTCACCTATTTCCAGAAAGACTGCTGGGCTTCGCAGGGGGGTGACTTGAAAGATTAGGGAAAAGTAATGTCAGCACCCTCCCTGCTCCCAGTTTCTACAAACTTTTGTTAAAATTAGACAGTCACCTATGTATCCTTGTGTGTGTGTGTTAGTCGTTCAATCATGTCTGACTCTTTGCAAGCCCCTTAACTGTAGCCCGCCAGGCTCCTCTGTCCGTGGAATTTGCCTGGCAAGAATACTGGAGTGGGTAGCCGTTTCCTTCTCCAGGGGAGCTTCCCAACCCAGAGATCGAACCCAGATCTCCCACATTGCAGGCAGATTCTTCACCATCTAAGCCACCAGGAAAGCCCCTGTGTATACACAGGGGAATGAAATAGATAACTAATGAGAACATGCCCTGTAGCATGAGAAAGGAACTCTACTTAATGCTCTGCGGTGACCTAAATGGGAAAGAAATTCAAAATAGAGGGGATAAATGTATATGTATAACTGATTTACTTTGCCGTATAGCAGAAACTTACAGAACATTGTAAAGCAACTATACTTCAATTAAAATAAAATGAAGTTAGACAGTCACCAAAAAGAAGGATGGCAGGGTTGTAAGCCTTTTGAGGGCAGGAGGCTCTTCAGGAAATTTATTGATCATCCATGTAAGAGAGTGTGGCTCATGAGCTGTTCATGGCAAGTGTATCCATAATCAATCAGGGTTTTATTGGGAAATGCTTCCTTCTAACAGTGGATAAGCAGTATCAGACTTTTTTGAAAACTGCTGCTGAATTGGAGATGGGTAATCCAAAGGAGGGGGTGGCTCAGTGGTAAAGAATCTATCTGCCTGCCAATGCAGGAGACACAGGTTCAATCCCTGGGTTGGGAAGAGCCCCTGGAGTAGGAACTGGCAACCCACTCCAGTATTCTTGCCTGGGAAATCCCATGGACAGAGGGGTCTGATGGGGCTATAGTCCATGGGGTTGCCAAGAGTCAGACATGACTAAGTGACTAAACACCAATAATGGTAAAAGGAAGGGCCTACATACTCAACGCATGTGTATCAGTCATCAGCTCTGTCTTCCACATCGAAGGGGGTGCAAAGACGTTTAAAACATGAACCTCATGTGTACAAAGCCTTTCACATTTATTATCTCACTTCCATACAAGAATAAGTTGACCTTTTCATGAGCAGCATGAACATGGTGGCTTCCAAGGAAGCCTTGAATCTGACCCTGATGGTGATTTGCTCCTTGGCCATCTTCTGGCTCAGAAGGCAAAACAGGCTGAATATTATGACTAGAGTCCAGGGGTCTAGAAACCTCCACTCAAGACATAGATTGAAGAAAGCCCACCTGATGTCCCCCATGCATTAATTAAAAAAACTTTTTTGATTGAACACACACACAGACACACACACACTCCAAAGGAATCCTATTCCAGGGTGGAAGATTCTTCTTGTTTTTCCCAGAAGACCAGAGGCATGAATTATGGCTCCTGGGAGCAGCTAAATCTCTTGCGTAATGATAAGTTAGCTGACCAATTTGTCTCGGCTGATTCTTGGACTATCACCAGTCACGGGAGGTAAGCTCTGTGGCAAGATTCTTGCTGTTTTTAGGGAGACAGCATCACCCTGCCAGCCTGTCTTGGCTGCGGGCGGCCTCATTTGTGCCCCCGGATCCTCAGCTCTCAGGAGAAGAAAATCCTAAAACCACTCAGACAGCCCTGAAGCTATCATCAGTGCATCTAGATGATAAAAAAATGGATTTGATTCACATGAAGCCTGTGATTTTAAGGAAAATCATGTAACACTTCTATAGAGTGTCACACTTAAAACTTTATAAGACGGTCTCATGTTCCTCTCATAGGAATATCAGAGGCAGCCTGGTCACCTACCGCAGCTGTCCCTTGTGGGGAAGGGGTGGTGAGATACAAAGGGGACAATTCATCTCTCCTGGTCACATGCTGAGTGATGGAGGGGGGGTTACAATTCAGGTCTTCTGTCTCCTGGTTAGTGCAGCTCCCTCATCTGCAAGGTTACCTCGTTTCCACTGGAAACACTCTTGTTCACGTTCACTTATTAAAAATAAGACGTATTCAGGACCACAGTGTGCAGGCGTCCAAGGGAATAAGCAAGGGATAGAAAGGATTTCTGGTCCTTCAGGGTTTACAATCTCCTTGGGGAGCCTGATAGAAAAGGAAAATTTAGTAATGATGCAAACAATGCTGCTTTTTCAGAGAACTCTCTTCGTACTCCTGTGATTTTATGAGGAACAGCTAAGTGGTATGGGGTGGGGCAGAGAGGGTGGAACTGTGAGGAAGCCAGTGACTCCTTTGGCTTCTGGGTTGTAAAGTTGATGGTTTTGGCTTGTGTGTTACATACAGACTGGCAGGCACCTTGGTCTCCAGTATTCAAACTACATGTGTGGAAAAAGCCAGATGACTGTTCACCCCGAATACTCATCTTTCTCAGGCTACTGGATAGAAAAGCTCTTTCAGTTGCCATGTGTATGCGTGCTAAGTCACATCAGTCATGTCTGACTCCCTGTAACACTATGGACCATAGTCTGCCAGGCTCCTCTGTCCATGAGATTCTCCAGGTAAGAATACTGGAGTGGGTTGCCATTTCTTTCTCCATTAGTTGCCATAGTCAACTGAAAAGACGGGAGAGTCCAGATCGCTGTCTATTAAAAATAATCCAAGTTCAAAGTGTTTTTTCAGTCCTGGATTCTGGAAATATTCTGCGTCTTTAGTTCACATAAGATGGGCCACCTTTATTTGGTTATGTAAGTTTTTTTTTTTTTTAAATTTTTGAAATTTGGACATTTTTCAACTTTTATTTCTTTAATTAGTTTCTCTGAGCCCCTCTCCTGGAATTTTGGTTACATGTATGTTAGACAGCTTGACAGAAACCACAGGGGCACTGAGGCTCTGTTCTTTTTTTTTGGCTGTGCTGTGTGGCATGTGGGATCTTAGCGCTCTGAGCAGGGATTGAAACCGTGCCCCTTGCAATGGAAGTGAGGAGTTTTAACCACTGGACTGCAAGGAAGTCCCTTAAGTTTCTTTTTGATGAAGGAGTTCCCTGGCAGTTCAGTGGTTAGGGCTTGGCTCTTTCACTGCTGGGGCTGGGGTTTCATTTTTGGCCAGGGAACTAAGATCTTGATGGCAGCTAACACTCAAGTGATAAATTCACAAATTAATAATTTAAAGGAATAATCTTAATTCCACTCACTCATACTTTTCTTATTTAAAAGGTGAGTTAAACATGAGGGGAAAGTTTCTCTTTACAGAAGTGTTCCAGCCAATAAATGAAGCGAAAACAATAGAATATCATTGTTTTGCATCCCCCAATGAAACAGTGAATCTAGGCAATGATTATCAATAACTTCATATCACAGAAATAGAAACAAACAGAGTGAACTTCTGAGAGACATACATATCATCACCTAGGAAATAGTCTTGCCAATTGAGTCTAAATCTGATCAAGCCTTTTGATCTAACAACCAATTCACAGGAAATAACAGCATGAAAGGGGAACATGTTAAGTGACACCATGGAGATGCACTCTCATGGAGAAGCAGATTCCAGATCACAGAGAACTCTATAGAACATGTGATTTGATTGTTTCAATAAGTAACTAGCAAAGAAGGGTGGGGGGTGCAAATGATAACCTAAAGAGTTTTAAGGACATATCGATCAATTACAGTGTATGAATCTTTTTTCAAGCCTAATTCTAACAGCAACAAAATAAAAATAAAAAGGATGGTTAAATGATAACCTCATTTGTATCTGTGCATCACATATACATATGCCATATGGGAGGCCAGCACCATAAGGCATAATATGGCATATGTATGTGATATACCCTATAGTCTTCCTGGTCCATGACCTTGATGAGGGGCAGCAGCTGTGGATTTTTTTTTCTTTTTTTTTTTTTTAGCTGTGCTTGATATTAGCCAGGACCCTGTCCTAGCTGATTGTACCATAAACTGAGCATTTTGAAATTGTCTCTCCATAAACTGAACAGCAATCTCTCTAATGGGGGCTTCTGATTGTATAAAAGCAAGCAGAAGTTATGAAAAGCAAAAACTAGAAATGAGGGAAGGATGCCAGCTGTCTGTTAGAGAGGCAAGAAGCAAGGAGAACCTTGGGAAAAAGAGACCCAAAGTGTTCTAGTTTCCGGTTTCAGCGTTACTGGCTTCCAGGGAAGATAAGTAATGCTTATAAATGACTGGCTAGCCATATGCTTACAATAAGCCTATTGTGTCTTCCCAAGAAACCCCTCCTAAAAGAACTCATCTTTAAGTGTGTCTCTTATTCTTCTAATTAAACAAATTTGACTGAATCATAAATGTGCACATTTTAAATGACATCTTTGAAATTGTAGGCTAAAAATCTAAGCAAGTGACACCAAACTATGAATGGGCCAGTGCTGGGGGGACTTACTTGTGTTTAAACAAATGCACAGCAGAATAGGAGCTGATGCGTTAGGTGACCAAGGGGAACAAAGGAAGATTATTGAATATGGGGGAAAACGCATTGTAAGTTCTTCCCCTGATATCAAGGATGTGAGCAAGAATTGTTCAGTGATGTTCTCAGGGCAGCTCAGGGCTCTCTTCACAACCTCTGCCCATTGGGTACATTTCCCTGAAGTGCATTAAATATTAGAAGATATGTTCATCTGGATGGCATTTCATTTCACAGGTTGAAGGCATACATCACATTTAATGTGTATCTTAATACTTTGTAAATGGCAAAACAAATGCTGTATAACTCATTATTTCCTTGGAAATTGTTATGAAATAAGAACAGCGGCAGGAACAGAAACTTAATGGCAAATATTAGTCATTTCAAAGTTCCACGGCAAAAGACATCATTTTGTTCTGGCAATGAGATTTCAGTTTGGAAGATCCAACATTAGAGGAGAATAACCGGAGGAGAGAAGTCATTACTGCAGTCCTCCCCTTGTCTGCAATTCTGATATCCACCCAAGGTTTTAGTTACCTGCTAAATTGTCCAAAAATATTAAATGGAAAACTCCAGAAATAAACAATTCAAAAGTTTTACCTTGCATGCCATTCTGAGCAGTGGAATGAAATCTCCTGCTGTCCGTCTCACCCTGGGATCATTCCTGTGAACTATCCTCTAGTTCAGGGTGTCCTGTCTGTTAGTTACTTAGTAGCCCTTTCACGGCTTTCTCAAGTGGCACAGTAGTGAAGAATCTGCCTGCCAATGCTGGAGACGTGGGTTCAATTCCTGGGTCAGGAAGATCCCTTGGAGTAGAAAATGGCAACCCATTCTAGTATTCTTGCCTGGAAAATTCCATGAACAGAAAAGCCTGGCAGTCTGCAGTCCATGGGGTTGCAAAAAGTTGTACACAGTTCAGTGACTGAGCACACACACATACACACAGCCCCTCTCAATTATCAAGTGGACTGTCATGGTCCCAGCACTTGTGTTCAAGTGATGCTTACTCTTAAAAATGGCCCCAAAGTGCAACGAGAGTGATGCTGGCAATTCAGATATTCTCTTACTGTGCCTAAATTATACATTAAACTCTTTTCTAGGTATGTATGAAGAGGAAAAAATCCCCATAGTCTATATTGAGTTTGGTACTATTTAAGGTTTCAGGCATTCACTGAAAGTCTTGGAAGCTATACCCCATGTATAAGCTTGAAAAAATGTAGAACCGTGGAAATACAGGCAGGTTTTGGAGAGTAGGCAAGGATGCCAAATGTCAAGAAAGAGTCTAAACGTTGGATTTTCTAATCAAAATATCAAAGCTTTGAATTTCAGTGTTTCGCTGTTGTTATTTAGTTGCTCAGTCACGTCTGACCCTTTTGTGACCCCATGGACTGTAGTGCACCAGGCTTTTCTGTCCATGGGATTTCCCAGGTGAGAATACTGGAGTGGGTTGCCATTTCCTTCTCCAGGGAATCTTCCTGACTCAGGGACTGAACCTGGGTCTCCTACATTGCAGGAGGATTCCTTACTGACTGAGCCAACAGATAAGCCCTCAATGTTTTGTACATGAACAGTAAAAAGAAAAAAAAAAAAAAACCAAAAAAGGCAAATGAAGTATTGCCAGTTGAGAACATAGAACCCCAAATACTATTCACTGAATGAATTTCAACAGCGTTCTGGGTCAAGGATGTTCCTTTAAGCAGAATTTAAGGTAATTTCTCTGCTTTAAAAGATTAATTTACCATTTTAGTTAAAAGAACAAAAGGAGTCAATCTGATTATTTGGCATCAGGTAGGCAAAACTAGTAGAAATTATTGAATAATTTCCAGAAGTTCTACTGGCTGAATTGGAGACTATATTAATATAAGTCAATAGAACAAAGACTGTATCAAGGATCACACAGAATATATTTGATACTATTTGATTATAAACGATGTCCACTGTTAAATTCATAATGTTCTTTTAATCTGTTTCTCACTGTATTCTTTCTTATAAGTCTTTATTGAATTTGTTACAATACTGCTTCTGTTTTATGTTTTGATTGTTTGGTCTTGAGGCATGTGGGATCTCAGCTCCCCAACCAGGCATGGAACCCTCACCCTCTGCACTGGAAGAAGTCTCAACCACTCTACGACCAAGGAAGTCCCTGTTACTTACTGTATTCTAAACTTAGTTGCCTTAAATTTTGTAAAGAAAACCTCAACTCAACAGATACTCCATGGATACTTTATAGAAATAAAATACACAGTAAATGGAATGCACTTGAATCTTCCTGAAACCATCCCTGCCCCGGCCTGTGGAAAAACTGTCTTCCACGAAACCAGTCTCTGGTGCCAAAAAGGCTGGGGAATACTGTTCTACAGTATCTGTTAGATTTACGGTGTTTGTAAGACTCGATAGCATTTTTGCTAGTTTGTGGGAGAATGGACATTTGGGAATCTTCTTCTTTTTGTCTAGGCCCTATCACACTACCTTCTGGACTCTGCACTCTGTTCTTTATCTCCTTTTCCATTTTGAAAGAAAGAAAAGAAAAACTTTACACTAGACAGTCATTCCTTTGAGCTGGACTAATCTCTCACCTTTGACCATATTCCAAAGAAAGTAAATTTTAGCTTTGCCCTCCTAACTTCTGAGAACAAATGACTTCAAAAAACCCTGCTACTGGGAATTCAAAGTGTTATCTAACCTCTGTGTATTGTTGGTTGGTAGGAGATTTGTATAACAAGCAGAAATGTTAGATTCTATCTCTAGACTGCAATAGTTTGCGTGCTATCCAGGAACTTAAACACAACTGCTTCTGAACAAAATGTACCAAGTTATTTTTCATCTGCATCTTGCAGAGAGACATTGCTGAAATGGGGGATCTCGTATAATTTTGGAAAACAGTGGCATTGTTTGTGTAAGCAGAGATTGCAAGGGTATTTACATCTTTGTTAAAATGAGTTCGGACATAAAAACCCTTGAGATTTTTTTTTTTCCTATTTAACATAAGGAAAAAATTTTTAGTGTTTTTCTGTGGTGTAGGACAACCATGGAAGTGTATCATAGTGGCATATTGTGATTATATAGTATATGGTTCATATATATCACATGTAGAACACTGTTAGAAAGTGCAAAACTATCATAATGTTTAATTAGTGCAAGTTTTACATCTCAAATCAGCTTTCTGTTCCTGGGTATGGATAGCTGGTTCCCAGCTTATATTTTCAGAATTCTCTTCATAAGGGTAAAAAGAATTTTGGTCACTGATTTCATCTGCTGATTTAAATAAAAGAAAAAGTCCATTAGAGTTGACTATTTTCTCCTTATCAACCTACATGTGGGAAAGTAATAACCAAATTATATACAAAACAAGTAAAATTCTGTAGAGAAGCAATTTTTCTTGAGCCTTAAATTGAATTAAAATTGTTGTTTATCCTCTCTGTTAGAAAACGCCGCTGGAGAAAGAAAAAGCCGCCTCTAAGGACCGGTGGTAAAGGCCTTTTTATTAAGCGTCGCTCTCGCTCTCGGGCAGAACTCCCGGGGGGCTGGTGAGTGAGGAGACAAAGGGAGTCTGCAAGGTATGAGGGGTGGGGAGGGGTTTTATAGTCCGGGCAGGGCGTCCAGGCCAGGTCTTTTCATATAAGGAAGAAAGCGCGGGCTACAGCGGTGGTCAGTGTCCGAGGGCTCTGTGTAGGTACCTGATTGGACCAGGCTGCAGGGGGCCAGCCCCTGAAAGTTTAGCCAGCCTCCGGAATTTGCCTTGTAGCACTTTCCCGGGGGCATGCCCCGACCTTTCATCCCGGCCTTTTAGTTATAGGACAAGGGGCGCCGGTTCTCTCTGGCTTCTTCCTGCTGAACGGGGGTGGCGAGGGGTAGGGTGTGGCCGGGATGACAGGGAGCGTCTGCCGTTAATTTTGTCACAGAGTGTCCGTTGGAAGCCCTTGGTACTGCTGTCGCAATACCATCAGCTGAACCGTGTTGAGCCGCTGTTTGACGAAGGCCAAGAGCTTATTTAAGAGACAGGGCCCGAAAGTTAAGAGCAATAAGAGGATTATGAGTGGTCCCATTAAGGTCGAGAGCAGGGTGGTCAGCCAGGGGGAGTTTTGGAACCATGATTCGAACCAACCTTGCTGGGCTTCCCGTTCCCTCTTTCTGCGCTCTAGTCCTTCTCTTACTTTGGCCATGGACTCTCTCACTACCCCTGTATGGTCTGCTTAAAAGCAACACTCTTCTTTGAGGGCTGCACAGAGGCCCCCTTGTTGTAAAAAAATCAGGTCTAGGCCTCGTCTGTTCTGTAACACCACTTCTGACAAAGAGGTTAGGGATTTTTCCAAGGCCATCATAGACTTTTCTATTCGTGCAATGTCTTCATCAATGGCGACTCTCAGGGTGATTAGGCCCTGATGTTGTGTAGTCAGGGAAGCAATGCCCGTGCCCGTTCCGGCCGCCCCCAGGGCGAACAGTGTTGCTAGAGTAATAGCTGTAACGGGCTCCCTCTTATGTCTGGGAGCTGGGGTATCTTGGTCCCAAAAGTTGTAGAGGACCTCTTCTGGGTGGTATGTAATCTTGGGTACTACTACTACCATGACACAGAATTCTCTGCTCTGGTCGAAGACAGCCAAATGGAGACAGGGCGTCAGCCCAGTCCGTGAGCATATCCACCACCCCCCGATTTCGGGAATGACGTAGGTCTTATCGGTGAAGTTGGTGTCATTGTCAGTCTGGGCACACAGGGTTTGTTTATCTGTAGGAACCGTGCCTAAGCAGGTCCCCGAACCCCATACTTGTTTCATGGTAAGGCCCACCTTGCGGTCTCCCCAAGAGCACTGTGGTGGGTTAGAGAGAGTGGATAAGTTGTAGGTGGCATTTAAACCCACGGCCTCGTAGTAAGGTGGGTGTGAGGTGTAGCAAAGCCAGCAGGATTGAGTCGCATTAGGATTGGAGTGGTTAAGGGCCCCGTAGGTTTCTTTGATCAAGGCCCACAGGGGTTCTTGGGTTTCTGGTGGGTCTGTCTGGGTTAGCTGAAGAGAGGGGGTAGGGGTAGGCGAGGTCACAACATTTGCGGCATTTGTCCCTTGTGGTGAGGGGCGGGGGGGTGTAATAATCTGGTTGGGCCCCATAACATGGGTCTGGGCGGGTTGTAGGACTTGCTGAACATACAATGTTGCACTATTGCTTCCCGTACCGTAGGTATCATATATCACTACCCCCCAGGACAGCCCGGAAATCCATCTATTTTCAGTCCGTCCCTGCTGTGTGAATGATAGTCGGATCTGGTCGCTGCATTGCCCTGGGTTGGAGGGTCGTCCCTGCCAATCTGATTTTGGAAGAGGACCCGTGAAGGACATATTGATCAGGTCTGGCCTGGTCACCGACCACTTCCGATACCCATCATTGGAAGTAACACAGCCCCAGGATTTACAGTAGCGGCTCACCATTCCCCCACAGGTTTTTATGTTTTCTCGCTGATGTCCCGGGCAGGCATAAAACCCGAGAGACCTGACCCTACACTTGGAGTATCCTGATTGTTCGATTAATTTTGTAAGGTTAAAATATAAGTCCGGCCACCACTTATCTTTCGGTTGGGTGGCTGTGGTCCGGTTTAGCTCTTCGTAGGTCTCTCCATTTTTTAAGATCCATGTGACTTGAAAAGGCTGGTGGGGGTTTTGGTAGGTGTGCCCCCCTTTTTCCAGGACCCCCAGTACCCCCAGAGTAACCCAGAGTAGAGAGTCCCGCATTGTTCTGAGGTTGGGGTGAAGGGGGTGGGGCGGACAACCAGCCTCGTGGGTCTCGTAGGGATGGAGCCGGTAACCAGGTCAGGGTGTCCCAAGGGAATAGCACCCCAGGAGTAGGAAGCAGATGGCTAGGTATGTGAGGGCCAGGGACAGTCGAAGAATGGAGGACCAATTGCGGGGGGCCGCGGCCGCTAATCTAATGGCAAAAAGTATGGCCAGAGCTGTGATTGTTAGCAGCCACAGCGGGTGATGCCAGGTCAGCATCGGATATCAGGATGTGGTCCCCCAATTATTTTGGGATTGACGACAGAGGGGTTCGGGTGATGGTCAGTTTGGTCGGCCCCGTGAGGGTGGAGTGGTAGGAGTAATTGGGAGGAGGGGCCTGGGCCGGGGCCGCCCCTGTCTCTGGGAGACCCGGGGGAGCTCGTTTGAGCCGGGTCAGGTGATACCAGGGCTCGTGTCCCAGCAGTTTGGCTGCCGTGGGAGTGGTGAGGATTACAGTATGGGGCCCCGTCCAGCGAGGTTGTAGCAGGCGGGGACTCAAGGTTTTTAGCAGTACCTGATCTCCCGGGGCCAGAGGCTGAGTTGGCCCCTCGTCGTCTGTCGGTTGTGGCAGGACCCGGTTTGCGTGTTCTCTCAGCAAGGATCGTAGGAGGGAGAAGAGGGGGAGGTACCCCGCAAGTGGGGGAGCCTCTCCCTCTGGGAGGTGAGTCAGGAGATAGGGCCTGCCGTAGAGCAGTTCAAAAGGGGTCAAACCTGTTTTGGAGTGTGGTGTGGTGCGAATGCGAGTGAGCGCCAGAGGAAGGAGGTCGACCCAAGACAGCCGCAGTTCTGAGGCAAGCTTGGTCAGGTGCGTCTTGATGATGCCGTTCACCCGTTCTACTTTGCCTGACGATTGGGGCCGATAGGGGATGTGGAGATGCCAGTCGATGCCCAGAGCCATAGCCACCTGCTGGGAGATCTGTGAGATAAATGCAGGCCCATTGTCAGACTGGAGGGAGTTTGGCAACCCAAATCTGGGAATGAGATGGGTCGTCAAGACTTCTGTCACCGCCGCTGCCGTCTCTCGGGCGGTGGGGAAGGCCTCGACCCATCCTGAAAAGGTATCCACCAAGACCAGCAGATAGCGGTAGGTTCGATGTCTGGGCATGTGGGTGAAGTCTATCTGCCAATCTTGTCCGGGCATATGTCCCCTTAGCTGGTGAGTCTCCTGTGGGGGTCGGAGTCCTCCTTGAGGAGAGGTGGAAGCACATGTTAGGCAGGAGCGGTGGACCGCATATATGGTCTGTCTGAGATGTAGGGGAGAAAAGACAGGGCTGAGAAAGGAAAAGAGAGCCCTTGGCCCGATGTGGAGGGTATTGTGGATTTGGGATATTATGGCCTTAGCCTGGCGCTCAGGAAGCACTGGTTTATTATGGAGTAGTATCCATCCCGACGGGTGCCTCTGAGCCCCTTCCTGTGCCAGCAAGGCTCTGGCTTCTTCGCTGGAATAATCTGGGTTGAGGGTGGATCTCAAAGTCAGCAAGGGCTCGGGGGCTTGTTGTAAGGTGATTTGTCGAGCCACTTGATCTGCCATATTATTACCCAGAGCGACACTGTCATGAGTATTTTGGTGTCCCTTGCAGTGTATGATAGCGACCTCTTTGGGCAGAGATAAGGCATCTAACAGTCGAATAATGTGGGGGGCATTACAGATGGGGGATCCTTTAGTGGTCAGGAAGCCCCGCTCTTTCCAGATTGCCGCGTGAGAATGGGCAATCAAGAAGGCATATTTGGAGTCTGTGTAAATATTGGCCCTTTTTCCTTTTGCTAGGTGTAAGGCTCTAGTTAGGGCTGTTAGTTCAGCCTTTTGAGAGGTCGTCCCGGGTGGCAAGGGCTGAGCCTCCAGGACTTCTCGGGTGGTTACCACAGCATAAGCCGCCCTTCGGCTTCCATCAGGATCTCGCTTTGAGCTCCCATCGACGAACAAAGTTAGCTCTGGATCTGGTAGAGGTTCGGAAAACAGGTTGTGAGGTGGTTGCATAAGGGACTCAAGGACCTCTGAGCATAAGTGGGCTGGGGGTTCTGAGGAGAGGGGGAGGGAGGGCAACGAAGAAAGCGGGTTTAATTGTGGAGAACGACTCACGGAAACTTGCGGATTGTCCAAAAATACCAGGTGAAACTGCTGGAGCCTGGATTCGCTGAGGTCAGAGAGAAATCTAGAGGCTAAAAGATCGCCAAGGCGATGAGGTGAGAAGATGGTCAGGGGCTGACCATGAATCAGCTTTTTAGCATCAGCGTACAATGTTGCTGCTGCCGCTAGTGCCCGCAGGCAGGGGAACCATCCCCTGGCTGTGGGGTCAAGTTGTTTGGATATGTAAGCAACAGGCAGCAGTTCGGGGCCAATCGGTTGCACCAGGGCTCCAAAGGCTATCCCTCCCTTTTCATCAGTGTATAGATGGTGTGGATAGTTGGGATTTGGGAGAAAGAGAGGGGGTGCAGCCAATAGGGTTGAGCGTAAAGCGTGGAAGGCCTTAGTCACTTCAGTGGGGGAAGACAGTGGTGCTGTGGGAGTCTCTTTAGCAGCGGCATATAGGGGTTTGGCCAGGGTGGCGTAGTTTGGGACCCAGTGTCGGAAGAACCCCATCAGTCCTAGGAAGGACAATATCTGGTCTCCGTTGGCCGGAGGACAGATGGACCTGAGGAGGATACACCGATCTGCCGTCAGGGCCTTAGTGGTAGGGGTGATTTTGAGGCCTAGATAGACAACAGAAGTCTGAGTCAGTTGGGCCTTGGATTGTGAGGCTCTGTAACCCTGGGAGCCAAGGAAATTAAGAAGAGTTGCAGAATGTTGTCGGGAGGTTTTTTCTGAGGGGCTGCAAAGGAGCAGGTCGTCTACATATTGGAGGAGGGTGCTAGGGCGGAGCGAGCATCTGGCCAGGTCTCGGGACAGAGCCTGTCCGAAGTAATGGGGACTGTCTCTGAACCCCTGAGGGAGTACAGTCCATGTGAGCTGGGTGGTAAGCTGAGTGTAGGGGTCAGTCCAGGTAAAAGCAAAGAGGAATTGGCAGTCGGGGTGGAGTGGGATGGTAAAAAAGGCATCTTTGAGGTCAATGACGGTAAAATGAGAGGTTTTGGGAGGTATGGAAGAAAGGAGAGTGTAGGGGTTAGGGACAAGTGGATGGGCAGGGACCACCGCCGCGTTGATCAGGCGGAGATCCTGCACTAGCCGGTAGTCTCCTGAAGCCTTTCGAACAGGAAGGATGGGTGTGTTACAGGGGGAAGTCGTGGGGATCAAAAGACCCTGTCCTCTGAGACGGTTGATGATGGGCTTTAGTCCCCTGAGGTTATGAGTAGACAAAGGAAACTGGGGCCTGGCTGGGAAGCAGGTGGGGTCTCTTAGCCGGATGAGGACTGGAGGGTGGTGCCGAGCCACCACCGGGACTCGGGTGTCCCAGACCTCAGGATTAACAGAAGAAGTTGGGGGGTCAACAAGTAACATTAGGAAGGCCCCTGACGTGGGAGCCGATCCTGGAGTCAGGTGAAGAGTGGCCTTCAGCTTAGCGAGTATATCTCTTCCCAAGAGAGGAGTAGGGCAGGAGGGGATGACCAAAAAGGAGTGGGTAAATAGGCAGGAATCTAATTGGCAGAACAGTGGTTGGGTTTGGAGTGGACACGAGGGTTGGCCGTCAATGCCCATAACCGAAACCTGGGAAGGACGTAAAGTGCCCCCGAAAGAGGAAAGGACCGAATAGGTAGCCCCCGTATCAACTAGAAAGTTGATGGACTTACCCGCTACCTGGAGCGTTACCCTAGGCTCGGCTTGGGTTATTGGGGTCCCCGAGTCTGGGCGGCATCAGTCATCATTGAAGCTCAGCAGTTCCGAGGCCGGAGGAGGGCAGGAGGTCTCCCTGGGGCGCTCTGGTCTCCGGCCCCTAGAGGTCGGAGCCCGAGAGGCCCGGGGACAGTCACTAGCCCAGTGTCCTCGTTGTTTGCACAACGGGCATGGCTTGGAAGGAGGCCGCGGATTGGGGCACATCTTGGCCCAGTGTCCTTCTTGGCCGCACTTGAAGCAGGCCCCCGGAGGGGGGTTTTGGGGCCCTGAGCCCGCCGCCGGCCGGAGGGCTGCTACCAAGGCCTGGGTTTGCTGGTTTAGGAGGCTTGCCTGAAATTCGGCCTTTTGTTTGAGCCTTGCCTTTCGGCTGGCCTCAGCAGTTTCTTCACGGGCGTTATAAACTTTAAAGGCCATTTTTACCAGGTCTCGAATAGGGGTCTGAGGGCCATCCTCAGCCTTGGCCAGTTTTTTTCGGATGTCAGGTGCGGATTGGGAGATAAAACGATTGGCCAAGGTAGCTGCCCCCATGGGGGACTCAGGGGACAGTCTGGTGTATTGAACAAGGGCCTCAGTCAGCCGATTAAGAAACATGGCTGGGTTTTCATCGGGCCCCTGAGTCACCGCATCTAGTTTGAGGAGGTTTACCACTTTATGAGAGGACGTTTCCATCCCATCAAGGAGACACTCTATCATATAGCGTACCCGCAGCTGGCCACCACCCCCTTCCTGGTAGTTCCAATCAGGGTCGGTGTCAGGAACTGCCTGAGCTCCCGGGGGGCGCTCGGGGGAGGGGTTGGCACTATGCCGCTGGTCGGCCTTAGCCCTGGCTGCCGTCCAAATGGCCTGCCTCTCCTCGGGGGTGGTGGTAGATCCCAGGATGACATATATGTCCTGCCATGTTAAGGCATAGGCGCGGGTCAGACCAGTAAACTGCTTAATGTACTGAGTGGGGTTGGAGGAAAAGGATCCCAGCTTGGCCTCAATCTGTGCTAAGTCCTGGAGAGAGAAGGGGACGTGGACCTGGGCCAGGCCATCGGCTCCGGCCACTTGCCGCAGAGGGAGTAGCGGGGCTGGGGGAGGGGGCGGGGAGGCCCCTGGAGGGTTGCTATGGGAGCGAGTGTGGGAGCTAACCGGAGACGAGTAGGGAGTGACGGGGGGAAGGGGAGGATACAAGATAGGGCTAATGGCCGGAGAATCTGGGGCCGGCGGTGAAGCCTCAGGGGCGGGAACAGGAGCAAAAGAGGCCGGAGTAGGGTTAGAGGGGGGGGGGTTAGGAGGGGCCGGAGAGGAGGGGGAAGAGGTAGGAGGGGCCGGAGTGGAAGGGGAGGGAGTAGGAACCGGAGAGGAAGGGGAGGGGGCCGTGGGAGAGGCGTAGGGAGGGGGGGCCACCAGATCTTCTGGGGGAACAGAGAAAGCAGAGGACTCAGAAGCGGGAGGGGTTGGCTTAGCTCGGGAGGGTGGAGTCTGGGGGGCCATGGTGAGTAGGATCTGGCTAGGAGCACACGTAGTGCACAGGGTGGGGCGAGAGCGCAAAGCCCAAAAGGCCTGAACATAGGGGACCTCAGACCATTTTCCCGTTCTCCGGCAGTAATTATCCAAATCACGGAGGACGTCAAAGTCTAGTGTCCCTGTGGCTGGCCATTGTGAGCCATTATCTAGGGAATACTGAGGCCAGGCCAGTGAGCACAGAAAAGTGAGCTGCTTGGGACGGATATCTCTCTTTAGCCCTAGAGTCCGCAGGTTAGCTAGCAGGCACTCTAAGGGGGTGGAGTATTGGGGATCGGGTTTGGAGGCTGTCGATCCCATGGCGACCACGGGGCGTGGAGGCAACCCCCGCTGTCCGAACGTCTTCGGACGAGTCGAGGGGAGCCGGAGGTCCGTGTAGTCGCGGGGAACGTCTTCCTCACGGCCGCAGGGACCCGGAAAGGCCGAAGCCGGAGGTCTACTCAGCCGCTGGGGACGTCTCCCCACCGGCTGGTGACTGGGAGGGCCCAGTAAGTGCGCACTGGTTACGGAGCCCTAGGAGGTGGTCGCCAGGGAAGGCAGGCCCCAAAGCCGAAGGGACTTACCCCGTATCCTGCCGTCCGGGGGGTTGGTCAGCCGCCTGGGTCCAGGGCTACCGAGGCGGTGGAGCTCGAGGGGGTCCCCAACGGCGAGTGCCGGGGGCCCCTCAACCCGAGCCCCACGTTGGGCGCCAGATGTTAGAAAACGCCGCGGGAGAAAGAAAAAGCCGCCTCTAAGGACCGGTGGTAAAGGCCTTTTTATTAAGCGTCGCTCTCGCTCTCGGGCAGAACTCCCGGGGGGCTGGTGAGTGAGGAGACAAAGGGAGTCTGCAAGGTATGAGGGGTGGGGAGGGGTTTTATAGTCCGGGCAGGGCGTCCAGGCCAGGTCTTTTCATATAAGGAAGAAAGCGCGGGCTACAGCGGTGGTCAGTGTCCGAGGGCTCTCTGTTGGTACCTGATTGGACCAGGCTGCAGGGGGCCAGCCCCTGAAAGTTTAGCCAGCCTCCGGAATTTGCCTTGTAGCACTTTCCCGGGGGCATGCCCCGACCTTTCACTCTCAACTATTGATATGGCCTCATAATTGACATATTATGATTTTGATTTTCCATATTGATTCAAACACTAGTTCATTTAGTTGAAAAGTCCATGTCTGCTCCAAAACCATTAAAGTGCAGACTTGTTTCTCTTAAAACTAATTTTTAGCCATTTAAAAATCTTGCCCATTAAGCTAATAATGAAAGCAAAAGAAGTAGAATCATTGCCTGATCATGACATACTCATTCTGAATTGTACTCGGAACCAAAAAAGTATACATCCTGGAATAACAATAATTGATATAAATTCAGCAAAATATAAACATCAATGTTTGAACCCTTTGGGTTGAGAGTAAAGGAGCTTAAGTAACAAGAGGACCTTATCTAAGAGCCGAGTTAACCCTGAGATGAAACTTAAAGACTGGAAGTTAAGCCAAGGACTGGGAATCCATTTGGAGTTAACATCTGTGCCACCTTACATATCTCTGTCATTTTTTTTCTCTCTTGCTTTGCACACAGATGGACTCTGAATTTGTCTTCCATGAAGTGACCTCTAGAGATTGACTAGCATCTCAGTCTAAAGACCCAGAAGAGGGAAACTAATTTGTCCAACTGGGGTCATGTGACAAGCTATCGTCAGAGGCGCAGACGGCCAGATGGCCCTAGGCTGGCGGCCAAGCCCACTCCAGAGAAAATGGACAGTCTCTGAACAGGGCTGGGAAGGCACTCAGAAAGTGTTTACTACAATATGACTTTCATCAACACATCCCCCTACACTCTCTTCCGTTAAAGTTATTTTTATCTGTATCACAGGTAAATATGGTTATTTCCTGGTGCATCTCTGTCCACTCCTTGCTCCACGTTTCATGCTCCAGCAATAAAGAATTGCTTGTCCTCCCATCCACCCACCCCCTCCTGACCACCCACAAGCTCCAGTGCGATCAATGAATATCATCCCCAAGTTCCTGGAGTCCCCTGTGCTTGTAATGGTCCCCTCCCAATTCTTTCAGTGGTTAGGAGTCATGGTGCATGTCACTGCTTCCAGTAGACCTTCTGGACTTGTTTCTCTTCCTGGGCTGGTTCCCTCTGCTTTCTTTATGCATCACCACTGTGCTCCTAATCTCTATTATCTGCCAGTTCCATTGTTTGTGATTTACTTTTTAGTTTCTGACTTTTAACTGCACAAACTGTGAGCCTGAACTACAATGGGTGGTCCAAAAGTTGAATGAATATACTCTAAGTTTCCTGTTAGCTAATAATTGACTCTAGAGTTAAAAGGGAGTGTGTCATTACAAGAACAGTATTGTCTGCATAAACCCCTTAGAACTGTTAACTTGTCAAGGAATTAGATGTCAGGAAGTGCTAATCAAACCCCTCCTCAGGACTGCTGGGCAGCTCCCCGCCTCAACCATCCCCCCCAACTAAAGAAACGCCTGCTGTTTACCTGGTGCCCTAACCGGTTTAATTTCCTCTTTGACCTTCCGCTGGGCCAGCCCTCCCCTCTTTTAGATGCAGTTTTGATCTAGTGAAGTAATGGGCAGAACATCAGTTTATGAAATTATTTTATTTTTCTACATATAGACATTATTTTTCAAAGGCAATTTCATTAACTACATCCTGAAGCTCTGTGGACTTCCAGCAACTTTTCAAGGTTCGCCTGGATTTTCAGTCCTAAAGACGTATCTACATAAATATACATAGCTTTTCTTCTTAGTCTTAAAGCTCATTTCTGCACTCTAGTCCTCAAGGTTTGACTGCTCCTCCTGCCTTAACTTTAAATGCGCCTTTCTTCCCTGCCCCACTCCTTGACCTTGTTATCAGGTCGCAAAATGCTGCTGATCCTAAAAGGAAATTTTGCAAATAGTTGACTTTTGTTAATCCCAGGTTTTGGGGAGAGAGGAGAAAAGAGCTTCCCTCAGATACGAGTTTTAAACTGAATTTCACTTCCACAAAAATAAAAAACAGCATCCCGCCACTCCCCCAACCGCCTTTGGGTACGTTGGGGCGGGCAGCCCCCCAAGTTCTAATAAATGAATTAGCGTCTCAGAAAGGAGATCACCGCCGGGCTGATATTGATCAGGGTCAGCCGCTGTGTTTGCCGGCGACTGTTGGGGGGGGGGGGGTGGTGGTTAATTGAGTGTCAGTCTCGGCCTGTGTCGTCTCGCTGGCGCCGGGTGCTTTTGGATTTGCTAATTTTCGTTAAGTGTCTGTAGCCAGCTACTCGTCCCGTCTACCCTGGAGAACTCGGCGGCTCCTGCTGATCAACAGTCTGTCTGTCTGGGCTTTATTGATCACAGGGCGGGCGAGCGAGGCGGATGCGCAGAGGGGAGGGGGAGAAAGGCGGCAAGCGCCCCGCGCCCGGCCTCCCTCCCCGGGCGCACGCGGGCCGGCAGGGCTCACTCTAGGGTCGTCTTTCCCCCGGCTCCCGAGGCAGCCGCGCGGCGGGACGGGTCCGAAGGCGGCCACGCGGGTCCCTCGCGAGTTTTGGGGAAACGAAGAGGAAGCCACATGCTGGGGCGCGCCGGCCCGAGGCCGGGTGGGGAGGATAGCAGAGGCAGGGCCCGAGGCCGAGCTCGACCCGCAACTCCCCTAAGGTCACGGACGCCCGGCCTCCGCGAGGGGGAGCGCGGGAGACGGCCGGCGCCGCCCGCAGCCCAGACGCCGGCGCCGCTCTGAGCCGCGGGGCAGAGCTCTTCGCCCGCGCCCGGCCCGCCCCCCGGCGGAGCGGCTGGAGCCCCGCGGCCAATCGCACGGCGCCGGGGGCGGGGCCCGGGCGGGGCCGGAGAGGGGCGGGGCCAGCCGGCTCCCAGCGCGGGTCGCTATTTACAGCGCCGAGCCGGTGGGACCCAGGCGGGCGCAGGCGTGAGCTCGCGGCGGCCAGTGTCTGCTCGCTGGGTTGCTGGTTCCTGTTGCCGAGTGGCCGACTGAAGGAAGCAGAGCCTGAAGCCCACCCAGCTGCCGGGCCGAGAGGAGGGAGCCGGGACTGCGGAACCGGACTGTGCCCCTCGCGCCCCTCCAGCCGCTCTCCATGCTCCGGCCGCGGCCCGGCCCCGCGCCCCGGGCATTACCCATGCACTACGCGCGCCGGGAGCCGTAGGCTGCAGCTGTGCCGCGGCTCCGGGAGCCGGCGGGGGCGCCGGGGCCGTGGAGGGGGGCGTCCATGGATCGCCACTCCAGCTACATCTTCATCTGGCTGCAGCTTGAACTCTGCGCCATGGCGGTACTGCTCACCAAAGGTGGGTGCCCGCCGGCTGGCGGGGCGCGCGTTCCCCGGGGAGGGCCGCGGGGTCCCGGGGCTTTGTTGTCGGCGGGAGAGGCGGCCTCCCGCGCGGAGCCAGCAGGTCGCGACAAGTTGTCTGTTCTTAGAAGTCGCGGCGGTGGCTTCGGGGCCACCCGCCCACCCCGGTGTCCCGGAGCCGGGCGCGTGGAGGTGGAGTGAGACCTCGGGACGAGTGGTTGTCAAAATGTTTGTGCGAATCTGTTGGTCGTGAACTTCTGAGCGTTTGCAGCCGCGGCGTGGGGCGGGAGCGGCCGGGAGGGACCGCAGTCTCCCGCCCCGCCTTGGACCGTGCCCGCGTGTTTCGTTGTGTGTGTCCCAGTTTGAGTCCGAATGTCTCGGTTTGTGTGCGCGACTCTGTATTTGAATGTGCCTCTGCTGTGAACGTGTGTCTGTATTTGAGTGTTTTTGTACTTGAGTGCACTTGTGTGTCTGTCGTGTATCTCTCTGTATTGGAGCATCTTCCCTTGTTGAGTGTCGCCGTGTTCTCTGTCCGTGAGTGTCCGTGTGTGTGTCTGAGTGTTTTTGTGAGCCCGCGAGTGGTGCCTCCCCGCGTGTAGGTGTCCCAGGTGTGTGTCCGCGTGCAGCGGTGTGGTCAGCGCTACTGCTTGGGGGCTGGGAGGTGTGGACTCCGTCAGCGGTCCCTTTTCCCACTCACCTCATATTTTATAAACACTACTCAAAAAAAAAAAAAAAAAAAGTAGCGGTCAGTTTCTTTTTTTTCTCCCGCTGCAGGCTTTCACCTTTTAGGTGGAAATAACCCAGACAACTCTCTTGAGTTTCAAGGGCCCTCCACCTCCCCTGCCACGAACTCTGACTACTGTGAACAGATAATTTTTCTTAAAAATAGGAGGCATTTTTAGCTTTTGCACCACTCCCCCTCCCCCTTTTCTCTAATTGCCATGTAGCAGGCATGAGGTTGAAGGATCAGCCGGGCCAGCAGAGATGATGTGCTACAGTATTTATTTATTTTGGAAGAAAGGCTGTAATTAACCCTAAATAACAGCCCTCGTAGCAGCCTGCAGAGGGAAGCCTCCCGGTCTATCAAAGACCGGCCGAACGGGGCCGGACCGCGGCTGACATAAGTCACAGATACCGAAACTATGCGCCTGATAATGATATAATTAGGGGATCAGAGGTTTCTGACTGCTGCGGACTTCAAAAGCTTTAAAAGAAGCCAGCAGCCTCTCCTGTAGCCGTCCTGACTGAAGCAGACATTTTTGTTTAATCACCACGTACAGTAACCAGAAAGGGGGGCAGACAGAAGAGCATTGTTCCCTGCTTCAAAATACCAGTCCCCTCCTGGCCTTTTCGCATGCCACAGGAAGAAACTTTATGAAACGGCAGAAATATAGTTTTAATACAGTAACACAAAAGTCTATTCAACTTGCTCCAATGTGGCTCCAATTAAAAAAAAAAAAGTTGTTAGAACTTGACTAGTTACCTGTCAAATTTTTATTAGACTGTTTTAGGTCATTGAAAATATAGTCTTTAAAATAGGCTCTCATAAACATTTAAGCAGCGTTTTGCTTGTATTCAGCTTTCTTTTTTTCTACATGAGGTCTGAAGTGCATGGGATCAACATGGACTTTTAATCTGTTTTATTTCTTCTTTCAGTCTATATGTGGAATTTGTCAGACTTAGGGATATTCAGTCATCACCCACTTAAGATCAGTGAGTGAGCTTTCTGCGAAAAAGCGAGTAAGCTTGGAGAGAGGAGTAAAGAACTTGTGCAAAGCGGAATTCTAACTGGAAGGTCTTATTTACTGGAGAAGGGAAGGGACCCGGGCCCAGACCCAGGACAGGAGGAGGACCTCTGGCTTTGCACGGTGAAACTCAGGTTGCCAAAGATCTGTGTTTAGTTGGCTGGGGTTTTTAAGCACTAGCAGCCTTACGGTGGCCTGGAATTTGGACACATAATTAAATGAGACATCTTACTCAGGCATTCACGAGAGGAGGAGAAAGAAGAAAGGTGAGGCTGGGAGATTTGTAGAGCAGCAGTGCCCGGTGTTGGTGTTTAATTTCAGAGCTTTGGTTTCTGTAACTAAGACAGCACTTCAGATGGAGAAGCTGGGGAGAGGCATGTACCTGAGTTCAGTTCACAGCAGGCTACAGCCGTAGCCGTGGCCTGTGACAGTGGCTGAGGTCCACCGGGTCAGGTATCATGTGAGTGATCACTCCCAGCCCCAGATTGTTTCAACCAGAAATTGACATGGAAGTCTCAGATCTTGTGGCAGAATGTTAACCCGCTTGCAACTCACAAACTAAGTTTTATAAAGGAAACTTTTAATCACTTCCTGTAGAAAAATTTGAGGTTTCCTTAAGGATTTTTCATTCAACCAGCAGAGGATTTTCAGTTCCAATGTTTCCCGTTTTAGATCCCATGTTGAATTACACATAAAAGTGGGGAGTTGAGGGGTGGGGGGAGGAGGGAGCCTTGCAGTTTCACCCCCTCCTCCCTGCCCCCAGTTTTATGACTTTCCATTTGGGCTGAAAGAAATTGACTTTGGCAAGCAAACCACTAATTGTAAACTGCCTAGTTCCTGTTTTACAATATCTGACTAAAAGCTCCCCTGCATGAACAGATCTTTATAGGCAAAGTTTGCCTTTTCTAGAGAGGTTGCAAATAGCTGCCCAGTTTCATAGTTTTAAAACCTCCTGACCGGAGCAATTTCTAGATTGTTGTGTTTCTAGTTAATAACTTTATAAGGTGTTAGCGAAAGCTCTTAAACCTTGGCACAGCCCTTCGAGGTAGTAAACAATTCAGCAGTTCCGATCAAATATTTATACTGACAAAATCAAAAAGCCTAGCATTTTATGTTGTATGGTCATGTAGGATTAAAACAAGTCAATAATGTAATTTTTGTAATTTCTCTCCTTACGGTAGGAGAAATCTTTTGCTTCAAAGACAAAACTTATTTTTAATTACTTGCTAGCTTTTCCTACTCTGCTATGTGGATTAATACATTTCTAAAATGATATTTACCTGACTTGGGATTCGAGCACTGATTTGCACAAGGGGCTCCAGGGATCCATGTGGTCAGCCCTTCTAAGCCCTCAGCTGAATTTTCCCTAAAGTGAATGTCTTTGAAATTTGGGGTCTGGTGGTGCTAGCGGTAAAGAACCCACCTGTCAATGCAAGAGACTTTAGAGACACAGGTTCAGTCCCTGGGTCGGGAAGATCCCTTGGGGGAGGGCATGGCTACCCACTCCAGTATTCTTGCCTGGAGAATCCCATGGACAGAGGAGCCTGGTGCGCTACAGTCCATGGGGACTCAAAGGGTTGGACATGACTGAGTGACTTAGTACAGTTGTTGAAGCTGGTGCTTTATCTGGTCTCTGAAGCTGTTTGATGCAATTGCCCATCATTTTCAGGTGAAATCAGATGTTACTGTGATGCAGCCCACTGCGTGGCTACTGGTTATATGTGTAAATCTGAGCTGAGCGCCTGCTTCTCCAGACTTCTGGATCCTCAGAACACCAATTCCCCGCTCACCCATGGCTGCCTGGACTCCCTAGCAAGCACAGCGGACATCTGCCAAGCCAGACAGGCTCGCAACCACTCCGGCAGTCCCTCGCCCTCCTTGGAGTGCTGTCACGAAGACATGTGCAACTATAGGGGGCTACAGGACGTCCTCACCCCACCCAAGGGGGAGGCCTCAGGTAGGAGCGGCACCCCCTCTGACCAAACCCTTGCTTGGCCTCTAGGCTTGTGACAGCCACGGCTTTGTCTGTCTGCTATTGATTTTGTTGTTGATGTAATTAGAGACGGCTGAGGGAGAAGCCAGGCTGGGTGCAAAGATGCATCTCTATTGAGTGACTTTCATGTCTGCCTGAGCCCTAGATATCTGTCTACATAATAGGTTTTGCCTGTTTTTATCCAACATTTTGAAGCCATTAAAAGGCCATTACTAATCAGTAATGACAGTCCGTAAACAAATGTTTTTGGAAGCTGCTCTGCCTCGTTGGGCAGCATTTCTGTTCTAAATGTTGATTGAATCGGAAGCCTCTGTTTAAGGGGATGGCTGTTGTTCAGTCACTCAGTTGTGTCTGACAGTTTGTGACCCCATGGACTGCAGCACGCCCAGCTTCCCTGTCCTTCACCATCTCCCGGAGTTTGCTCAAACTCATGTCCATTGAGTCAGGGATGCCATCCAACCATCTCCTCCTTTGTCATCCCCTTCTCCTGCCCTCAATCCTTCCCAGCATCAGGGTCTTTCCCAGTGAGTCGGCTGTTTGCATCAGGTGGCCAAAGTATTGGAGCTTCAGCTTCAGCATCAGTCCTTCCAGTGAATATTCAGGGTTGATTTCCTTTCGGATTGACTGGTTTGATCTCCTTTGGTGGGGGAGGGGGGGATACCACGTTTAAAAGGAGAGATGCTCTCTCATAGCTCCAGGAAGGGGTGACCGTGTTTGATGGGTTTGCTTGTGCCCCCCGTAGGACAAGGGAACAGGCATCAGCACGATGGTAGCAGAAACCTCATCACCAAAGTGCAGGAGCTGACGTCCTCCAAAGAGCTGTGGTTCCGGGCGGCGGTGATCGCAGTTCCCATCGCCGGGGGGCTGATCCTGGTGTTGCTCATTATGCTGGCCCTGAGGATGCTGCGGAGCGAGAACCGGAGGCTGCAGGAGCAGCGGCAGCAAATGCTCTCGCGTTTGCACTACAGCTTCCACGGGCAGCACTCCAAAAAGGGGCAGGTGGCGAAGCTGGACTTGGAATGCATGGTGCCCGTGAGCGGCCACGAGAACTGCTGTCTGACCTGCGACAAGATGAGACAGGCCGACCTCAGCCACGACCGCATCCTGTCGCTGGTGCACTGGGGCATGTACAGCGGGCACGGGAAGCTGGAGTTCGTATGACGGGGCCTCGTGGAACTGGACGTCTGGGACCCTCTTGAGTTCTGCTGGGCGGGAGCACTTTATCTGAAGAGAAAACTAACTCGCGTCATCATCTGCGAGAGACGGAATGAGCTCTGCAAACGGAATCTTGGCTATTTCTTCTGAAGGATTATTTGCACAGACTTAAATACAGTCAAAATGTATTATTTCCTTTAAAATTATTAAAAAGCAAAGAGAGGACTCTGTACACTGTTACCAGGGTTATTTGCATTCAGAGGGAGCTGGAATTGAGTACCTAAATAAACAAATGTGCTCTCTGTAAGCTCCTACATCCTGATTTATTGTAAAGATTTAAAATATATATATATATATATTTTGTCTGAAATTTAGTGGTGTCTTGTCATAAATTAAAAACTAAGCTGGAAGGGCAAGGAACTACATGTTAATTATAGAAGTGAAGACCTATGATTGCTCAGTGTCGGATCTCAACTATAGATTTTGGCTTGACTTTTTTTTTTTAACAAGACCAAGATCTTGTTTGTTCTTCCATGGCCCATGTGTCATTTTCTTACAGCGTGGAGAATTTCTAAATGTGTACTGCCCATCATTCAGTGTCTTACCCACAGTTTTTTGTTAGGATAATGCTGGTTTTAGCTTTCATCTAAGAGAAATTGGAAACTTATTTATACCGGAGTCATGTATCATTGATCAGTTTCCAAAGTTGCCTTAGCAAAAGGTGATACTTATCAGCTTGGTCCAGGTGCTCTGGAATATGTTTTTAAATGTGTCTCTACCTCCAATCAGAAAAGGAAAAAAAACCTACTAAATGAATCTTTTTTTCAAAGTTAATCACTGTCTACTTTTACTGTTAATTAATTCATCAGTTTAGTCTGGGCTTAATTAAATATTTTGCGCCCCAAATTAGCCAAACATCGTCTCATGCTCATAGTTTTTAAACCTTCCTTCAACACAGTGTTATAACAATAATTTTTTTTACTTCTGAATCTTAGATTTTCAATAGTGAACATTATATGTCAATTAAGATTTAAATAATAATTTCTTCCCCAAATGATTCTTTTATTAATATAATCAAATAGACTGTTGATTTTAGCCACTAACACACTAAATAATAGTGTTTCCACTCCTGGAGGACTTTGGCAATAAAGCCCAGCCTGAATTTAAAGCTATGCCACATGTGTACTTTTCCTCTAAAATGGGTCTTTATTATCTTAAATATGAGAATAATTTGTAGGTTCTTTTCTTGATTCTTTTGTATATTTGAAACTTTTGCTTAAAAATTAACCTATAGCCTGCATATTTGAGTACCTGTGGGGTTTCCTTTTATGAATGTTAAAAGGGATTTTTTGCATATATTCGGGGATATTTTATGACCAGCATAATTTGGGTCCCTTAAGACAGGTGCCATCACCCAGTTGATGGAAGAATCTGAGTTGAAATGAGTAGTCTAAAAATGAATACCTAGGTTATTTAATAACTAATAAGCCACAGCCCCAAATAAGGCTATGGAATAAATATGCATTTTAATAAATGACAACATTCATATTGTGCTTTTTGAGACTGAGAATTCTTGCATGTGTGACTTACAGTTCATAAAGTGTTACATTTTATGTGCATCCATTTTTGAGAGAGTTAAAGAATTTTGGGGCCTAACTCTCCAAACCTAAGAGAAGAGAAGGAATCAAAATGGCCAGTTGGTGAAATTTTTGCCTTCACCACCTCTTTCAGGCTTTAGATCAAATTACAGTAGTTTTGGGGCTTGAAGATTAAAAGGCTTCTGGTCTCTTGTGTTCTCATGTCATGAGTGCATCGTGCAAGTACCATGGATTCTAAAGTGGTCTCTCCTTGCTCACCCTGCTGTTTCTTATTCATCACATTTCTTCCCAATACCAGTTAACTAGGAGCTCAGGAGTTCATTAGGAAATGAAACCATGAAGGATTGAAATTCATTCTCCTTGAGACAATTTGACAGCAGTGAACTCCAGGGAAGTTCCAGGAACTTCCTCCAGAGAAGACCCAGGGAAGGCCTGGGGCTGTGTGGGTGCTAAGATCACAGACCTTTAATAGATGAATAGAAAAGCCTCCACCTGGTTCTTTTGGGCTGAGCTTAAATCTGCAAGGCTGTTCACACTTCCCTGTTGGGTAGGATGCTGGCTCTGTGCCCAGAGTGGGGTTCCAGTTGTAGCCATGTAATAGGTGGGCCCTGTCTCTTGTCCTAACAAATCGTCTCCTTTTGCTGTCTCCTTCTTTAATATTTGTGTATTCCTGCCACCAGTTTTAAAGTCAGATCTGCACATAACTTGGCCTTTCAGCAAAAATATTGTAGGTTTCTCCACTTTGATTTTTCTAAGAACTAAATATAGAGTCTACTTTTGGTTCCCTATGAGAGTGTAGAGGTTGCCAAGAATGGAGATAAAGGACCCTTCATGAAATAGCGACCTACCTGATTCAGTGATGTAAGGATGATGACGGGTTTATTTGTTTTTCCCTTGTAGAGATGTTTGCCGTTCCTTTGAGGTGTCACTGCATGGCTGGGCTGATCAGGAACAGTCCTTGTTTAATGTGGACATAGAACTCCCCCCAAAAGTGATTTTCCCTTTTTAAGCGGAAATTTGCCCAAACCAGAGACAAATGGTTGCCATGATGTTTCTGTATCTGCACCCCTTAAACATTCTGCCCCTTTTGAAAAAACTGCTCTGTCCGTGGTTGTATCTTTTATGTTATTCCCTCCCCCACAACCCAGCCCCATCCCTTATTTTGAATGGCTCCAAGGCTTCCTAGAAATTGACTGGTGTGTCTCTAATTTCTGCTGAACTGATTTTATTAAAAACACTGCACCATAGGGGGTTTGACCTCCCTCCTAAAATACCAAACATGTCTGCTTTAGAAACTCACAAAGGTCTCTTCTGAAGAGCTTGTAAATCTGTTTTCAATATGGCTTGATTATAGACTAAAAGCTTGAAAGCAGTGGCATCTAGTATCGAGTCTGGAAGTAGCCTTTTTGGGGCCAGGACAGCTTTTTTCTTTAAAGCCTTTAATTGGTCCTCTTCTGTGTCTCTTCGCCCACATAACTTTAATCCTTCAAAAGCTACATGGTGTGATGAGGTTGAACTTAGCCAAGGGAGCATTCAAGTGTGCTTGGGAGTCTCGCAGCCTGGATTCCTATGTAGACTCCATTCCCATCAGCTGTGTGAACTTGGGCACTTTACTCAGGCTCTTTGGCTACTCAAGTTTGGTTCCCCACACCATGGGGGCAGTAATTACACTTTGTATGACCATTGTGGGGAGGTATAGGAGTAGGTATTCCTACCAATACAAGAGTCTTGGATGAACTCAAGTGGCCCCCAAATCCTCAAAATTGTCCTTACAAGTTTTTGTTTGTCCCTACTACTTATACAGTGAATATTTTTACTTGACTTTTTAGTATTTCAGATAACGTATTTGAGGTTTGCAAGTCCTTCAGTCACCTGCAGACTGGATTTAACTTTTTAAAAATTTGCTTTCAATTGACTGCTTTTATTGAATGGCATCACGGACTCAATGGGCATCAGTTTGAGCAAACTCTGGGAGATAGTGAAGGAAAGGGAAGCCTGGCGTGCAATAGTTCATGGGGTCGGTCATAAAGGGTTGGACTCGACTGAGTGACTGAACAACAAATTCTCTCCTAGGTGCAAATTATGTTGGTTTGTAACTATTTCCTTTTGGAATAATCTAAATGGCTACTGATAAGAACCTTTCCATTGTGTGTACCTACTCTGTTTTTCCATATTTGACAGAATGAAGTTCTCTTAGGGTTTCAGCTGCTCCAGGTGGTTAATCCATTGAGAAGATCACGGGAGCCAGGTTAGGTGAAAGAAGGTGTCAGAACTGCTTGAACAGTGTGTGTCTGATTGATGCATTCAAGTACAATTGGCCTCATAGGTAGTCCCAACAAAATCCAATGGTTCCACTGGTTTGGGGAACTTTGTGAATTTGGGGGGGGCACCCTACTTAGTGAGCAATCTAATTTCCCTGGATGAAATTAATTTAGTTACTCTGTGGGTCACAGTCATCATGAAAAAAAAAATTGTTCCAACACCCATATTCTCCCTCCCCCACCACCCCCACAACCATTCAGTGCATGTTGCCCTGACTTAAAAAAATCAGATCATTGATCTGAGAATTAGAGATCCAATGAAATAATGAAACACTTTGAAGTTTTGACATCTCTTTACTGGAAGTACAGTTTTAGACTTTAAACACACCCTTGTTAATTTGCTAACACTGCTAACAGTTCTGTGGTGTGGTGGTGTCGTTCCCTGGTCTACCATTCCAGAAGTTTGGAGATGGAACTGAGAAGGGGGAAGGACTGAGTTTAACCAGATAGGGGTTTACTTTCAACAAGGCAGCAATTTTCCAATGGTTCTGCTTTGTAGAGTTTACAAGTATTTGTTACTAAGAGAGGGCTACCAACCATTCGGCTGCAAACTTTCCCCTTTATATGAATATGAATGGTGGTAACCAGATAGGCATTGATGAGCAATCTTGGAAGATTCTTTGGATAAGCAGTTAGATAATGTCTCAAGGCATTTAAGGAGATTCGTCAAGACTTTAAGGAGATTCATTCTTCCTGGTAGCCAGTGGCTAGATGGCCTCTCTGGGGCTATTTCAAATTTGTATTTAGCTGCCTGTATCTTGCAGATTAGATTGATATTGGACTAAGCCTGAGTAGAAGCCTGAGAAGATGAGTTGATAACTATTATTATTTATCGCACACTATATGTATAAACAAAGGCCATGCAAGCCAAAGGCTCTTAGTAATCCTGGAATGATTTTATATTTAACAAATTTCAAGACAGGGTGTAAGTAGATGTTGGAATTTGTCAGCGGTTTGTTTTTAGACATGTGAAGACTAGGTTAGTTGTGATGAATTAATCAATTTGGAGGCTGTTATGTGGATTTACTGTGAAAGATCTCGCATTACAAACGTAGTGGAACAAAAATTGTTTAAGCAGTGAAAACCAAGAGAAATGCATGAAGCTCCTTATCCTGAGTCTCTCCCTCTTGGAACTTCCCTGGGTCTGATGAGAACAGTGGAGAAACACCACACTTCAAGCAGTTTCTCTCTTTTCAAGTGTTAGAAGTTCAGGTGGAAACATGTTTTACTAAATGTAGTGGATGTGATTTAAAAAAAAAAATATTTATTTTTAATTGAAGGATACTTGCTTTGATACCACAGATTTTAACTCACCGTTTGTTGCCTTGGTGAATGGGGTATTTCTCACCTGGACTTAAGGCTTAAACTGTGAACTCCCAGCGGGGAGGATCTAGGATTAGTCACCTTTGTAGGTTTCCAAAATTCAAGGGGAGAATGAGATGAAGGAAAAATCAAGGCTTCTTGTCAACAGGTGCCTGAGTTTAGATTGTCAGTAAATAAACATTGTCTTTCTGTTTGCTTCTTTACCCCAAACTATTGTTTCTACTGGCTGCCTAAAGGAAAACGAATTACTTATGAAGGGTTTGAGGTGTGGCCAGCCGGTAAAGTTAGCGCAGCCTCCAAGTTCATTGAAGGAAACGGACTCACCAAGAAGTACGTCCTCACTGCCCATGAATCCAAGAGTTGTAGTTTCATCTTATTATTTTAAAATATTCAAAGTTTCCACAAAAAAAAAAAATAAAAAAAAATAAAATATTCAAAGTTTCATCAAACACGGTTTCTCTAAGGAACTAAGAACAAGCCCCTGAGAGCTGTGGTCGTCACAAAGCTCAAGGATTCGGAATGTGCGGGCAGACACACCATTTCATCTTTAATGGTTCGTCTCAGTCCCACTGGGGCAAGTTTAGCAAGCGCTTTTTTCTTTTCTTGGAAATGAGCCTCTGACCAGAGGCTGTAATGAAAGCAGTGTATAGTTTGCTGAGTCTTTCATTCAAGGGCACACCAAAAGTTATAAATAAATCCCCTGCCCCCCTCAAACATTTAGCATTTTCATTTGAAAATGCTTTCACTTCAAAACTCAAGTGGTTCTGGTGCATCCATTTACACTTTTATAATTTAGACTTTTGCAGGGCTTTCTTTTATTGTATTATTATATAGTTTATATTATTTTAATATGTTATATATTATATCACTATTATGATGTAATTAATATAATATCATAATGTGCGTGTTCAGTCACTTAAGTTGTGTCTGACTCTTTTGTGACCCCATGGACTATATATAGCCCACTATGCTCCTCTGTCCATGAGATTTCCCAGGCAAGGTTACTGGAATGGGTTGCCATTTCCTTCTCCAGGGGATCTTCCTGACCCAGGGATTGAACCCATATGATAAAATTGGTAGAACATCAATAGCATTAATTTATTGATATTGTTTATGTATTTCTACATATATCAATAACTTATTTATATTTATAATTTATATATAAATATACCAATAATTGATCATATTAATATAATACCATAATATAGAATATAATTTATATATACCGAGTATAGCCAAAAATATTCTATGTGTGTGTGTTAGTCACTCAATCGTGTCTGACTCTTTGTGACCCCATGGACTGTAGCCCACCAGGCTCCTCTGTCCATGGGATTCTCCAGGCAAGAATACTGGAATCGCTTGCCATTCCCTTCTCCAGGGGATCTTCCTCTCCCAGGGACTGAACTTGGATCTCCTGAACTGCAGACAGATTCTTTACTGTCTTTAGCCACCAGGAAATCTGTAAAAAAACAATTCTATATTATATTATTATTTTATTATTATATCATTTATTATATTATTATATATATTATTTTTCTTAAGAAACTAAGTTAGGTATAGATAACTTAAATAACCAAAGGTAAATTAAAAGAAAATGTATGTTTGGGTAGAGGGTGATCATTTGTGCCTTTCCAATCCTTGTGTTATTTCTAGTTTCCTATAGTCTCTTTATATATTCAGCAATATTTTGTATGTACACGTATTTACATTTTCCATGAGACCTGGCTCAAACCAAAGTCAACCTGCTTCCACTAGTGTTTGCTAAAAATACAGATAAAGTATGGAAAGGAGAAACCCCATTTCTCCAAAAGCAGCACTGTTGTCCGTCAACATTTTCAAAGGCAAACTTCTCTGCAAACCTGGTGTGGCCGCCAACCCGCTGGACTCTCCCGGGACTCTTCTGGTCGAAAGTGCGGAGGGGGCGCTGCTGTCGGAGGCTGCCTGAAGGCAGATAGTCTGTCCCTCTGGGATGCTAATGTCAAGGGTCATTTCCCAGGCCTGACACTTGATTGTGAAGCAGGTTCGGAGGTCATCTTTTCCTGGAGCTGGTTTGTGACAAGCACTAGGGGTGGACCATAAACCCCCTCATCCTTAGCCATCTTGTTTAACCACAGGAGGCTGTCAGTTGGCATTTGTATGCAAATTGGGGTGAGTACCTAACAGGTGGCTTTGAAATGTTCAATTTGTTTATCTCCTCGTGGGAAGCCCGGCCTTTTCTCGGTGGGGGAAGATTTATGGGGCTGTTTTTCCTGGCTCTCAGCAGTGAATTAAGTCCAGCGGGACCCTTGGCATCTTCATTCACTCAAACTGGCCATCAGGAGCAGAAGGTCTGCTGGCCCTGGGGACTGACCTGGACAGAGGGGCCCCTGGAAAGGCACTGGCTTTCAGGTGGGGGCAGCAAGCAATGGAAAGGGGAAAAGCTCCTGTCTTCAGAATATCTACCACACAAATATCTCATCTGGAAAAAAAATAAATTGGCCATTTCCTTTGGCCTCCTCTCCACACTTGTTCTGGGAAAAGGTCCGTCCTTCCTGGGCTTGGTGAAGGTCTGCCAGAAGTCTCTCTCCAGGAGGGTCTGTGTAGGAACTTGTTTTAGTCAGAGGTTCAGAGTGCTCATCGTCAGGTGTTAACAGTCCTTATGGACCTAGGAGCCTGGCGGGCTACAGTCATAGTGTCGCATAGAGTGGGACACGGCTGAAGGCCTGAGCGTACACACACACAGGGGCCATGGTGAGTATGGTTTGGGCTCGAGGGACCTGGCTTGTCACCTGTGGCGTGGCCTCAGCCTAGCCATGAGCTCTGTTTCCTCACTGACACAATGAGGATGATAATGTTATCTTATATAGATTGAGACTGGGTTGTTGGGAGGATTAACTAAGATAAAGAAAGATTTAGCTCCATGCCTTGCAGAGTTGTAAATGTTAGCCATTACTGCAAGGTATTGTTCCTTCACAAACCCTCTCAAAGATTAGAGTGCCCCGGGGAACCCCACGCCTACTCTACAGACCAGGAGCCAGACTGGATGAATTCACAGATCTAGTGATATTTAATCATTTTTATTACTGAGTGTTTTTAATTTATCCAAGTTAGCCTTCCGTGTTTATAGTTTGCTCGAGACAGTAGGAAAGGGACTTCCCTTTTCCTGGTGGTCCACTGGTGCTCCGGCCACTGCAGTGAGAAGCCCATGCACTTCATCTGGGGAGTAGCCCTTGCTCACCACAACGAGAGAAAGCCCAAACGTAGCAAAGAAGTCCCAATGCACCAAAAAAATAAAAATAAAAAAATAAATAATTAAAAAGAGTAGGAAAGCAACCTCATTTCGATGTAAAAATATTGAAACTACAATATCCTTGGTAGGAAAAGGTGACTTATTAGGAACCACTGTGATGTCCGCATTAGCCCAGAGCAGATTGTGAGAACACTCCCCACAGTCAGGAAGGGCATGTTATCTGCTCCCTTGGACAACAAATGCCTGTTTTTGCATTTGCATTCTGTTAATGAATACACACCTGTCGACTGTGCGACTTTGCCCGGCTGACCTGTTGACGGGTGACCAGCCACAGTTCACCGCTTCAAGCCCAGGTAACTCAAACACGTGGCCCAAGCCCCTGTCTTGCCACTTGGAAGTCCATGTGCCAGGCTGGTGAGGGTCACCCCCAACGGAAGGCAAGAAGCAAGTTAAAATGTTGTACTGGAACATACCTGGATTCTGTAAATTGAGTAAGGAGTGTTCTCATGAGAATCCATGTTTTTTTTTTTTTTAATTTATTTATTTTTAATTGGAGGATAGTTGCTTTACAGTATTGTGTTGGCTTCTGCCATACATCAATGTGAAAAATCCGTTTCTACGAAATCTGTTGGTCCAAGACCACACTGCAGTTTTGATAACAGAAGCGCTCAGCTGCTTCAGTCATCGTGTTTGACTCTTTGCAACTTCAAGGCTGCTCTGAATTCATGGGCCCATGAATGACTAGCTGGGTCTGGTGGGATGAGATGTTACAGGTTTTTCTGACCAAACGGTTGGCCCACGAAGGCAACTGGTCAGGGCTGACAGCCACTTGCTCACGTGGCAGGAGGTGAGCGAGGGGCTCAACCCAGGCTGTCAGAGAGGGTCAACGCCTCCCTGGCCAGGCCAAGTGGGGATGTGCAACCCCTAGAAAGCCCAGTGGACTTGCAAGGCAGACATCCTGATGGCCTGAGCCAAGGCGGGGGGTGGGGGGCAGTGTTGGTCTCTGGTTGGTTGAGGATGCGTCACAGCCTTGGTTGCACATGGAGAAGAGTTGCAGAGCCTTCCTGCACGTTCTGGCCAGTTCTCGACTCCTCTGCATTGGCCGGCAACCACTGCACCATCAGGCAAATCCGAAGTCAGTTTTCAGTGTTTGAAAAAGAAGCCATTTGTTCAAAGATTCCATACTGACTAATGAGACTGAGTTAATCGTGCCATCTTTCATCTTCATGTTTTTCATTTGTAAAATGAGAGTCACAGCAACACTGTTTTCCTCCCAGCTCAAAATTGAACTATGGGAAGTCTGTGCTGCTAGCAGGGTCCTCTGAGCTCCCTGGAAAGGCAGTGAGAAATAAAAGTTATGGTGAAGATACTATTTTGAAGTAAGGACAAGCTGTTTCTTGTGGTTCTGTATTTTTATTTCCTTTGTACTTTTTGTTCTGTTACTCTTTCAGTCTCAGTTTTGATTCATTTCTCTTCTCCCTAATGTTTGTAGTGGTTTAGTTGCTAAGTTGTGTTCCATCTCTTTGCAACCCTGTAGACTGTAGCCCACCAGGATCCTTTTTCCATGGGATTCTCCAGGCAAGAATACTGGAGAATACTGGGTTGCCATTTCCTCCCCCAGGGGGTCTTTCTGACCCAGGAATAGAACCTGCATCTCCTGAGTCTCCTGCTTGGCAGGCAGAGTTTTTACCACTGAGCCACCTTGGAAGCCCAATTGTTTATAATGAAACTATAAAGCTTGCTTTATGAAGGCACAACATGGTTTACACTGCAGTTACAAGGTTAAGGCCATCCTTCCTTTTCTCCTACCAATATAAGCATTACCTGTTTGGGATAGTGTTTAAAATTGAATTTACATTCACAAAAAAAAAATCTCAGGCTTAGAATTTGGGCCAGGGTGGGTAGAGAGAGAAGAGAGAAAAGTCCAAAGAGTATGATTATCAAAAGTAGTGTGGACTTCCCTGGTGGTCCAGTGGTGAGGATTCTCTGCTCCCAATGCAGGGGGTCAGAGTTCAACTCCCGGGCAGGGAATTAGATCCTGAATTCCTCAACTAAAGATCCTGAGTACCTTGACTAATACCTGGCAGAGCCAAATAAATAAATATTAAAAAAAAAAATGAATTGACTTCTAAAAGAAAATTGGCAGGAACACTGTTGAATGTTGTTGAAAACAAACATGCTGAGTTTTCTTAATGTCCTGAATGAAAATGAAGCAAAAGAAAACATCAAGTTCAACAATAACAACAACAAAAGAAAAAAAGAAGGAAAGAAAGATAAAGAAAATGACACAGCAAAATTAAAGACCTTAGAATTCTGCTTTAAAATGACCTTAACCTTTGTACTTTTTCACTCCTTAAGACAAATATTATATAGTGATGAAATGGTTTTTTTGGTTTTGAAAAATTTCTACATTAGCTGAAATGTTAAGATTGGTAGACTGTGTCATGGTTAGAGCATCAAGATGAAATATTTATGTTTCTTGTTCACCTACGCCTTGTGTTTAATATTTAAATATTGCAAATGGGGGCCTTTTTCTGCCTACTCCACAGTGGGAAGGAACTGGCTAAGTGACTTGCCTGAGGCAACGGTGTGAACAGGGATTTCTGCCTCAGACTACATTCCTGGGCCACATCCTCCTAATAGAGACTGAAAGCTTGTGAGAAAAATAAAATCAAGTTCACAACGTTTTATTTCTGAATGGAAACTGGACAATGGCACTTTGTCTGAAATTGGGTCTCTACCTTTCAGGAGGGCGAAACCACGTTAAACCCAAACACACTCTTTCTGCCAAGTCTCACCTCATTCCTCCTAGTGGGGCCAGGAAGGAATTGTCTGCCTAGCTGATTTCTGGTGCTTGTAGGGGTCGGGGTGGGTGGAGGTTGAGAAGAAATTTCTTCTCTTCTTTCCAGGTTTATTTCCTCAGGGGAAAGCCCATGTTTTATATGTTGTTCTGGCAGCAGTGGGGAAAAATTTTCATTCTTTTCTCTGATGACTGCCTGACGATGGAAAGAAGGAGAGGCCGTTCCTCACTTGCCTTTTTGTGGCCTTTGGCTGAGGCAGAGAGAGGGAGTGAAAATACAGTCTCATCTGCTCTCTTACTTCTGGTTGCCTCTTACCTTCTTGCAAACCACCCTTCTAGCTAAAAGGAGCAGAAACCAATTGATTTGTGTGACCTTTTGTGGTTTCTATGAATGAACCTTTCTGAAAGATCTCTGTTTGAGAAAGAGAGTGATTTTTCCCTTGGAAGCATAGATGTAGAGAAAAATGATGGGTTGAATTTACCCTCTTACTCGTCTTGATTTTTAATTCTTTGTTAAGAACCGGGAGTTTCTGGTACGATTTCTGTAAAAAGTATCTGAACATATTTTGCAAAGTTGTAATATGTCAGATTTCATGTAAATTGTATTTCTAAAGCCTCAATACTACTTGGACACTGTAATTATATCTGAACCGTTTCTTTTTCAGCAAGAGTCACAAACAGCTTTCTTCACGGCCATGCTTTGATATCTTCATTCATTTTCCTTATGACACTATCTGATAAGAATTTCCTTTCAGATTGCAGTCAGTGATCACAACATAGGTAACTTTTTACACCACTGAACTCATGGAAGAGTAGCCTTCTATTCCAGAATAATCAAAATGTTGAGTAACGTTTAGCCTCTCAGGGAAAGATGAATATTTGATATTTCAGAACTTAAGTTGGGCAGTACGATAGGAATTGTCAGGTGCTGGTAACATGCTAGAATCAGAAAGTTAAGACATTAGGTTACATGGAGTCTAGCTGACAAAGGGTCAGTAGCATGACTAGCATATAAAAGGTCAATGTTTAACTTTTCCAAGTTTTGTTTAAATTAAATGTCTGAGAAAGAGAGAGAAAATTCTTGGTTGATTATATCAAAGCTTTCAAAGGTGCCCTGGGCAGAGAATGAGAAGGACGAAGAGACGCCTTGTCTTGGTTTTCTATCTTACACTGTTGCAAATACATCCAGAGAGGGAGAGAGAGATGAAATGTAAACAAACAAACAAAAAGAATGAGGGGCAAGAAAGAAAACATACAGGAATATTAGAAGATGAGGAGGAAATTAAATTTTTTCTTGGGTGTGGAAAAGGGAAACAAAAGGGACAGATTAACATTTAATAAAATAAGCCCCAGGGTCACACGTGGCCTCCCAGGCAGCAATTAAATCTGGTGTCTACAACTTTGAGAGATCAGACCTTGGTGTAAAGAGACATGGGAGTGCCAACAAAATGCCAACCCTTCTCTCCCCAGGGTTTGTAGAGCAAGTTCCCTACATACCAACGAGTTCTGTTCTGAGAGTGTGTTCATAAGTCCAGTTTGTTCATAAGTCCAACAAAGTTAGCCTTTGTACCCAACTAACACCATCAGCTGTATAGTGCTATATAGTAATAGGTTTATGATACTTTTAACACAAATGAGACATAAAAAAACAAGCACAAAATATAAAGAAAACATTTAAAATATTATAGTACAGCACCTTGAAAAGTACAGTAGTACAGTTCAACAGCTGGCACACAGGGACTGGCATCCAGTGAACAGGGAAGAAGAGTTATTGACTGGAGGAGGGAGGGGAGTGGGAAATGGTAGAGCTGAAGGGTCGTCAGAACCCGCTTGACAATGCAGGAGACCTAAGAGACGCAGGTTTGATCCCTGGGTGGGGAAGATCCCCTGGAGAAGGATATGGCAACCCACTCCAGTATTCTTGCGTGGGAAATTCCATGCACAGAGGAGCCAGGTGGGCTACAGTCCATACGTAGGTTGCAAAGGGTGGGACATGACTAAAGCAACTTAGCAACCTTGTGCTAGGCACAAGGATGGTCAACAAAAGGAGACAGAGGGCCAGCTGCTATTTCACTCACACCTGACGTTGATGGCACAGGTTCCGGTTCCTTGCTGAATTCAGTTCTGTCTACTTTCTTGAAAAACTGATCCAGTGATGTCTGGATAGTAGCTCTTCTTTTTTCATCATAGATGACACAGTAGCACAGAATTGCATTCTGAACGGCTGCTGCAGCGTTTGTGTATAGGTCTACACTGGAACCCTAAGCCTCAAAAACTAACAATGCCTCTCAAGGAAGGAAAATTCCCTTGCCATTTCCTGCTCATGAATCTCTTCGGTTCTTCAGTTACTTCTTCTTCCTCTTGTCTCTCTTTGTCCTTTCTCTGGGCCCCCAGTTCCATCATGTCTTAATTAGTAAGCTCCTCCTGTTTGCCCAGTGAGGAGTTCAATGAAGTTGTCCTCTTGTAGACCTAGCTCCAGCTTCTCGCCGAGGGTCACTAAGTTGCTAGTGACCTCTTTGGACTTCTCATCCATCTTCTCAAATCCATGAAAATCAAGAACAAACTGTGAGCAAAGATTCTTCCAAACCCCATTCGCGATGATGGCCGTAACTTTACTCCAATGAACTTAGTTTTTAAATTTTTTCATAACTTTTTAGATGTCATAGTCCTGCTATCTGCCATCTGTCAGCCAGAGAACCAGAATCACTGATGGTGTGAGCCCCAGTCCAAAGGCAGGAGAGGACCAACATTCCCGCTCAGCAGGCAGGCAGAGAGAGAAAAATTCACCTTCTTTATACCTTTTTGTTCGACTCAGACCCTCGGTGGATTGGGTGATGCCGACCCACCCCCATTGAGGAAGGTGATCAACTTTACTCAGTCTACCAGTTCAAATGCTAATCTGGACACCCTGTGACACAATGAAACTGACATATACAATTAACCATCGCAAGGGCAAAATAAATTCTAGGCTTCAATAGTATGTGAACCGAGAACCTTCAGATGTTCAAACTAGATTTAGAAAAGGCAGAGGAACCAGAGATCAAATTGCAAACATCTGTTGGATCATAGAAAAAGCAAGAGAATTCCAGAAAAACATCTATTTCTGCTTCACTGACTATGCCAAAGCCTTTGACTGTGTAGATCACAACAAACTGGAAAATTCTTAAAGAGATGGGAATACCAGACCACCTTACCTGCCCCCTGAGAAATCTGTATGCAGATCAAGAAGCAACAGTTAGAACTGCACATGGAACAACAGACTGGTTCCAAATTGGGAAAGGAGTATGTTGAGGCTGCATACTGTCACCCTGCTTATTTAACTTCTATGCAGAGTACACCATGCAAAATGCCGGGGTGAATGAAACACCAGCTGGTATCAAGATTGCCAGAACAAATATCAATAACCTCAGATATGCAGATGACACCACCCTTATGGCAGAAAGTGAAGAGGAAATAAAGAGCCTCTTGATGAAAGTGAAAGAGGAGAGTGACTAAGCTGGCTTAAAACTCAACATTCAAAAAACTAAGATCAGGGCATCCAGTCCCATCTGCTGCTACTGCTAAGTCACTTCAGTCGTGTCCGACTCTGTGCGACCACATCCCTGGGATTCTCCAGGCAAGAAGACTGGAGTGGGTTGCCATTTCCTTCTCCAACGCATAAAAGTGAAAAGTGAAAGTGAAGTCGCTCAGTCATGTCTGACTCTTGGAGACCCCGTGGACTGCAGCCTACCAGGCTCCTCTGTCCATGGGATTTTCCAGGCAAGAGTACTGGAGTGGGGTGCCATTGCCTTCTCCGTCCCATCACTTCATGGCAAATAGATGGGGAAACAATGGAAACAGTGGCTAACTTTATTTTCTTGGGCTCCTGAATCACTTCAGGTGGTGACTGCAGCCATGCAATTAAAAGACGCTTGCTCCTTAGAAGAAAAGCTATGACCAACCTAGACAGCATATTAAAAAGCAGAGACATTACTTTGCCGACAAAGGTCCATATAGTTAAAGCTATTGTTTTTCCAGTAGTCATGTATGGATGTTAGAGTTGCACCATAAAGAAAGGTGAAGGCTGAAGAATTGATGCTTTTGAGCTGTGGTGTTGGAGGAGACTCTTGAGCATCCCTTTCACTGCAAGGAGATCCAACCAGTCAATCCTAAAGGAAATCAGTCCTGAATATTCATTGGAAGGACTGATGCCAAAGCTGAAGCTCCAATAATTTGGCCACCTGATGTGAAGAACTGACTCCTTGGGAAAGACCCTGATGCTGGGAAAGATTGAAGGCAGGAGGAGAAGGGGATGACAGAGGATGAGATGGTTGGATGGCATCACCAGCTCGATGGACATGAGTTTGAGCAAGCTCTGGGAGTTGATGGACAGGGAAGCCTGGTGTGCTGCAGTCCGGGGTTGCAATGAGTCAGACACAGCTGAGTGACTGAACTGACTGAACTGAGGGCAAAATAAATTCCAGATTCTAGCTGCTGCTGGATAGGGCTCCTGAAGGGGCCTCATTCTGGTCAGACTTGGTACAGAAATGGCAGGAGGTCAGCAGAGAGAACTCAGGGGGACAAATCCAGAACTTGTGACATTCAGTTTTGGTGTACCCCAAATCATCTGGATTATATAAAAATAAAAGGAACATTGGGGCATGGGATCTTCACAGATGGCCAAAGGGTACAACTCTTCAAGTAGAGAAACTGCTTGAAAAAGAAGAAAAACTCAAAAAGAGAAAATGAATCAGCTGGTTGAGTGTGTGCTTGAAGGGAATGATGCTGTCTTCCTTCTTGACAAGCATGGAATCGAAAAAGCTGTCAGTGTGGAAATAAATCGTCCATTACTGGAGCTGACAGGTGGAGGTTGTCTGAGGTGGGAAGAGAGCACAAAGTCAGAAGCTCAATGTAAATAGTAACATCTTTGGCTTTGGTGCCATCTACGTGGTGAATGAGAAAGGAACCAGGGAAATGAAAAGATGCTGCAGGGGGCAGGGAAATTAGTGCTGATATTTCTCATTAAAGCAGTAGGCTTGGCAATAACAACTGGATGTTTATAGATGGCATTTCATCTACAGCTCTGGGATTCCACCGAGCTTTAAAACAGGAGGATCTGGTTCACACCTCTTACCAGGAGAATGAATTACCTTCCAGCTCTCAGGAGTGGTGTGAAGGACATCTCCAAGGATCTTAGATTCATCAAATTGTAGAGCTAAGTATGGTGAGAGGTAAACTGGTCCGATACCCTTTTCTCATAGGCCCAAAGAGGTTAAATGACTGGCCCACGGTCACACAGCTACTTAGTGGGATTGCTGGGACTGGAACTCAATTCTGTTTCCTTTGAACCTCAGCTGTCACTTTCTGTGTGTCTTTGGGAAAGTCATCTAACTGAGCCTTTGTTTATCATCTGTAAAATGTGGGTAATGATAACACCTACACCAAAGGGCTCTTGAGAGGACTAAATGAATTAGCACATGCTTAGAACAATGCTTGGGCAGTGGTGGTCATTTAGTCCCTAAGTGGTGTCCTACTCTTTTGACTCCATGGATTGTAGCCCGCCAGGCTCCTCCGTTCATGGGATATTCCAGGCAAGAAACACTGGAGTGGGTTGCCATTTCCTTTTCCAGGGGAATCTTCCTGACCCACGGATGGAACCCAAGTCTCTTAAATCTCCTGCATTGAGAGGCAGTCTCCTGCATTGCAGGAAGATTCTTTTACCGGCTGAGCCTGCAGGGAAGCCCTAGAACAATGCCCAGCATACAGTAAGTGTTAAATTCATGTTAGATATTATGGATGATTCTTCTTTTTAAGGGTACCATTCATTTAAAAAAAAAAAAAAGGGCTGATGTAACCTCTTTTGAGTGCCAGTGATGTAAAAGAATCAATGGGGATGGAAATGGCAGGTAGCACCAGTGGTCTGAGTCCTCTTTTGCCCCAAATCCTGGACAACAGGGATGCTGGGTCACTGTGAGCCTGAAGCAGTCCTGGTTCTCTGGACCCCTTCAGCTACAGGGCAGTAGAAATGTGGACGGCGCCTATGGACTGGCTCCTGGCCAGGTCTCCACTGGAGGTTCCGCGTGGCAGCCAGGTTGAATCTGGGGGGAGGTGTGCTTCCCAGGATTGGAGGCAGAGCCCCGGCTGGTGCTGGAACGTGCCGTCAGCAGCTGTGTGTTTGGTAACTGCTGGAGCTCTGCCGCTGTCTCCCCTCCATTCCCCCTACCCTCCTGGCTGTGGGTCTTTGGAAACCACTCCATTAGATAAGACATTGAATTTCTGTTAATAAACAAACTGGGGCCAGAGAAAACATTTTAGTCTATTGCCAGTTATTTGACTTTAGTGCAAATATGTTCTCTCCTTTTTTCATTTTGGCTGTGTTTGGTCTTCATTGCGGCGCGTGGGTTTTCTCTGGTTGTGCCAAGTGGAGGCTAGTCTCTAGTTGTGGTGTGTGGGCTTCTCATTGCCGTGCCTTCTCTTGTTGTGGAGCACGGGCTGTAGGCGAGGGGGCTTCAGTAGTTGCGGCACATAGGCTCTTCCTGTGCAAATATAAGAAGATTCCTGTGGAATCTTCCTGGACTAGGGGTTGAACCCATGTCCCCTGAATTAGCAGGCAGATTCCCAACCAATTGGCCACCAGGTAGGTCCAGGTTCTCTTCTTTCTTGAAAGTGAGTTTTAAGGGGAGCAGAGGGTAGAAGAAGGAGCCGGGGTGGGATGGATATTGGAGATACTGAAATGGGGAGAAGAAAGGTCAGAGTTCAAGGGCAGATGTGTTGGAAGATAATGCTTCCTCCCCGGTTTAGCCTAATGTAGGAGCTTCTGGAGACCAACACACTGTACAATCAAGTGGCAGTAACCTGTCACCAAACTGAATTCCTTAACAACCGGCTGAGCCATTCCTACACCTTGTAGGCCCAGGTACTCTCTGTAAGTGCCCCGCACACAAATCCTAACCCTAAGCTGAATAATTCATTTCCTTTTACTTCTGCTCAAGGTAATTTATCAAATGAAATGATTTAAGGGAAGAGTTCTTTTTTTTTTTTTAATTTATTTACTTGGTCGCACTAGGTGCTTAGTTGTGGCATGTGGGATCTAGTTCCCTGACCAGGGATTGAACCTGGGCTTCCTGCATTGAAAGCATGAAATCTTAGCCACTGGACCACCAGGGAAGTCCTGGGAGAGAGTTCTTGGATGTGTAAAGCACACTAAAAACGTTTTGGTGATACTCTGTTGATAACTTTTCATAGCAGGCGTGAGTGTGGCCTGTTGGTTACAGATATACCTCCTCAAGGCATAAGGAATAAAATAGCCCCGTGTTTCGGGCTTTGGGAGCATGGGGTGAGGGTGGGGAGGAAAGTTGCTTTTGGCCATGTTGCTTCTGGAAGGAGCTCTGAAGAATTCTACTTCTTCGCTGATGAACCAATGAAGGAGTGAAAGGATGTCTCTTTGAAAAGTGAAAAAGTGGAAGTTGCGTCTGACTCTTCGCATCCCCATGGACTGTACATAGTCCGTGGAATTCTCCAGGCAAGAATACTGGAGTGGGTAGCCGTTCCCTTCTCCTAGGGATCTTCCCAACCCAGGAATCGAACTGGGGTCTCCTGCATTGCAGGTTGATTCTTTACCAGCTGAGCCACCAGGGAAGCCGAAGAATACTGGAGTGGGTAGCCTATCCCTTTTCCAGGGCATCTTCCCAACCCAGGAATCGAACTGGGGTCTCCTGCATTGCCGGTGGATTCTTTACGAGCTAAGCTACCAGGGAAGCCTGTTGATCAACGGCAGGTGAGCTAAGCTGACCCAGGTGGGTGGAGCCAGCACAGTGCGGGACAGGGGCAGCAGGAGGGGACCTGGGTGGCCTCCTGCATCCAGCAGGCCTGGTTCTGCTCCAAGGACTCATTGCTTACCCTCCTCAGGGCTCATACCTGCCATCTCAGAAGGTTACATGAAAACACACACACACACAGCACTTGGCACAGTTCCTTGGACAGAGTAGCTACTGGAAAGCAGTTATTATTATTACTATGGAGGCAGGATTTGTATGTCTTTTCACCATAATTCAGATTTCAAGCTCTCACAAATAGAAACCATTAGCCAACTTGCTTCTTTAGCTTCTCTCAAAGATATCACATCTCTCATGGATTCTGCTTTTTATTTCCCCTTAAGGACTGAAGCTCTGACTGCTAGGAATTTAGGTGAGTGAATCATTCGGGGTCCATTTGGCACAAGGAAAGTTCTGACAATGGCCTTGGATCTTGTTTGTATCAAACTCAGAGTGGCAGTGATGCGCTGTCATGATAAAAGCCGAGAAGCATGGTACACTCCATGAAAGGAAACAGGCATTAACTTTCTTCCCCAGCCTGGTTACTCGGGACATTAATCAGCCCATAAAAGTGGGATTAAGTCAACTCTCAATTTAGGGTTTGTAGTTCACCTTTAAAACGTAACCGTTCTTTGTGTTTTCATATCAGGTGATCACATTTTAGACATAATGAAAGAGCAGGGATATTTTCCCACAAATGTTCGTGGAGTTCGTGACTACAGATGGAAACCTCCCTGAAGACATTTAATGAACAATTATTCAATCTGGGGGATGGCTTTGGAGGAGCCAGCCAGCTGAGGGCACATTAAGCGAGTTTCCTAAAAGCTGTATAAATGAGAGGCTGGAGCAACCCTCAAACATACAGTCATCCAGTTTATCCTTTATTGCCTAATGAATATGTTATAATATCACGGGCCCATCAGCCTGAAACTGCACTCTGGCTCCGAGCCCTTAAGGCAAACAGATGGATGCTTAAATCCTTCCTCTTAAAGTCTTACTGGATCGCAGAGCTTTTGCTGAGATGGAGAGCCTGAAATTTTCTCAAGTTCTAAGGCATGCTCCTTTGAAGGTACTGCTCTGATGCTGCCCTAAAGGTTCACTTTTCTCTTTGTCATTTTCCTTTCTCTAGGACACAAAGCCAGAAGGGCCTCTGGGGGTCATTCCAGGCCAGAGTGTCTATGGCTCCCAACTATAATAAAGAGAAAAATTCAGGCTGCAGTGGGTTTTCCCAAGCAACTACGTTTATTCAACTCAAAGAACAAAATCTCAGAGTCCAAAATCTCTGGACTCTGAGATTTTGTTCTTTTTTCCTTTTCTGGTATAAATTACTTCTTTTCTTAGATGATATTTTAAAAGTATCTTTTTTGAGATAAAACATTTTCCAAAAAACCTTCCTTTTTAAAATTTTGCTGTAAAAGCCAAGAGTCTGGGGGTCAGGAGTTTAGCATCAACCCTCCATTTTTGGGGTGAAGGGTCTAAGGTCAAGGCCATCGCGCTTTCCTTGGTCGCTCCCTAGTTGGTGCAGGGGTGGGTGAGCAGCTGGCATCTGCCTCCAACCTGGTGTTTTTCCCTCCACCATGCGATCCCCCTGAAGTGGTCGGAGAAAGACTGGCTAAGTGTGCCATAGCTCCTGGCCGTGGGAAGGGCCATCATCGTCCTCCCAGGCACCTGGCTTTTCAGCAAGTGTCTGAAGTGACCGTGTCCAGGGCAGGACACCTAGAGGTTAGGGTTCCGCTATGGTTTGCCTTCAAGGTTCCTGGACCACACAGGCATGCAAGTGTTTCCTCTACCCACCCAAGACGCCCATAGGCACAACCTCAGCCACTCCTTCCTCAGGGTTAGGCTTGGCCCTCTTGTGTGCTGTGCTGTGCTTAGGCACTCAGTCATGTCCAACTCTTTGTGACCCCGTGGACTGTAACCCACCAGGCTTCTCTGTCCATGGGGATTCTCCAGGCAAGAATACTGGAGTGGGTTGCCATGCCCTCCTCCAGAGGATCTTCCCAACCCAGGGATTGAACCCAGGTCTCCCACATTGCAGGCAGATTCTTTACCATCAGAGCTACCAGAGAAGCCCAAGAATACTGGAATGGGTAGCCTATCCCTTCTCCAGAGGATCTGCCCAACCCAGGAATCAGACCCAGGTCTCCTGCATTGCAGGCGGACCCTTTACCAGCTGAGCTCCCAGGGAAGCCACTGGCCCTTTCTAGTTCCCCATTTTTCTTCTCCCTCCCAGAGCAAGTTCCCTAGACCATGTACCCATGAACCTGCATGGCCATTAGCAATTTCAGGATGAACAAGTTTATTGTTTTTTTTTTTATAAGTTACTTGAGAGCTGGAATTCTGAGAAGGGGAAAGAGATAGACCTAGGGGAGTTCAGACAGAGCAATAGTAGCAGCTCTAGATCTAGGAAGTACAGAGTGGGAGGGGAGGGCAGAGCTGGTGTCAAGGCTCTGGTGCTAGTGATAGAAGGTGTCCAGATGGGAGGAGGCTCCTTGGATGAGTGGATGAACAAAGTGGATAGCCTTGGCCCTCTTTCTGGAGTCCTTTACTTGTCAGGAAGGATGACCCTAATGATGGGAATTTCTGAGCTTGATCTTGAGCTGGAGACCATCAAAGAGCTTGGTTCTATCCCTAAAGAGTCCTCAAGCCCATCAGCTTAGATGGGGGCTCCAGGGGGCTCAGAACTCCTCTTTGCTAATGCTGTCACTCATTCTTTTTATTGAAAGACATCCTGAAGGTAATCGCAGAGCCCACAGTGAGTGAATCCTTATGGAAGAAGCCAAGCTCCATACCCAGGTCCCTGACTCGAGTGGCGATTTTTGTCATTTGGGACATGGAAGGGAAGGGCCCTGGCATCCTGGGGGTGAGTGGGGAGGCTTTCTGCTTGATGTGAGCATGAAGATGCCTCCAGCAACGTTTCTTTATGAGAAATGAGGGAGCCCCCTCCACTGAAAAATCGGTTTCCAGAAGTAGATCTTTTGGGAGTCTCAAATGAGAAATTTTAAGGCTACCTAGTGGGTGCTGTGTTCCACTTTCCTTTAAGTGTCATGGGATGACGCTTTAGCTGGCATCAACAGTGAAATTTTTGCAAACTCTAAAAATCTCAAGGTGCCTGTAAACAGCTCCAACCTGAAGCATTTGGCTGGCCCCAAATTCCATGCTAGGGACATTTCTCAATAGCTAAGAGAATTTTTTTTCTTATTACAAAGGTATTACATGAGCATTTGAACAACATTAGACATTACAGATACATAGAAAGAAGAAAATTAGAAAAAAAATTGCTTTTGAAGTGCTTAGCAGGGGTTCCTGTCACCTCTCATAAAGTATTGTGAGTCTTGAACCTGAACTGAACTGGAATTCTGCTGAGTAGTCCACAGCCCAAGACAACATGATCCCATCTCAGTTCAATTAGGAGAGTCTCTTAGGTCGAAGCAGAATTTCCAAGAGGGCTAGAGGCTCCTGAAGGAACTTTTGGTTCCCAGTTAAAAACCTGAGGGATCAGACAAGGATCCCAGATGGAAGGAACTGAAGTTGCTTTGCAAGCATGAAGTAAGAACCTTGATGTCCCTTCCAGGGCTCAGGCTGCTGACTGCAATGAAGAAGGAGCGGCCAGGTTCATCCTGTCCTGTGCTTCCCAGGGCATCTTCATTCTGGACTGATTGGGAGCTGGTTCTATGTGGGTCGGCAGGTGAACAGGACCCAGCAAGCCTGCTTCCCCATGTTAGAGGAATTGCAGAGTCCACACCAAGTGGGGAGATGGGCAGGACCATCATCAATCCCCAGGGGTGAGGATGCTGCTCAGATTCTGTGTTGGCAGAATGGACCACCGGGTGAAAGGAAAAGGCCTCTGATCATAAGCTTCAGATAGACACAGAGTGCCTTTTCAGTCAATAGTTTCTAGAATAATGAGAGTGGACAAACTCTGATCTCATTTGATGTCTGTGATTTTTAATGTAAAATCCTTATGCCCCTGGGGAAAGCTCTCTCAAGTCCAGTGCCCTTTCAGACTAGGAGGTGACAGAAGATTCAATTCTTATTCATCTTCAGCCTGCAAAGTGTGTTTCGCTCAAGTTTCCACTGCTCTTATCACTCAGATTTCCAGACCAGCAATTGCCCAGTAGTTTATTCTAGACAGAAGGCTATTTTTTGTTTCAAAGGAATGCTATTCAGAAAGATCATCAAAAGGTCATCAGACCTCTTGTTTATTTACTGGTTTTGGAGATTGAGTTTCCTGTTCCTAGATGTGGGGTCTAAAAGAGAGCAGGACTCCCAGTACACCACAAAAAGGATTGAAATTCACTGAGTAGCTTGAAGGGAAAGGGTAGTTTCTCCTTTAAGTGGAATGAAGCAGAATTTAATCCCTTACAGTTCCCAAAGTCTTTTTTTTTTAAATTTTTTATTAGCACTGAAGCCCTTCAGAAATGGTCCAAGATCCAAATAATATTCTTATCTGTAGTTTTCTTTGGAAATCATTCAGCAGTAGATACAGATGTCCAAACATGCATTCAGCCCCGTCTTAGGGAGCTATATATGGGGAAGCTGCTGCCAGCTGGTAACACCCACCTCTCCTCTGGCTCCTCTTTCATTCTCCAAGTTGAAAACTTTTTTGGTTCACAGACTTGACCTTAACAATGCCAAGTCCAAGGATGCCAATTCAAATGGTATCTATTTCTCAACAAAGCACACCAGGTTGACTTTGATCATTCTTTACCTTGCCACTGAAAATGGGAGCTTGAGTGTGGACTCCTGGGCCGTCAGGATTCTCCAGTCCAAGACTCTGGACATAGCAGCTGAGACAGTGTTTCTCGAAGCCCACTTATCTGAGTGGGGAGCACCTAACTGAAGCATTTAGCCTGTGGTATGGGCCACTTAACAGCATCCAAATGGTTGTTCTTTCTAGTTTTATTAAAGGAGCCGGATCCTTCTCATAAGTTTTCCATTAATGGGATTATAAATTGATATAATTTTAAGTCCAAGAATGCAGAACTGGTATGTGGTAAACATAAACATGTGTTTGGTGTTAGATGTAAACTAGCACAGCCAAAGTGGGCAAGTGTCGTAAACTTCAAACATGAAACAGATGGAAGGTAATTAGAGGCATGAAAGTGATGACAACAGCAGTGAACTGTAGCAATGAAATGAATTGTTAGTTTAGGCAGGAATCGCTGTGGCCCTGGCGGATTTATCACGTTTCTAGCTGCTGTATGAACTTGATGTTACCCTTCTTTAGAAGAATGCAAGAGTTGCTTTTTTTAAATTCCCAGGCAGGAAGTACAACTTGGAAGCATGTGGACCACAGTACTGGTTTTCCACGTCTGAAATAAATGGGTTGTTTTGCCTATTGCAAGACAATGGGTTCACTAGTTGGTGAACAACTTAAAATTTTTATTTCAACTCATTCTCTAATCTTAGTCGCAAGCTCTTAGACTCTGTCTGGTGATGTTTGGTTGGATCACAGATAGAAGTCTGTGTGACAGGTTCCCTCCAAAAAATGTTGTTCAGTCACTAAGTTGCGTCCAACTCTTTGCAACACCATGGACTGACTGTAGCACGCCAGGCTTCCCTGTCCTTCACTATCCCCTGGAGTTTGCTCAAACTCATGTCTATCAAGCTTATGATGCCATCCAACCATCTCATTCTCTGTCATCCCCTTCTCCTCCTGCCCTCAATCTTTCACAGCATCAGGGTCTTTTCCAATGAGTCAGCTCTTCACATCAGGTGGCCAAAGTATTGGAGCTTTAGCTTCAGCGTCAGTCTTTCCAATGAATATTCAGGGTTGATTTCCTTTAAGATTGACTGGTTTGATCTCCTTGCTGTCCAAGGGACTCTCAAGAGTCTTCTCCAGCACCAAATTCAAAAGCATCAATTCTTCAGTGCTCAGCCTTCTTTATGGTCCAGTTTTCACAATGGCATATTTTAATGGCAAAATTTAGCCTTGGAGCAAGTGTCACAGTTCAGTAAATCGAAAATGAAAGAAACCCTAACTATCATATTCTGACACCCAGAAAGTAAAATTTTAGTTAGTAGGAATTTGAGAAAGAGTAATGGACTTTTCCTTCAAAGGTATCAACTGAGAAGAACTTTTTTTTTTTTTTAATCGAGCTATTTTCATAATGATGAATCACTGCTAGGCAGCCAAAGGATTATTTTAACAAGTTACTTTTGATTTAGTGGGATCCAAATCAAACCCACTCCAGAGTCACTGGCATGGGCCACATTTGTTTTAAAAATTGTTCACGTCACAGCTGATAAAGGGCTTAATTCATGTTTGCATTGATTGATACAAAAATGTGCCCTGTGTCTATCTATCCAGCTCTTGAAGGAGGACGACTGATGAATGATGAAATGAAGAAGCGCCTGTTGGTGCTGAGGAGCAAGTAAGGGGTGAGTAATATCAAGTCAGCTGGTTATTGGCTGGGCCAAAACCAAGAAAGGCGTTGACTTAAAAAAACCACCTTTTGTTTCAAAGGGTAGCCTCTTCTGGGGACTCCAAAAACCTGGCTGATGAAGTAGTCCTCCTTTCATTTATGAAACCTGGCTTTCGAGGTCAGGCAGCTGTCTTCCCTGAGACTCTTTTCCCCACCTGTAGCCATAACATGATTAAATGCCATTAAATTATGAACACTCTCTGTCCCTCCACCATGGACAGGTTCCAACTTCAAAACATTTAAGGTGGTCCTCTCTGGAATGTTTCCTCCTTTTTCTCAGAGGCTCACATCTATCTTTTTAAAATGGTTTATCCTTATTGTTTCTCCTTTTGTCAAAGCCTATCACAGCGAGGGGGTCAAAAGAAAGTTAAAAAAAAAAGAGAGAGAGGCTCATACACTTACTGTTATTGGCCTGTTGCTATTTTTAGGAAAATAAAGTGCTTTGGCCCTCCACTTCTGACTTTGTAAAGTGAGGATAGTAATGTTTGTTCTTCCTACCTTCCCAGTTGCTCAAAAACATGATCAACATGAGGGTGCTTTGTCAGCATTATTCTCACTTTGTGTTTATGCTGTTGTCTCTGTCTGGAATGCTCTTCTCTCCTGCTCTACCAGGCCAGCTCTTCTTGAGCCTTTAAGACCCTATGAAGGGATTTCCCTGGTGGTCCAGTGGTTAAGAATCGACCTTGCAATGCAGGGGATGTGGGTTTGATCCCTGGTTGGGAAACTAAGATCCCACATACACTATTGAGCAACTAAGCCAGCATGTGGTAACTAGAGAATCCATGCGCTACGGTGGAAGATCCCACGTGATGCAAGCAAGATCCCAAGTGTCACAACTAAGACCCAACACAGCCAAACAAATTACTGAGTATTAAAAAAGACCCTACTGAAATTTCCCCTCCACTGCCAAGCTTCTTACTGCACAGGGGCTCCTCTCCTGGACTTTCAGGGCACTCTGTCCCATCTGTCAACCAACCACGTTGTGTTGTCATTGTCTGTTTTGCGTTTGTCTCTGCCGTAGGACTCAGCTCCTGGAGCAGATGAAGGTGTCTTATTCTTGCTGTGTCCCCACCTTCAGATGTCATAGCTGCCTTAGTGGACGCTCAAAAGAGTTTGTCTAATTAATGCATAGAGGACATTGTGTGGGCTTCCTTCAATCTATATCTTGAGGGAAGGATTCTAGACCACTGGACTCTAGTGATAACACACAGCCTGCTTTGACTTCCGTGCCAGAAGATGGCCAAGGAGTAAATCACCATCAGTGTCAGATTCAGATATTCCTTGGAAGCATATGGTGTTCACACCGCCACGTTCATACTGGAGAGGTCAGCTTACTCTTGTATGGAAGTCAGATAATAAATATGAAAGGGCTTTGTAAACATGGGAATTGTGCCTTAAAAGTCTCTGTACCCCCTTCAATGTGGAACACACAGTTAATGATCGATACACATGCATTAAATACCTAGGTCCTTCCTTTTACGATTATTGGTGTGTTGTTGTTTAGTCACTAAGTCTTGTCCAACACTTTACAGACTATAATCCACCAGGCTCCTCTGTCCATGGGATTTCCCAGGCAAGAATACTGGAGTGGCTTGCCATTTCCTTCTCTAGTTTACCTTTATTTTCAGCCACCAGAACATACGAGGGCAGTACCAAGTGCCTAGCGCTCCCCACTTTCAGCTCTTTCTGCTTTTTTCTCCATGGAAGTCAATGGACTATTCACATTTCACTTAGTGTGCACAGCCTTGAGTGCAAATTTTGGTAAATATTTGTGACTGAAGTTATTGGACTCCCTCCATATCTTAGCACCCCCCCAGATCTAAAAGATTACCATCATGTAAGTAAAAAATGAGGACATTTATTTGAGGGTTTCTAGCACTGGTTCTAATTATTAAAAATGCTGGGAAGCTCTCTTTATTAAAAAAAATTTTTTTTAACAAAGACTTAAAAAGAAATTTTATTTGTTTATTTTTGTTTTTGCACTCGGTTTTTGTTGCTGTGCGAAGGCTGTCTCTAGTTGCAGCAAGCAGGGGCTACTCTCTACTATGATTTTGGAGATTAAGACATACAAATAAAGTATAATTTGTTATTAAAATCTGTGTATGACATAGCTATGTAAATCTATCTATATGCATATAGACATACACATATCTGTGTGTGTATGTATATATATGTTATGTGAGATATATTAAAAACTCCATGAGTTCCGAGAAGGAAGTTTCTTTGAGGGAAAGAAATAGTTCTTAGGTCTAATAACAGCAGTGTTGTTTGTATGAGGCTTTTCATTTAAAGATGCATAACATTATACATATATTTATATATAGAAGATAAGAAAGAAGCAGGATCAGGGAGTGAGAGAAAGATTTAATTATTTTATTCGATTCAAGTGTAGTTGATCTACAATGCTGATGTACAGCAAACTGATTCAGTTATACATATATATTCTTTCCCATTATGGTTCATCCCAGGATATTGAATAAAGTTCCCTGTGCTATACAGTAGGACCTTGTTGTGTATCCATCCTATAGATACTAGTTGGCAATAATGTTTTGCTTTAATAGCAGATCGCTGAGCCGAATTTCCTGAGTTCTATTTCCATTTCCAAGTGGATGTTGGCACATTTTCAAATCTAAGTCTCAATTTTCTTTTCTGTAAAATGTGAACAAGAAGAGAATCTTCTTCATAATATTGTTGCAAATACTAAATAAGATACTAAGCAGAAGGCACTGGAGTAGCTTAGAGTCGCTGATGCTTACGTGTTAACACTGAATATTTACTGGGGCTCTCTGTGTGGGCAGTGGTCCAGCCTTGCAGGCATGCTCCCATCTGGTCTTCCCGCAGCCCTGACCGGGGACAGGCTTGTTTCCCAGGTGAACTGACACCAGTGACTGCCTTGCAGGGTGCTGCCAGGTAAGTAGGTGCTTGGTGCATCATTCCTGTGCTCATTGAGTGAATTGTGTGAATTATCGAGTTTCACAGCTAAAGTACCTAGAACAAGCTCTGAGCTTAGGGTGAGGGCTGCATCCTGTTTGCTGTGCTTCCACTGGTGCTGTCCCCAGGGGGAGGAGGAAGATCTCCATTGTTGTCTAATGACAGTTTCCCAAGTCAGGGCTGCTGATGCTGGAAGCAGTGTCTGTCTTGTAATTAACCGATTGGCTGCTGAGCTGCGGGTGACTTTGGAAGACCCAGGTGACAGTGGGTGCCTGTGGTCCCAGACTGTGGAATTACACTGAGTCAGGAGCTCAATGGCCCCTCACAGCTACTCATTTTCTCTTAAATTACATGTGATTAGGAATATAATTACCACTCCTTACTCTTCCCCCCAAAACACTATTTTTCTTTGCTCAGGCAGTACTTTGGGGGGGGGGGGCGGCGGGATAGAATACACTACGGTTGTGTCGGGGGTGGGGAAGGCTGGGGAAGTAAGTGAGGAGAGAAGCTGCCAGGAGGTGGGGTGGGGGATGGAGCCCACCCTTTGTGGCACCAGGGCGCTCTGAAGTTCAAAAAAATTCAGGGGCCCGAGTGAGCCTCAGAAAACGTCTGTAAAACGCTTTGATTATTGAAATCGTACCTGCCTAGAGTTCGCCGGATAGCCTGAAATGATACGTGTGCTTACGTTAGAATTAGAAAGCTCGGCTGGAGATCTTTTTTTATTTTTGGAATGTCTATCCCTCTAATTACTTTACAGTCCAAATGATTACAAAAAGGAGCAGAGAGCAACAGATGATCCCAAATTGCCGTGTGTAGAGGAAAGGGTTGTGTTTGCGTGGGGCCCTCCCTGTAATGACAGCCGCTCCTGAGAGCTGTTTAGACAAACTCCTAACAGGGGGTCAGCGCTCGAAGCCGCCCGGGCTTCCAAGGCCAGGCTGCTTCTGCCCGGACCGAGCTGTGTTTGGAATTAATGGGTTCAACTTCATTCTGAGCACCGGGGAAGGCTATTTTAGAAAGCAACTCTCCGGGCTGGGACTGGTCGTCACTGATGTGGCAAACCCAGCCTCTGAGCAGAAGGTCTCCAAATAGAACTGGCCCGGCGTCTGGAAGGCACAGCGGGGCCGCCCCTTTCGGGGCGCAACCCCTGTGTCCCCCCCACCCTGGGTGACGTCCCGCCTCGTCCCGCCCCCATCCTGGCTGCAGGAAGGCGGTGTGGGGGCTGGGGAGGGCGTGATGCCTCCGAAATGTGACAAGGGAACAGCGCCAGGCTTCTGCCCAACAGCACGACCAAGCGCATCCCTCCCCCAGGTGCGTCCTTCCAAGCCCCTCTTCCACGCCGCCCACTCTGGCGCCAGGTATTGGATGCTCGGAGCTCCCGCTCCACCCCCGGCTGTAATGACTGCTCTAGGCTACCCCGCTTAGGGTCAACGTTCACCCCTGCAGAGGAGCCTCTTCTGGGGGGAGGGTCTATAGACAAGCCCACCCAGGAGGGGCTCCCTGAAGAATCTGGGTTATTATTAAAGATAGCTTAGCCCTCACACATTTCCTGGCGTCTCTTAGCGACTGGAAGAGAAATTAGACCGAAGGCATTTCGTCCTTACTTTGACTTCTTAATTAAAAAATATCTTTCTTTTCCTTCGACTCAGGCCAAAATGACCTTCCAATTCTCCCTCTAAATGCTGGGGGATTTTTCAGGGTGTTGAAATCTCTTTACTCTGGTGGCTTGAAAGGCCCCCACGTCTTGATGACTAAAAGGCTAGACTGGTTCCTTAGTTGCAAAATCTTTAATGTCTCTAACTCCTCCTGGAGGGGTACAGATGAAGTCAATACAATCTGGCCAGAGAATTAATTTTTCAAGTTGATACACTTGGCCACGTTTCAACTAAATCTATAGATTTCCCTTTGATGCTTGGAAAATTAATTTCTTTCCATGTAAAGCAACTTCATATGTTATTAATTAATTAATTATCAAGGGGAATATTTTTAAACTTTTTATTTTATATTGGTGTGTAGCCCATTGACCATGTTGTGATTGTTTCAGGTGGACACCATCCATACATATACACGTATCCATTCTCCCCTAACTGTCTCTCTTAAGGGGAATTTTTTTGGAAGATTTATTTATTTACGGCTGTGCTGGGTTCTCATCACTGCATGTGGGCTTTCTCTATTTGCCGCAAGTGGGGGCTACTCTCTAGTTGTGGTGCGTGGGCTTCTCATTGCCACGGTTTCTCTTGTTGCAGTTCGGGGTCAGTCATTGTGGCATATGGCCTCAGTTGCTCCAAAGCATGTGGGATTCTCCCCGACTAGGGACTGAACCCATTTCCCGGTCATTGGCAGCTGGAGTCTTAACCACTGGACCACCAGGGAAGCCCTTAAAGGGTATATTTTGACCTAGCAAACTTAAAACCCACATGAGTGATATGCTCTCTTTATAAGGTACAACGAACTCCATGCAATATTCATTTTTATTCTCAACATAGATGACACAATACGTGAATCCTTCCACTTTTCTCCATGAAGAATAATGCTTTTGGTAGTTGAGTGGTATCATGAGTTTCAAGAAGAAGTCATATTTAATATTTTAATCTCCTATCTTCCTCATTAATCTTTTTAAAAAGTTGTTTTGTCCAGTTTATGCAAGAGATTGGCGAGATTGTTTGGGTGTTTGAAGTGAGGTTCAAAACTACCGGTTGATCGAATCTAGTATCTCCACCGGCCTGTGTTGCCAATCTAGACACAAGCCAGAACCTGAATGATTTCTGAGACCTGTAGCACCTTTTCATACAGTTCTTGTCGATGAACACTGACAGTCTGTCAAAGACACATATAATGCTGGGTACAGGTTTTAGCCAAGAAAGAATTTTGCAGTGCTGTGTATTAGATCATTAAATAGTTGGCAGAAGAGAAAGTTAAGCTTAGACGATAGTAGCTTTATCTCCTGTGATGAGGCAGAAATTTATTTTATTTTTTAAAAATTATTTTATTATTCTTATTTATTTTTATTTTTTGGCTGTGCAGCTGCATGGAACCAAACCCACACCCCCTGTGTTGGAAGTGTGGAGTCTTAACCACTGGACTACCAGGGAGATCCTGAGGCAGAAATTTAAACAAAGGAATTTGTCTGGATTACTAGACAGTAGAAAATTTGAAACTGAATTTGATGTCTATGTTTGATTTTAAGACCAATAGAGTACAACTCTTTTTCTCTCCTCCTTGTCCAAAACAAAATGAACAACAAAATTGCTTTTACATGATAGAAAAAGGGCATCTTCCCTAGAGACTCAGTTGGTAAAGAGTCTACCTGCAATGTAGGAGACTGGAGTTCAATCCCTGGGTTGGGAAGATTCCCTGGAGAAAGAAATGGCAAGCCACTCCAGTATTCTTGCCTGGAGAATTCCATGGACAGAGGAGACTGGTGGGCTATAGTCCATGGGATCTCAAAGAGTCGGACGCAACTGAGTGAGTCACATTTTCAAGAAAAAGATAGTTTAAGACATTAGGTTGGGAGTTTGGGACTTTGGACATTTGAGAATTCTACAAAACAGACCAAAAGACGCTGTGTCACCTGTTCTGGTCCTATATGGAGAAGCATGTTCCTTCTGTTTTATTGTAGACTTTGAGTCAAGAAAAAAAGTTCTTGCCCCTGCTTTCTGGGACTGGCTTTTATCCTCATCTGCATATTTTAGAGGGGACAAGACTGACCCCTCCCTCTCCCTTCCCCTGCCCCTAAGCAGAAAGAGCCACAGGACTTTGGCATCTTTTTTGCATAAGGAAACAGAATATATTGTGGTAAAAATGGGCTCAGGTAAAACCATCATAGAAAGTAGTTCAGAAGGAAAGTCTGTAAACTGTAACCGTTTGCAGGATTTTGGCACCCGAGCAAAGAAAATGCCAGCAAAGATGGTTAGCCGGTTACCAGGTCTGCAGTCAGGAACTGGGGAATAATCGTTACAGGGGCTGCTTCCACGGGAAATGACTCTTCTGGTGCCACATATTGTCGTGAGGGGACCAGTTCACTTTTGTTTTCTCTTCCCAGGGCAGCACAATCTTACAAAGAAGATATGTGGAAATCTTGACCGCAGAGCAGTTTCAGAAATAATGAAACAATAAGCAAGAATCTGGTATTAATAATCTGTGGGTTTTAAATTTTATGCCATTAGAAGATGTAAGGATTAGTAATTTCATGTAGCCTACAGAGTAGAACAGGCCTCAGGACATATAGATCAGTGATTCATGTGGCGTTTTACTGTCCATCCGTAAATACTCTGCACATGGGTCGGGTTCCTGGCACTCACTGGTTGGAAGATGATAATGCCTCATTAATTTAAACCTCCCAAAGCCAGATTTGGGGATGAATCAGGTTGAAAAGACGTGGGGCTGAAGCTGACGTTTGCATATTTGACAGCCTTTGCTAAGAAATCGGATGAGTTGCCGGTCATGGAGGGGAAGGTGATCAAAGAGGACACATACACACAGGTTTTGAGAAACACCAAACATGGATACAGGATGGCGAGACTGCGTGTAATTTGTATCACCTTGACATCAGAACGGGTTTCCCGCAGGCCTCGACGGAGCAACTTTTTATTAACCTACAGGAGGTTCTAGAAAGGGGATGAGAGCTGTGCCTTTCGTATTGAATAACTGTTCTCCAGAGCGTCTGCATTATCAAACATTCCCCCCGCTACTCATTCATCTTTCATAAAGGTCACAAGTGGGAGAAAACTATTTGAAGAGATATTTTCATAAAGATGACCAAGGACACTGGCTCTGCTGTCTGGTTCAGGAGAGAAGGGGAAGGACTTTCTTTCCACAAGCAGATCAATCGCTTCAGCCAGACATGTGCTGGACACAGATCTCCACCTGTTAGGGGGACAGTTTGCCAGCCTTTCTACCCACTATTGAGGAGGACGAGGATGATGAATGTGGCTGGGATGTTCTGGATCTTGTGCTTTGATAAATGCATCCAAAAGTCAGCCAGGCATGTTCTATGACCCAATCAGCGAGAGGAGGGAAGGAGTGCCTAGGCCTTGACATCTCAGGATACATCACTTGCTGGCCTAGTGGCCATTTGTCATTGTGCTTGTTCTTATTCTCAAGCAATTAAGTGCCTTGGTGGAAAGTTGTTACAGAAACACACACAGGCTTATGTGCTTTCAGTTTGAGGCTGGGGACCACGAGGCCACTGCCTGTGAAATATAAGCTCTCAGCAAAGCACACAGAAGGTGGGAACTCTATTTCTAGCAACACTTGTGAAACTCTGAACAAACCTCTCTTCCCTCCCCTTGCCTCAATGGGACTCCAAAATGCTTCTCAATTAATAACAATCCATTTTACTTTAAAAAAAATTGAATTTATTAATTTATGTATTTTTGGCTGTGCTGGGTCTTCATTGCTATATGCTCAGGCTTTCTCTAGTTGTGGCAAGCAGGGGCTGCTCTCTAGTTGCAGTGCGTGGGCTTCTCATTGGGGTGGCTTCTCTTGTTGTGGAGCACCGGTTCTAGGGCACACGGGCTCTAGAATTCTGGCTAAGTGGCCGGTGCTCGGGCTGAGTTGCTCCTTGGTATGTGGAATCTTCTTGGATTAGGGATCAAACCTGTGTCCTCTGCATTGGCAGCCAGTTTCTTAACCACTGGACCACCAGGGAAGTCCTCGATTTTACATTTTTTGCTAGCCAGGGCAGCATTTCAAGGAGAAGAATCTTGTCCTAGTGTAAATCCATGTGAATCTTTTCAGTGAATTAACTATGCAAATTTCTGCTCTGCTAGAAAAATAAATACTTCTTTAAAAATTTACCTTGCCCAATAGTCTAACCTTATGCCAACATAGCAGTAACACCTGCCAAACAGAAAACTCCTGATAATCCAGGATTAAATAACATAATATTATTTTTTTTGGAGTCCAGTGGGATAGTCCAGAGGACCCATGATAACAGGGATTTGGTGGGTGGGCAGACTCTGCAGAAGATCACATTAGAACAACAGTCTGTGTTTACAACAAAGGGGACGCTACACAATTTAAACAAGAGCAAAATTCAGAATGGAACATTCGAATACCTTGTATTTGAAAAAAAGCACTGCAGCCTATGAGATATTTTTATACACAAAACCTTGTGTGACCGTCTTCCCCATCTGTGATGATTTCTGGGTGGGTGTAATTAATCCCTTCTGTTGGCTGAGAAAACCAAGGTTCAGAAATATTAAGTGACTCAGCTGGTAGGTAGGAGAAATGGGCTCACAAATCAAGGTATCTCAATTATGACTTCAACACAATTTTGACTACATTTCTAATAATAGGGAAAATTTTGAATGAATTGGTTTTGCTCTGTTTCCGGTTAAGACCAGTTTGAGCAAACTCTGGGAGGCAGTGGAGGACAGAGGAGCCTGGCATGCTGCAGTCCATGAGGTCACAAAGAGTTGGTCATAACTTGGTAGCTGAACAATAAGAACAGCAAGAACAACAATAAAGACCTTCAAAAATAAAATCTGTATTACACGCTACTAAGATCCTGCATGCTGCAACTAAGACCCAGTGCAGCCAAATTAAAAAAAAATCTTTATCATAGAATGAAACATGGAGTCAGCCTACAAGGATGCTTCTCCCGGCGGGGTGGGGGGGAGGGCTTTTCCTTTAAAGAACCTCCAGAATGTTATCTGCCTCAAGAAAGAACATCTCTAATGTATGTGTGTATAAAAAACAAAAGAAGAAGAAAAGGAAAGAGAATAGCCCAAGAAAAGAAAAGAAAAGAGAGGCCCAAGGCAAGGCTGGTGGTGACGGAGAGCAGAGGGCGGGGTTTGGGAGCCTGGCCCCTGGTGAGTGGTCCCCAGGCTGCCAGCTGAGAGCCTGAGGGGGTCGCCCTGTTCAGTAAGGAGGGCCTGAAGCATGCCAGATTGTAGGGGACTTCTAAGAATGTGGGTTTTGAGTCAAAATAGAAACTTTTCCTTACATTCTGACTCACAAGGGATTAGAATGTAGTGGATGGATTAGGCAAAAATGCTTCAGTTAAGAATTTAATCCTGTTAGGCAAGAGCAAGTCACTTTTCTTAAAGACTGTCTTGCCAAAGAGCAGAAAGAAAAAGGTGCCTCCACAGTGTGGGAGATAATTGTTTCTGAAGCGTTGACTGCCTAAAGCCTCCGAAGGCCAGGTTCCCTCCAGTTTGCATGACTTTCTCCTCTAAAGAGAACAATGGATGTTGTCCTGGGGTGTGAACTGAGCTAGTGCAGGGCCTCCCAGCTGGGTTGTGCCTTATTATTGTCTGGGTCTGGGGGAGGTGCTAGGATACTGGGAAGAGGTGGGGCGGGGTGGGGGTGGACGGGAGCGGTAAGGAGGGACTCTGGTTGTCTGTTCCTGTGGTCAGAGTTCAAATATGCAGCTGAATCAGACAGAATAAAACCAAATGGTTAAACTGATTGTTACTCTGTAGACTTGAAAGTCGATTCAAAATCTTCTAGCCTCTTATTTTGAACTGTGGTGTTGGAGAAGACTCTTGAGAGTCCCTTGGACAGCAAGGAGATCCAACCTTAATTTCCTAAAGGAAATTTCCCTGAATATTCATTGGAAGGACTGATGCTGAAGCTCCAATACTTTGGCCACCTGATGCAAAGAGCTGACTCTTTGGAAAAGACCCTGATGCTGGGAAAGACTGAGGGCAAGAGGAGAAGGGGGCGACAGAGGATAAGATGGTTGGATGGCATCCCCGACTCAGTGGACATGAGACTGAGCAAACTCCAGGAGATAGTGAGGGACAGGGAGGCCTGGTGTGCTGCAGTTCATGGGGTTGCAAAGAGTTGGACATGACTTAGTGACTGAACAACAACAACAAGCCTCTTATTGCCTTTAAAGACTCTTCTTAAAGGATGAGAACTTTGCATGGGATCTGGATTATTCTGTTGTATTTAACGTGGGTGGAGAGAGCGGATAGATTATTAGCATGTAGGAGCCAGTGGAACCTGTATTCCTTTCCTTCCTTCCTTCCTTTTTCTCAGTTTAAACAGCAAAATTTATTCCTCAAAGTTCTGGAGGCAGGAACCCGTATTTCTTGAGTGACTTTTAACATCAGAAAACCCCAGAAATTTGTATAAACACTGTGTGGCTGTAACTCTTGTATGGCTTGTGGGATCTCCTACAGCAAGAAATCTGTGAACAGATTTCAGAGAAAAGCCAATCCATCTTTAAATCCAGAGAAATGCTGGAGACTGTGAATGAGTCTCCTGTGATTTGCTGGGCCCCATGCTGAATCCTGGACTTCCCTGGTGGCTCAGACGGTAAAGAATCTGCCTGTAATGCAGGAGACCCAGGGTTGATCCCTGGGTCAGGAAGATCCCCTAAAGGTGATGGCAACCCTCTCTAGTATTCTTGCCTGGAGAATCCTATGGACAGGGGAGCCTGGCAGGCTACAGTCCATGAGGTCACAAAGAGTCAGACACAATTGAGCGACTGACACTTTAACGTAGAATCCTAGAGTTTTGCACAAGTTCTGAGATTTGATGCATTTTTCCAAGCTGTTCAGAATCTGGTAGCAGAGACAGGATAGATGATTCTGCCTCTACTGGCCACAAAGGCCATATCTGACATCAGCTTATAAAGATAGTTCAAATGTAACCAGGCCAAAAGACATTTGCCCTTTTGTCATGTTGTCTTGTTATACTAGAGATGATTTTCCTTCGCATCTACTACTGTGGGAAACATACATTATGATTACTACTCACTTGGGGTTGGTGTGAATTTTATTTGTCAGTTTGACTGGGCTAAGGGACGCCCAGAGAGCTGGGTGTGTCTGTGAGAGTGTTTGCAGAAGAGATTAGCGTTTTAATCTGAAGACTGAGTAAAGAAGATTGTTCTCACCAATGTGGGTGGGCCTCACCCCATCCATGGAGGGCCTGAATAGAACAGAAGGACGGAGGAAGGGCGAACTGACTCCCTGCTTGAGCTGAGACATCCATCTCCTTGGCTCTCAGAAGCTCTCTGGGTTTGGACTGAAACTACTATAGTTGCTTTCCTGGGCCTCCAGAGTGTAGACGGAAGATCCCGAGGCTTCCCAAGTTCCCTATGGGCCTGACCAAATCCCTTATAGTAAATCTCTTTCTATGAACCTATTTATATTTTATTTGTTTTTCTGGAGGACCCTGATATATATAATATACTTACTTAACAGGAAGTGGATGTTGCAAATAGAGAGACTGGTTAGGATGACAATCATCCAGGTTAAGAGATGAAGATGGTGGTCCAGCAGGGCTGTGATGGAGGTGGTGGGAAGTGGTCGGATTCTCATATATTCTGAAGGTAGAAAAGAAATGATTTCCTGATGGATTGGATATTGGTGTGAGAGAAAGAAAGAAGTGGATATAAGCTGGGCTGGCCACCCCATGCAATGGGGCCTCAGGAGACCATCGCCGTAACAGGTTTCTGCTGGTAAGCTGAAGTGATAACAGCATGGTGTTTAAGAATAAGATAGGACTGTCTCTTCTCTTATTATGGGCCTACTTCAAGGGAGCTAAGACAGGCTGGGGTCCCAGTTCTACAACTATCCTATCCTATCCTATCATCTATCAACTATCTGTCTATCTATCTACCTATCTCATCTGTCTCTATCTAGGGCTTCCCTGGTAGCTCAGCTGGTAAAGAATCCACCTGCAATGCAGGAGACCTGGGTTCAATCCTTGGGTTGGGAAGATCCCCTGGAGACAGGAACGGCTACCCACTCCAGTCTTCTGGTCTGGAGAATTCCATGAACTCTATAGTACATGGGGTCACAAAAAGTCAGACATGACTGAGCAACTTTCACTCACTATCATCTACCTACCTATCTCTCTTGATATCATAATAATTTAAGTTTTAAATATGCAATCCATTCATACCCAACAGGCATAGAAAAAAGGGAATTTTTTCCATAGCTGGTCAATGATTTTTTTTTCCTTTTAAATTTATTTCTTACTTTATCTTTACTAATTCCTTTTGTCTGTTTTCCCCTGAGTTTTATGCTTTAATCATTTTTTCCCCCTTGTATTTGAGGCTATACGTTTCCCTCTGAGCCCTGCTTTGCACATGCTCTGTGGGTTTCTGATGGCTTCATGAAAGGTCTTTAGATTCACTCCATGGCCTCTTGTCTAGACATTAGCCTGTCACCATGGTGCTGGGTCAGGATGGTGCTGAAGCCTCACAGACCCAGGGTGAATCTCAGCCATTGATAAGAGACGGAGGCTCATTTGTGATTCATTTCCTCTGACCCTCCTGAAGCATCCTCGGAGACACTGTTATCCTGTACTCTCTGTTATCAGGCGTTGGTTGGTGCTTTCAAGGCCATCAGTCATACTTGAATGGTTTCAAAGCATAAAGGGAAGAGATCTATTTTCCTTCAAGGAGTCTCCCGATTTCTATGGGGCAAATAGGTAGATGGACAGAAGAATTCTGTCTGACACCACCCAACACTTACGGGACACTCAACAGCCCAAGTCCCAATGAATTGGGGGTGTGGCTCCCACTCGCCCCCACCCATAGGCAGTGCCCATACATCTTGCACCTACATTATTTCATTTAAGCTTCAAGACAATTTTGCAAGGTAGTAATTTCTATCCTCAGGGCTTCCCAGATGTCTCAGTGGTAACAAATTCTCCTGCAATATAGGAGACTTTGGTTTGATCTCTGGGTGAGAAAAATTCTCTGGAGAAGGAAATGGCAGCCCATTCCAGTATCCTTGCTGGGAAATCTCATGGACAGAGGAGTCTGGTGGGCTACAGTCCATGGGGTTGCAAAGAGTCAGATTGGACTGAGCTACTAAACACTTGATTTCTATCCCCATTTTATGTACAAACTCAGATGCTCAGTAAGGTAAAATACCTTACCTGACTTTTCACAGAGACGGGATTCAATTTCAGATCTGCCTTTGAGTCTAGACCTCTTACACTGTACTAAGTTACCTGTTCAAAATTTTCAGTTTTTCCCCTTTATTTATGTAATTGTGCCAGGAAATGTTGAATCCTTTCTAAATTGTTTTTGAAGATAGTCAAAGTTTAGCCATTTAAGCACCAACAATTTGAAAACCATTATAGATATAAATATCTCTAGATTGTGTTTTCTACCTTCTTAAACAAAGCACGCTGAACAGATTTTGGATTTTGCTTGGTGATTCACATCATCTTTATGAAGAATAATTATTATGTAATGTCATAATATAGGGAGTTTCAGTATCTTGCCCTGGGCTAGACAGCTGTTACGTTGGGAAGCCATTCAGACCCAGGCAGTTTGGCTCCAGAGACCATGTTCTTAGCAACCACGCTGTGATGCCTCACCGAGGACTCAGAAGAGCCAGACATCACCATGGACTGGATGTGACTTGTCCCAGTGGGGTTGGTTGCTCCCATAAAGAGAAAGGAAGCAAGACCTGAATTCTGGCGGAGAGTAATCAGAGCAGAGGGAGAGACAAAGGTCTACCTTGCTGACATTTCAAACCAGAAAAATGCCAGGTCATAGCCCAAGTCCAGAAAGTAGTAGGGCAGAATTTGAGATTTATTTTATTAAAAAACACAACATGGATATCAAGGAATCTATGGCTAGGAGCCTGTGATCAAGTCATAGGTAAGTGTTTCACAGGAGGACTGAGAAAAAGCACCCCTCTAACCTGCTCAAGCACGCCTCTAACCTGAAACCACTGAGACACTTGGAGTAGCAGATGGGGCCTCACTAGACCTATATTAAACACTAAGTTAGAAGTCGTGGATCATCAAGAGAAGTAAATGGACCTGAAAAGTAATCCCCCAAATTCCACATTCTTACATTCTTACAGTCGTGTGGGCAAGAACCAGGTGAGAGTGTGGAGGAGCAGGGATGCTGGTACCTGCAGTCCAGGTCACTTCTGGGGGAGAAAAGGGTGATGCTGAGCCAAGCGTACCTAGCATTGTTCTTCTCAGAAGTCACTACACCTTCTCTTGGACAGAGAGGGTAAGAGGTGGAGAGAGGCCAGAAATCACATGAAAGTCTTTTCACGTGGGAGGAAACAGTGGAAGTCCCTCGAAGGCTACTGCAGGTAGATTCTAATCTACTTTAATTGTATATCCTTCAACTTTTCAGCCATATCATGTTCAGCTAGAATTGATAGTATGTGTCTACCCTATCCTGATGGTTGTGGTCCGGAAATGCTGGCAGAAGAGATAGGAAGCAAACCTGGATTTCAAAGATGTGTTGGATTTAAGTAAGAAGAGAGAGTGAAAGTGTTAGTTGCTCAGTTGTGTCTGACTCTTTTCGACACCGTGGGCTATAGCCCACCAGCCTCCTCTGTCCATGGAATTCTCCAGGCAAGAATACTGGAGTGGGTAGCCATTCCCTTCTCCAGGGGATCTTCCTGACCCAGAGATCGAACCTGGGTCTCCTGCATTGCAGGCAGATTCTTTACCATCCAAGCCACCAGGGAAACCCCAAGAGGAGAAAGTAAGCATGTTATTCCAGGCAGGAGGAGAGGATGTGAGCCAGTGCATAGTCATTCCATCTCTAAGGGACAAACATGTGAGCTGACTGGTTTGAAGAGGTTTTGAAAAGGTATGTTTGTTCAAGCCATGGCTGCTGAAGAGGCAGGTTTCCCAAGGTCCTGTGTGGAATCAGTCCTAGAATTGAGCTTTCTTTCCAGAAAAAAACCAAAAACAAAAAACCTACAGAGGTATAAATGCACTACATTTCTATGTTTGTCATCTAGTTTAAAGAGTCACATCCAGGCTTTCCCTGGTAGCTCAGTGGTAAATTCTTCTGCCAGTGCAGGAGATATGGGTTTGATCCCTGGTTCGGGAAGATTCCACATTCTGTGGAGGAACTAAGCCCGTGCACCACAACTACTGAGCCTGTGGTCCAGAGCCTGGGAGCCGCCACTGCTAGAGCTCGTGCTCTGCAACAAGAGAATCCATCGCAGTAAGAAGCCTGCACACTGCAAGTAGAGAGTAGCCCCTGCTCGTCACAACTAGAGAAAAGGCCACACAACAATGAAGACAAACACAGCCAAGAATGAATAAATAAAATTATATAAAAAAAGAGTCACATCTATTTTCTACTCTCTTACTGTGCTCTGTATTACAGGGAGCTGCATTTTCCAGGTTTCCTTAGGTGACATCCAGCCGGTGTGGCCAATAGGAGGCACTGGCATGGGTTTGGAAGGAAGGAGCTGAGAAAAACCAGGATATTTTCTGTTCTTCCTCTACTCCAGGTGGCACCTCCAGCAGGTATCATCTCTTCCAGGCTCCCACCTGTGAATGTCCCTTCTGCCAGGTGGCCCCAGATTCTGGGCTCTCATCACATCACCTCCTTCTCACCAACCCCTTGCTTGCCTCACTATCTTCTGGATCCCCAGACCCTCCAACAGTTGTGTAAGCACTTCTCTGTATTAAACCCTCAGTTTGAAATGTCTAGAATACTTTCCATGTTCTTGGTTGGACCCGGACTGATCCACCACTCCCCCTCCTGCTCACTTTCAACAAGATTTATGACATTATGACAGATGTCATTTATGAATTATGACAGACCCAAGCTTTATTTCCTGGTCCAGAGCTTCCAAGCAAGGTGAGGAAGGGCACATGGAGTTTGCTCCTTGGAATTACTGCTTTGATAACAGTGGAGAAGGTGGTAGACGCTGAGTCTAGAGGAGATAGACCTTGTCTGAAGACAATTGTAAGAGTCCAGAGACAGGCGATGAGGCTGGCAGTCAGGGAGCTGCAGTGCAGATGTCAAGGATGGATGAACCTGAAAGACATTAAGGGGCTAAAAGAGGCAGGGCCAGGTCCCTGATGAGGTGTTGGTCCTAAATAGATGATAGAGGAGCCCCAGGTGACAGGACAGAGGGAGAGCTCTTGGCTGAGCTTGAAGACCCAGGAAGAGGTGCATTCAATTTGGCGGCATGTTGTCTTTGGGTGGGGGGCACCCTGTTCTGGTGCTCAGGGAGGCAGGAGAGACTTATCAGCAGAGATGCTGTGTGAAGCCATGGGTGTAGGTGAAGGCCTTCGTGGTGTGAGTAGAAAAGGGCTCAAGACAGAATACGAAGAGCGTCAGCATGGCAAGGGGAGGCAGAGGACTGAGTCTGAACCACCAGAGAGCTCAGGGGAGAGTCAGGGAAGAGTACACCTCATAGAAACCAAGAGGGGAGCAAATTCCAAGAAGCAAACAGTCACTGATGCCAAACGCCACACAGAGGTCAAGTGGGATTAGTCAATGGAATGGGAGGATGAGCACAGATGCAGGTACGTGGCAGATGTGGGGGCTGGAGATTAAGTCTGTGCCTGATGGTTCAACAGATGCACTTGACAGTCAGCATCTATTACACATCATAGGACTGGTCTAATGGAAAAGAGAGAGTCAGTCTTGGGCTGTCTTTCTGCTCGCTGCTCCTCTCTCCTGCATACTCAGTCCTGGGGCCCATTGGAAGACCCCAGGAGTCAGACCCAGGCTGCAGAGAACTCTACAAGTCCTAATGGATGGACCAAAGCTATTTGGCTACAAAACATGGTCTCCCTTTCTGCTATAGGGCTCTTTGCTAATTTGGGGGCTTCGACCCCAAATTACCAGTCTGTACCAGTTCTGAGAGTCATTCTGACTTTAATTTTCAATGTCCTATGGCAGCCTGGCTGGACATGGGCCTGCCCAGCTGACAGCACCTCCTGGTGCACCCGAGAAGATGCTGCCGATGTCTAGGCAGACACACCATTGTTCCCTGGTGTCACTGCTGGGAGATGGTTTTCCGGATTGTTTGACAGCCAATGTTGTGGGCTCACATTCTCCTGGGTGAGGCAGGGTGTGGTGGCAGCTGGGGGGTTTCTGAGGGGCCAGGAAAGGAACAGAGCAGCAAGCAGTCTCCTGGCCTTGAGTCACGGCCACTGTCTGAAAGGAGCCCCTTTCCCTCCAAATCACTCCTTGGTCCACTAGCAGAGCTGCCAGGATGCAGAGCTGAGCCCATTTGATGGGTGAAGGGTTCACTCTGGGGTCAAGACTTGGTGGGTTGAGGTCATATCCGCAGGAAACTCCTGAGAGCCTGTGGTCAATGTAGTCAGGGGGATCCTTGCTGGCTGCACACTGGCTCCCGAGGAACCCTGACCACCCTGGGTACCCCCCGTGCCCCACCACATCCCTCCTGTCCCTGAACTGTGAGTCTGTGGTCTGGGACAGGCCTAGGCATCAGAGTTTTAGAAAACCTGCCCCAGTGACTCTGATGTGCAGTGTGAGTGGAAAATCACTGAGTTCCAGACAGTTCCTCTGGGCTCTTAACAAGCAGAAACCTCTGGGCACTGTGACCCCAGCTGTGTGTGGGTGTGTTTGATTCATGCCTTGTGGCCTAATTACTGGTTGAGATGAGCTGCTCTGATAGATGATTTAGGGGTTGTGGAGGGGGGTGATTTCTTGTCAGGATGGAGGTGGATGGGCTGCTGCAGGAACAGGTAGGTGGCACCAGGGTGTGTGGAGGAGACGCAGCCAGCAGGGGGGCCTTGTAGAACAACTCTGAGACCTTGTGAGTTTCTCATGGGGCCACAGTTATCAAACTGTGCGTCCAACTCAGAGATGCCCAGGGCCCAGGAAGGGAAAGCTGACACTTGATGCTAAGGTCAGGCACGGTTCCCCTCCTCCCACCTCTTAGACAGGGCCACTGTGTCACTGGGGACCTTGGCTGCCAGGATAGGAAGGGAGGGAAGACCACACAGCAACCGTGGCCAGAAGGAAAGGTACAAGAGGAAAAGGTCATGAACCTGAGCCTGGACTATAAGAGCTGGCCAGGACCTGACGGATCATCCCACCCAGCTCTCCCATCTATCAAATGCTGGCATCATTGGTAATTCCTTGGAAAATCACCAGCAGGTAAATGAAAGAGTAAAAACAAAAAAGAATGAAATAAAATAAACCAGAGACTCCCAGACTCTGAGAGTGGGCAGACTGTGACAGGAGGTAAGTTCAGTGTAAAATCAGGTTTTGACAGTAGTCCTTTCTTCACCACTTAGAAAAGAGAGATGGGACGGGGTAGGAGGTGGGAGGGAGGTTCAAGAGGGAGGGGACATGTATACCTATGGATGATTCATGTTGATGATGTGATGGCAGAAATCATCATAATATTGTAAAGCAATTATCTGTCAGTTAAAAATAAATAAGTTTTTTAAAGATTATATCAGATTAAAGTCTGAAAGAGGCAACATCAACTCCTGGAGGTCATTCCTTACCCCACGTGACTGGCTGGTTCTGCATTTGGGCTTCAGGGCCGTATAGAATCATTCAGTCACTGAACTGAGCACCTGCTCCATACCAGGCTCCAGTCTAGATACTGTCACAGTGGTGCATGTGACAAGCAGTGAGGATCCTGGTCAGCAAGGAGTGTGGAGTCTACAGGGTGAGACAGTAGCAAACGCTTCTCCAACAGTATTGTTCAGTCGCTCAGTTGTGTCTGACTATTTGTGACCCAATGGGCTACAGCACTCCAGGCTTCCCTGTCCTTCACTATCTCCTGGAGCTTGCACAAACTCATGCCCATTGAGTTGGTGATGCCATCCAACCATCTCATCCTCTGTTGGCCCCAAATGTGGTGCTGGAGAAAGTGATGTTGGAGGTGGCTGGGGAGGGTGGTGTGCACAGAGAATGGGTGGGGCTGCTCCTTAAATAAGATGGGGGAGGGGCTGACTAGTAGGGGGACATTCTGAGTGGAGACCTGAAGGATGGAGAGAACAAACCCGAGAGCAGTTCAAATAGAGGGAGTAGCAGAGGCAACAGCAGGTGAATGGCCCTGAGCCTGCTGGACATTCACCACATGTGGCTGGAAACACAGGAGGAAGGGGAGATCAGTGGCAGGGAAGGTCTTTGTGCCTGAAGAGAGCCTGACATCAAAGACGCTGTATTAACCTTACCCAAAGAGGGATCTGGCTTTGCTGTTGAATCCGGGGAGCTGATGATCTAGGTTGAATGTGTTTTCAGACCTTGGTCTTGGTCACACCAATGGTCCAAAAATGTAACTTAGGATGGCAGCTTCATTTCCTGAGGGGGTGGTGACTAAACCCAGCTATGTGGACAGTCAATCATGTCTATGTGGTTGAGCACCAATAACAAATCAGGACCCCAAGCTTTGAGTGAGCTTCCCTGGGTGACAGTACTCGATCTGTGAGGTCACACTGTCCGCAACTCCACTGGGAGGGATAAGTGGCAGCTTTGTGCATTTAATTGTCTTCACCTCTCTCCCTTCCCCTCTTCTCTTGGCTGATTTAATCTGTGTTGAAGCTGATAAAATCGCTGTCATAAATTGTAAAGGTGAACATAACAGCTGTCAGTGGGTTCCGTGAGTCCTTCTAACAAATCACCCAACCTGAGGGTGGTCTGGAGTGTGCCCCCATGACTGGACAGACCGAGGGTCATTTTTGTGGATTTTGGCTTTTGTTCCATGTGAACTGGGGTCCGTGGAAGGCTTTTGAGCAGAGGAGTGACATGATCTGAACTATGTTTTAATGAGACTACAATACAGGCTGCTCTGTGGAGGATAGGCTAAGGGCGAGGGAGGGTACAAGTGATGAGGATGTTTGCAGGCTGTTAAAATAGAGTTAGGACTTCCCCGATAGCTCAGTTGGCAAGGAATCCGCCTGCAGGATATAAAACTAACACACAGAAATCCCTTCCATTCCTATACACTAACAATGAGAAAACAGAAAGAGAAATTAAGGAAACAACTCCATTCACTATTGCAATGAAAATAATAAAATACTTAGGAATAAATCTACCAAAAGAAACAAAAGACCTATATATAGAAAACTATAAAAAACTGATGAAAGAAATCAAAGAGGACAAATAGATGGAGAAATATACCATGTTCACGGATCAGAAGAATCAATATAGTGAAAAAGAGTATACTAATCAAAGCAATCTATAGATTCAACGCACTCCCTATCAAGTTACCAATGGTATTTTTCAGAGAACAAGAACAAATAATTTCACAATTTGCATGGAAATACAAAAAACCTCAAATAGCCAAAGCAATCTTGAGAAAGAATGGAACTGGAGGAATCAACCTGCCTGACTTCAGACTATACCACAAAGCTAAAGTCATCAAGACAGTATGATACTGGCACAAAGACAGAAATATAGATCAATGGAATGAAATAGAAAGCCCAGAGATAAATCCACACACCTATGGGCACCTTATCTTCGACAAAGGAGGCAAGAATATACAATGGAGAAAAGACAATCTCTTTAACAAGTGGTGCTGGGAAAACTAGTCAACCACTTGTAAAAGAATGAAACTAGAACACTTTCTAACACCATACACAAAAATAAACTCAAAATGGATTAAAGATCTAAATGTAAGACCAGAAACTATAAAACTCCTAGAGGAAAACATAGGCAAAACACTCTCTGACATAAATCACAGCAGGATCCTCTATGACCCAGCTCCCAGAATAATGGAAATAAAAGCAAAAATAAACAAATGGGACCTAATTAAACTTAAAAGCTTTTGCACAATGAAGGAAACTATAAGCAAGGTGAAAAAACAGCCTTCAGAATGGGATAAAATAATAGCAAATGAAACAACCAACAAAGAATTAATCTCAAAAATATACAAGCAGCTCCTGTAGCTCAATTCCAGAAAAATAAATGACCCAATCAAAAAATAGCCCAAAGAACTAGACAGACATTTCTCCAAAGAAGACATACAGATGGCTAACAAACACATGAAAAGATGCTCAACATCACTCATTATCAGAGAAATGCAAATCAAAACCACAGTAAGGTACCATCTCACGCCAGTCAGAATGGCTGTTATTAAAAAGTCTACAAACAATAAATGCTGGAGAGAGTGAGGAGACAAGGGAACCCTCTTACCCTGTTGGTGGGAATGCAAACTGGTACAGCCACTATGGAGAACAGTGTGGAGATTCCTTAAAAAACTGGAAATAGAACTGCCATATGACCCAGCAATCCCACTTCTGGGCATACATCATGAGGAAACCAGAATTGAAAGAGACACATGTACCCCAATGTTCATTGTAGCACTGTTTACAATAGCCAGGACATGGAAGCAACCTAGATGTCCATTGTCAGATGAATAGATAAGAAAGCTGGGGTACATATACACAATGGAATATTACTCAGCTATTAAAAAGAATGCATTTGAATCAGTTCTAATGATGTGGATGAAATTGGAGCCTATTATACAGAGTGAAGTAAGTCAGAAAGAAAAACACCAATACAGTATACTAATGCATATATATGGAATTTAGAAAGATGGTAATGATGACCCTATATACGAGACAGCAAAAGAAACACAGATATAAAGAAGAGACTTTTGGACTCTTTGGGAGAAGGCAAGTGTGGGATGATTTGAGAGAATAGCATTGAAACATCTACATTACCACATGTGAAATAGATCGCCAGTCCAGGTTCAATGCATGAGACAGGGTGCTCAGGGCTGCTGCACTGGGATGACCCTGAGGGATGGGATGGGGAGCGAGGTGGGAGGGGGGTTCAGGATGGGGACACATGTGCACCCATGGCTGATTCAGGTCAATGTATGGCAAAAACCACTACAATATTGTAAAGTAATTAGCCTCCAATTAAAAAAAAAAGACTCCACCTGCAATGTGGGAGACCTGGGTTTGATCCAAGATCCTCTGGATAAGGGAAAGGCTACCCACTCCAGTATTCTGGCCTGGAGAATCCCATGGACTGTATAGTCCATGGGGTTGCAAAGAGTCGGATATGACTCAAGGACTTTCACTTTCAAAATAGAGTTCAGTGGAATGACAATGGTGGTGTGGACCAGGGTGGCGAGATGTGTCATGGTTGGAAGGTGGAGCTAACAGAATTTGCTGAAGGAACACCATGTGAAAGAAAGAAGAGCTGAGGGTAACTCCAGGTTTTTGTTGTTTAGTCGCTGTCGTGTCTGACTCTTTGCAGCCCCATGGACCACAGGGCAGCCCACCATGTTCCTCTGTCTATGGGATTTCCCAGGCAAAAATACTGGAGTGGGTTGTCTTGCCCTTCTCCAGGGGATCTTCCTAACCCAGGGATCAAACCCATGTCTCCTGCATTGACTCCAGGTTTGGGTTTGAGCAATTGGAGGAGAGCAGGCAACTTCCACCTAGCAGGAAGCAGATGAGTGGAATGAGATGGATGTGATGACATCAATGAGGTGGTTTTATGAAATTCCCAGCTAAAGTTCAATGGCTTCAGTGGGGACTTAATCCCTAAGCACTAGCCTTACCCTCAGCAAACTGGGGGAAAGATACATACACAGATGCATCCATGTGTACATACAAGCATACATTTGTATCTAGAAAACATTTTGTCAGCTACAAATTGGCACTTGCCATCTACCTCTGTGCTTAGTCGCTCAGTCATGTCTGATTCTTTGAGACCCCATGGACTGTAGCCCGCCTGGCTCTTCTGTCCACGGAATTCTTCAGACAAGAATATTGGAACAGGTAACCTTTCCCTTCTCCAGGAGATCTTCCCAACCCAGGGATTAAACCCAGGTCTCCTGCATTGCAGGTGGATTCTTTACCATATGAACCACCAGGGAAGCATCTACTTCTGCAAGGATTAAATCATGTGCTGCTGCAACTACTGACCTTCAACACCTGCTGAAAGGAGTTTAGAGTGGAGAGCAGAACTGAGGCACTCTGTGCTGGGGGAAGGGTATGAAGAACACTGACAGGACTGATCTTCAGATAGTTTATTTTCAGGAGGCAATGTTATAAGCCCAATTCTTGTATCTCCTCATATCTAGAAAAGCACTAAAATCCTTTATGGTGAAAACTGCTCCCTTTGACCAGCAAAAACCTTTAGCAAAAAAATATGTGCCTGATTGCATGTATTTCCCCTTCACCAAAATCACATAGATACTGTCCTTCCCCACCACCTCTTTGGAGCTATTTCCCAGAGCTATATGAAATGCTGTCTCCCAGACTGCAGTCCTCATTTTGCCCCAAATAAAGCTTAACTTGCAACTCTCACACTGTGCTTTTTTTTTTTTTTTTTTTTAAAGTTGACAGTTTTCTCTGCTTTAAAAGTCAGAGGTGTAGCTTCTTCCTAATAACACGTATTTGTCTCCACAGGTGACACAAGATGAACACTGAATCCTAGAGAAATGGTTGGAAGAGGGACCAGAGTTCAGCCTCTCTGCCCTGGGATGTGAATGGACCCTTTGTATGTACATTTTGACATACTGGGTGAGCATTTACTTGGTGTGGTGTGTGATCTAGATGTGGGGGGATGAACTGAGAATGTGGGTGCATAAGAGCAGGAAAAAGAAAGTTCTATTTAGATTGTGCATAGGGACACAAGATACACAGAAAACAAAAACAGGTTTCCCAATTGTTAAATTCCCTGGTGGCTTAGATGGTAAAGAAGTGAAGTGAAGTGAAAGTCACTCAGTTGTGTCCGACTCTTTGCAACCCCATATACAGTCCATGGAATTCTCCAGGCCAGAATCACTGGAGTGGGTAGCCTTTCCTTTCTCCAGGGGATCCTTCCAACCCAGGGATTGAACCCAGGTCTCTTGCATTGCATTCTTTAAAGAATCTGCCTGCAATGCAAGAGACCTGGGTTCAATCCCAGGGCCAGGAGGATCTCCTGGAGAGGGGAATGGCAACCCAGTCCAGTATTCTTGCCTGGAGAATCCCAAGGACAGAGGAGCCTGGCAGGCTACAGTCCATGGAGTCGCAAAGTGTCAGACTATCCCATACAAATGATTATGCCGGTAGTCTACCACGATGGTAAATAACATTCCAAGTATGTATTACATGAAAAATTCGAAGTCCCAAAGGATATCCCTTTTCTTTTTATAATTGTTCAGCAGTAGAGTGAAATAAGAGTTAGGTAGTTTCTTCCTTTCTCTGTAATGAGGTTCATGTGTAGCTGTTGACAGGAGGTGGAGTAAGGGCTGATCAGATGGCTCCACTGTAGGTGCAGTGAGTGAAGGAAGATCTGAGGTCAGAATTGGCACCATTATTTGTGTTGTGATGACCAGGTAGCTTGGATCCAGGGGAGGGGCAGAGTTGGAGAAAGACAGGAAAGAAGAGAAATGGGAAGCCCTGAGTATAACACCAGGGGAATCTCAGAGGCTAATGAATTTAGAGATGGAGAGGCTTAGGATTTGAAATGATGGTGGGGGAGGTGCACGCTGCTGTGCAGGCAAATGACGTGATGACATTGGTATTTGAGAAAATTAGTCGAGTTTCTGTTTCCATCATTTAAAATATGCAAAGATTGAGAAATCAATGTGGCATTTACTCAGCGTCTCATTAGCAATAAGCCAGAATTTATTAAATGTGCATGGCTATTCTTGTTATTGGCAAGAACTTGAGGGTGTCGTGCACCCTGCAAGGTCCTAAAAGGGAGAAAGTGAATTTACAGGATAAAACAGGGCCCAACACTCTGTATAAAGATGTAGATGAGGTGAAACTACACTGCCTGGGCAGGACGTGCCTAAAGAAGCAGCCCGCCCATCAGGGGAGCCAGGCTGCTGTCTCCAGAGTAAAAAGGAGAGATCTAGAGTCTCCTGTCCTTACTTCCTCTGCCCTCCTTCTTCTTCCCTCCCTCCCTCCGTCCTTCAACCTTCTCCTCCCATCTCCCGGCCCCTCTTTCTCTCTTTTCTTTTTCCTTCTCTTCCCTCTCTCACTCACTTATTCCTTTGCATTCTTCCTTCTTTCTTTCTATCCAAAAGATGAGGGTTGCTATTCTTCAGGATCTTGAGAACATAGAACCTTTGATCAGGTCTCTCTCTTCCAGAATGTGACAAAATGAAAATTCAGGCAGTGATACAAGGAGATGGCTAATAGACTAGAGTCTTAGCCCAGGTTTTCCAAAAAAGCAGATATGGCAGCATAGTCAAGGCTCAGGGGCACATGCTTTGCTGGGGGAGTGTGATCCAGGAACAGAAGTGAAGGTTAGGGATGTGATGCAAAGGAGGAGAGTCAGTTACAAAGGCGTGCTGTTGACCTGGGCACAGCCCTGTTACCAGGCTGCCTGGGATGTGTCTCTTAGGACCATCAGCCTAAAGGAAGAAAGGAGGGGACACATTCATCCATCAGTTCTGTCCCCTCCATGGTCAAAGGTTTGCCCCATAGGGCATTAATTATATAATTTATACATGTACAAATGCCAAGCTGATTCTCACTTGACACCCACCATGCTGGGGCTGGCAGTGGGATCCTTAGCCTGGATTCTGGCTGATTGCACCTGCTGATCAGATTCTACACAGAACTGGTCCCAGTAGCAGTGGTTGCAAAAGAAACAGGTGAGGCTAAGAGAATGTCGGGTGGTTCCCAGGGGCACCTTGACTATTGCAAGGGGCTTGATACAAGTAATGACTTCAGGAAACCTTGTTTCCTGGAGACACTACTGTGTTATTGATGGAAATTGGTCTGTGGGTTCTTTCCAATTCTATTGGTAATATCTACGATCTACTACAGACAGCTTTTGTCTATCACAGGCCATTCACTGCAGTGGACTTTGCCCAACAGGAAGGGGGTCTTCGTGGATTATCCTTAATCAGGAAGTCAGGGTGTGGCTGAGGTCTGGCTTCAGCTAAGGAAAAGCAGGTGTTCAGTCACCTTGAAATTTGACAGAGAATGACAATGTGACAAAAGCCTAAGTGAAGCTTGGATTGGCCTGATTTGGAACTGGCAGATTTCTCTATGTCTCTTTTAGATTCTCATGAGAAGAGCTGACTCTAGGTGAGAAAACCCTTGGGTGAATCACTTTAGAAATTGAGACCTCGAGAAGCAAGAGTTAAACAAACCCTCCCCAATGTTCTTCACTCATTCTACTTCCAGATGAGTCATATAGTTCAGATGGGTGAGAGCAAACATCTGAAGGCATAAAGAGAGTCAGACAAGGGCAGGATGAGCTTGTGCCTGGTGGCTCATCTTTGAAAGCCATCTGGTCCTGCTGCTTCCTCCTCCGTGTCCTCCTGTAGCTCAGCATTCTGGAGACAATGGGCAGAAGCAGATGCTTTATCCCTAAATAACTTTCTGTATCCCTGCAATGGTTCTGTCATCACACTTTACAGCAGAACAGGTCCTGAGCCGTTCCTGTGATAACTTTTAGGCTATGATGCCTACACCCATAAGGCTGACATCTTCCTAAGTGCAATATGGTTTTTGTTCAAATGAATACACAGTTGATGCATGCTTGGCTAGAAGTTATAATGATAAATATAACCCCACTGTCTGAACTGTCATCATTATTTGGGTTAAGCTTGTTGATTGGAATTTTGTAGTATAAGAACCTACAACTTGGTTCCAAAATCAGCCATGTTTGTGCATAGATATAGGTGAATCCACTTGTTTATAGCAACTCATGTGCTCTAAAGTGATTAAGGAGTCATCTTTCACTATGATTGTTTACCCCCAAGTCTGATAACAATATCTTATTTTTTCCATGACTAGAAAGCCTGGAATGTCCAGAATGCTCCATATCTTTGGAAGATCCTTATTTTGCCTGAAGAAGAAAGTCATATGTTTGAGATAATCGCATAGAATGATGTGGGTGGTGGAGATTCAAGAAATCACACTTAAAAAATTTCTATAGACATGTGCTCAGGAAAGCCAAGTGATCTGTATTAGCATAAAGAGGCTCCAAGAGAGATGTCAATGTTTTGTTTGTTACTTTAGCAAGCTATTATTTTAAAAAAAGTATGATATTTATGCATATGAAAACATTTTTCAGAGCTGAGGATCTAATAAAGATTTATAGCAACCAAGGGAGTGTTTAATGAAGAACAAAGCAGCTGGATTTTGGTAAGAAAGTGCTGTCCTGTTTTTGCTCATCTGCCTAACATCCTCCATTTCCCAGCATGGTGGCAGCCATGTGGGCAGTGTCTATTGTTCTCGGTATGACTTGCTGGTGCCAGGGACCTAATGCAGATTTTGTTCTTACAATAGTATGGTTGTGTGAAAAACCTGTCTGGTAGTTCTCTGATGGACTGGCACAGAGGCTGGCCTTTGTTTTGTCCAGCTTGGGCTGGAGTGGTTTTCTGGACAGCAGCAGGATTTGTTCAAAAATTCAACTCTGGCTACATGCAGCAGCATGAGTGAATTTTGCAGTGTTTAGTTAAAAAAAAGTTTAAATGACATATGCTACCTATGGTCACCTGAATTAAGGGATGGTGGATGCAGCAAGCACCAGATAGACACAAAAGCCTAGAAAAGAGGAGACTGGGAAGGAAATTTCTTGGGAGAGTAAGGTCTTGGAAAGAGTCTCATATACAACTGGGGAAGCTGGGGTGAAATGTATGTGCGTAGGAATGGGTAGTGCTCAGAAAAGATCTGAGAGGACCCTATTCTTGCACCTGTGGTGGATCTGTGGGGTATAAGCAATCAAGAGGTGAAGGTTAAGGAAGAAATATAGACCGCCTGACTTAGTGTTGAAGGAATGACTCAGGCCACACTGCAAAGACTAGAGAAGTCTACTCTTTCTTTTTGGCTCCAAGTATTTAAGGAAATCTCTGTCATGTTACTGATTGATCTTTGGGATAATGAAACAGAGACTTCAGTGACAGCATATGACAAGGAATACAATCTTTTTAATACTAGTTTGGAAAAGTCACCAAACAAATGGATAATTGCAGCTATCAGCAATTAATAACAGCAAATCTCAGGGAGAGAGAGAATCAGATTTCCAGAGTTATCACATTATATTATTAAAAATGTCCAGTTTTCAAAAAAAAATTACAAATTGTACAAAGAAACAAGAAAGTATGGCCCATTCACAGGAAAAAAAAAATTGACAGATGCCTTCATTGAGAAAGCCCAAATATTGGACTTACTAGACGATTCTAACTAAACTCTCTTAAATAGGACCAAAAATCTGAAGAAGACAGGAGAATATATGAACAAATAGAGAATATCAATAAAGAGATGAAAATTATAAAACAGAACTAAGTAGAGATTCTGAAGCTGAAAAGTACAATAGCTGGAATGAAAATTCACTAGAAGAGTTTAACAGGAGATTTAATTGCCAGAATAAATCATTAGAAAACCTGAAGATAAGACAATCGGAATTATACAGTCAGAAGAGAAGGGAAAAAAAATGAAGAAAAATGATCAACAGCCTCTGGGACACTATCATGCACATTATGGTATTCCCAGAAGGAGAAAAAAAAAGGGGCAAGATGAATGTTTGAAGTCATAATGGCCAAAAACTTCACAAGTTTGGAGAAAGAAATGACACTACACATCCAAGATTAGTGAACTCCAGATAGGATAAACTGAAAGAGATCCACAGCAAGATTGTTGTAATCAAACTGTCAATTCCAAGTAAAGAGAGACTCTTACAAGCAATAAGAGAGAAGCAACTCATAACATGCAGGGGGTTCTCTATAAGATTAACACCCAATTTCTCATCAGAGCCCATAAGACCAGAAGATAGTGACATGACACAGTGAAAATATTCAGAGAAAAAGAATGTCAGTCAAGAATTTTATACCAGGGCTTCCCTGGTGGTCTAGTAGTTAACAATCTGCTTTGCAACGCAAGGGACACAGACTTGATCCCTGGTCTGAAAAGATCACACATGCTGCGAGGCAACTAAGCCTGAGTGCCACAAGTACTGAGCCTGTGCTCTGGAGCCCTTAAGTTGCAACTACTGAAACCCAAGCACCACAGAGCCCATGTTCCACAACAAGAGAAGCCAGTGCAATGAGAAGCCTGCACACCACAATTAGAGAGTAGCTCCTATTCTCTGCAACTAGAAAAAGCACCCCCATATAACAACAAAGACTGGCCCAACCAAAAATAAAAATAAAAAATAAATATTTTTTAAAAAAGAATTTTATACCATTGTCCTTAAAGAATGAAAGGGGAATTGATACATTCCCAGATTAAAGCTGAAGGATTTTACTGCTACCAGCCCTGTCATACAAGAAATGCTTTAGGGAGTCCTTCAGGTTGAAATAAGAGGATGCTGAACACCAACTTGAACCCATGTAGATAAATAAGTTCTCTGGTAAGTAAATGTATAGTAAATAAAAAGACAGTATTTTCTTCCCATAGTTCTCAAAACTGGAAAAGAAACAAACTAACCCAAAGCTACCAAAAGGAATGAAATAATAAAGACTCAGTTCAATTCAGTTCAGTCACTCAGTCGTGTCTGACTCTTTGCAACCCCATGAATCACAGCACGCCAGGCCTCCCTGTCCATCACCAACTCCCAGAGTCTACTCAAACCCATGTCCATTGAGTCAGTGATGCCATCCAACTATCTCATCCTCTGTCGTCCCCTTCTCCTCCTGCCCCCAATCCCTCCCAGCATCAGGGTCTTTTCAAATGAGTCAACTCTTCACATGAGGTGGCCAAAGTACTGGAGTTTCAGCTTCAGCATCAGTCCTTCCAATGAACACCCAAGACTGATCTCCTTTAGGATGGATTGGTTGGATCTCCTTGCAGTCCAAGGGACTCTCAAGAGTCTTCTCCAACACCACAGTTCAAGAGCATCAATTTTTCGGAACTCAGCTTTCTTCACAGTCCAACTCTCACATCCATACATGATCACTGGAAAAACCATAGCCTTGATCAGATGGACCTTTGTTGGCAAAGTAATGTCTCTGCTTTTTAATATGTTATCTAGGTTGGTCATAACTTTCCTTCCAAGGAGTAAGCGTCTTTTAATTTCATGGCTGCAATCACCATCTGCAGTGATTTTTGAGCCCCCCAAAATAAAGTCTGACACTGTTTCCACTGTCTCCCCATCTATTTCCCATGAGGTGATGGGACCAGATGCCATGATCTTAGTTTTCTGAATGTTAAGTTTTAAGCCAACTTTTTCACTCTCCTCTTTCACTTTTCTCAAGAGGCTCTTTAGTTCCTCTTCACTTTCTGCCATAAGGGTGTTGTCATCTGCATATCTGAGGTTATTGATATTTCTCCCAGCAATCTTGATTCCAGCTTGTGCTTCTTCCAGCCCAGCATTTCTCATGATGTACTCTGCATATAAGTTAAATAAACAGGGTGACAATAATAAAGATTAGAGATAAACAAAACAGAGAACAGAAAAATGATAGAATCAATGGATCTAAAAGTTGATTCTTTGAAAAGATCAATGAAATTGACAAGGCTTTAGCTAGTCTAAAGTAAAAGAGAGAAGATGCAAATAACTGAAATCAGAAGCAAAAGAGGAGCATATAATTTACCTTATATAAATTAAAAAAAAGAAGAGAGATTACTATGAATAACTGTTTGCCAAAAAGTGAAATAACCTAGATGAAATAGACAAATTTCTCGAAACATAAAAATTATCAAAACTCATAAAGAAAGAGAAAATCTGAACTGAGCAGTAACAAGCAGAGACTGAATCAGTAACCATAAACTTGTCGACAAAAAAAGTCCTTCACTGATGAATTATACTAAACATTTGAAGAATAATTAACAATCTTTTTAAGCTCTTTAAAAAAAAATGATTGAAGAAGAGGAAATACTTCCTAGCTCATTCTATAGCCAACTGATATAAAATCCAAGCAAAGATATCACAAGAATACTATAGACCAACATCCTCTATGAATATAGATTAAAAAACACTCAAGAAAATACTAGCAAACCAAATTCAGTAGCATATTAAAAAAAATTATTTACCATGACCAGATGGAATTTATTCTAGGAATTCAAGTCCCATTCAACACAGAAAAATCAATCTATGTAATACACCACATGAATAGATTGAAGGAAGACCTCACATGATCATTCCAATCAATGTAAAAAGCATTTGTCAAAATACAACACATTTGCATGATAAAAACACTCAAAAGGGAACTTCCTATAGAAGGGGACTTCCTCAACTTGATAAAGAGTGTTTATAAAAAACTAGCAGTTAACATCATACTCATGGTGAAAGCCTGAAAGTTTTACCTCTAAAATCAGAAACAAGAGAAGGTTGCCTGCTTTCATCTTTGTAATTCAACATTGCACTCAAAGTTCTAGCCAGAGAAGTTTGGCAAGAAAAAGGGAGACATCCAAATCAGAAAGGAAGTAAAATTATCTTTATTTGCCAATGACAAATATAAAAAATCTTAAGTACAGAAAATCCCAAAGATGCAACAACAAAAACCTACTGGAGCTTACAAATAAGTTCAACAAAATCACATAGTCCAAGATTTATACACAAAAATGAGTTGTTTCTAAATTCAGCAATGAACAATCCAAAAAGGGAAGTAAAAAAAAAAAAATTCATTACAATACTATACAAATGAATAAGGGTTTTCCAGGTGGCGTAGTGGTAAAGAAATGCTTAAGAGTCTAAGGAAGAGAGTGACTTGTACACTGGAAAAGTATAACATGTTCCTCAAAAAAGTTTAAGAAGACCTAAATAAATGGAAAGTCACCCTAGATTCATGGGTTGGAAGACTTAATATTTTAAGAGGGCAATACCATTCAAAGAAATCTGGCTATCCATTGTAATACGTACAAAAATTCTAATGGCTTTTTTTCCCCAGAAATGGAAAAGCCAATTCTCAAATTCATATGGAATTGTGAGAGACCTTGAATAGCCCAAAGACTCTTGAAACAGAAGAACAGATTTGAAGACTCACACTTGCCTATTTCAAATCTTGCTGCAAAGTTATAGCATAGTAGCCCCCCTTATCCACAGTTTTGCCTTCCATGGTTTTAGTTACCCATGGCCAACGGAGGTCTGAAAACATTAAATGGAAAATTCCAGAAATAAGCAATTCATAAGTTTTAAATTGCACGTTATTCTGAGTAGCATGATGAAATCTTGCAAAGTCCAGCTCAATCCTGTCCAGGACACAAATCATTCCTTTGTCCAGCTCATCCTCCCATTAGTAATCTTCTTGGTTATCAATCAACTGTCCCAGCCATAGAGCTTGTGTTTAAGTAATCCTGCTGTTGCTAAGTCACGTCAGTCGTGTCCGACTCTGTGCAACCCCGTAGACGGCAGTCTACCAGTCTCCTCCGTCCATGGGATTTTCTAGGCAAAAGTACTGGAGTGGGTTGCCATTGCCTTCTCCATCAAGTAATCCTAGTTTTACTTAATAATGACCCATAGTGCAAGAGTAATGATGCCGCAATTTGGATGTGCCAAAGGGAAGCCGTAAAATGCTTCTTTTTGGTGAAAAGTTGAAAGTTCTTGATATAGTAAGGGAAGGAGAAAAAATTGTCTGCTAAGGTTGCTAAGATCTACAGTAAGAGCAAATCTATCTGTGAAATAGTGAAGAAGGACAAAGAAATTTGGGCTAGTTTTGCTATCACATCTCAAGCTGCAAAAGTTATAACCTTAGTATGTGATGTTTAGTTAAGATGGAAAGAACATTAAATGTGTACAATAAGATACTGAGAGAGAACACATTGACATAATTTTCATTATAGTATATTATTTAATTGTTCTATTTTATTATTAGTTATTTTTGTTAATTTCTTAGTAATAGTAATGTAATGTTAGTCACTCAGTCATGTCCAACTCTTTGCCATCCCATGGACTATAGCCCACCAGGCTCCTCTCTTCATGGGATTCTCCAGGCAAGAATACTGGATAGGGTTGTGATTCCCATCTCCAGGGGATCTTCCCAACCCAGGGATTGAACCTGAATCTCTTATGTCTACCTGCATTGGCAGGTGGGTTTCTGACCACTAGTGCCACCTGGGAAGTCCAAGAGAGGGAGGGACTTCTGTAATCAAAATAGTGTAGTTCTGGCATAAAGATAGACATTGAGACCAATGGAATAGAACTGAAGAGTCTAGACATAAACCCTAAAGTATGTGGCTTATTGATTTCCAACAAGTGTGCCAAGAGCATTCGATGGAGAAAGATTAATCTCCTATAAGTAGTGCTCGTGAAAAAGTTATAGTGTTATTTGTTCAGTCATGTCCAACTCTCTGTGGCCTTATGGACTGTAGTCCACCAGGCTCCTCTGTCCATGGAATTCTCCAGGCAAGAATACTGAAGTGGGTTGCCATTCCCTTTTTCAGGGGATCTTCCTGACCCGAGGATTGAATCCCGGTCTCCTTCATTGCAGGCAGGCTCTTTACCATCTGAGCCACCATTTGGAGCCCTAGCTCACATCATATATAAAAATTAACTCAAAATGGGTTCAGGACCTAAATATGAGTCAAAACTATAACTGTCAGAAGAAAATATAGAGGTAAGTCTTTCTGACTTTAATTTGGTAATGGATTCTTAGATATGACACCTAAGGTCTGTACTCTGACATTAAGTAGAGTGGTCTTACTCCGTCTTACTTCATGGTCACAGATGGCCTAGGCTGAGGTTGAACTTTTGTGAAATTGCTTATGTTAATTTCAGCACGACCAAACTGTGGGGCTTCCCTAGTGGTCCAGAGGTTAAGAATCCACCTGCCAATGCTGGGGACACAGGTTCAGTCTCTGGTCTGGGAAGATCTCACATGCTGCAGGGCAGCTAAGCCCATGCACCACAACTACTGATGCTCAAGGGCCTAGAGCTCATGTTCTGTGAGAGAAGCCACTGCAATGAGCAGCCCTATGCACTGCAATGAAGAGCAGCCTTCAATTGCCACAACTAGAGAAAGCCCATGGGCAGCAATGAAGCCCATGTGCAGCAGTGAAGACCAAGGACAGCCAAAAATAAATGAAAAATGAATAAATAAATAATTTAAAAAATAGACCTAATTGTGAATCCTGGAGCATCTTCTAGCAACATCAAGTCCTGGCTGACAGTGCCAGGCCAGCTCCTAGATATCAGGGCCTGCTTTTCCTTTTCTCAACTTGCAGAATGTATTACAGCTACATGTAGAGCTTAACTTTCAATCAGGTGATATGTGAGTTAGGGCTAGGTTTTGTCACAGGAAACAAAGCCAACATCCCCAAATAACAGTGGCTTAAATGATAAAGATGTTTTTCTCTCTTTCATATATAAAATAGCTCTGGAAGTAGGTCTTGCATAGCTGGAAATGTAGCTCTATGATTACCAGAGACCTGAGCTTTGGCTGTCTCAGTGTTGTCTTTTGTAGTTTTTTTCCCCCTTGGACTTATTGTCCAAGGTGGCTGCTCAAGTTCCAGCCATCACATTAACATTCCATTCAGCAGAAAGAGGAAGGGAAGAAGATGGTCCACTGGCTCCCTTTTAGGAAACTTCTTGGAAGTACCCTTCAACACATCTACTTCACATTTCACATGCTAGCATTTGATTACAAAGGAAAGATGCTTGTGAAATGCAATCATTTAGTTAGGTGGCAATGGGTTCATTAGAATAATCTGGGTTCTCTTATTAAAAGGAAAGTCATAAGTGGCTACTGGGGACTACAAGTATCTTAAGTAGGGATAACACAACTGCCATATTGCAGTCTATGAAAGGCAATTCTATGAGGGCTTTTGTGGTATGCAAATATCCCTATCTTTGGTGAAACAGCAAGCCATTAATTATCTTAAAGGATGCCTCCTTTTTAGTCTTTCTTTTGTAACAATATCAAGAGTTCAAGTTTCAGAGTTGAACTCTCTTTTCAGTAGCTCGAAGCTTTGTAGCTTGATTGAAAAGAATGTTGTGATCCAGCCTGCCACCGTTGCTAGGCTGCCTAACAATTTACCTCTAGCAGCAGGGAAGAAATAGTTGTGTTGTTGGAAATATCTAACTTAAAAATGGATTTAAAATATCATTCTTGCAAATTTGTTTTTCAGAATAACTAAATCCTTTTGCTTGGAAGAGCTGTAAAATTACTGTGTGTTCTTCTTTTTTTTTTAAGGAGGTGATAAATAAGGTGAATGAAATTGTAAACAAGAAGCTCATGTTGCCTCACTATAACTCTACGTAGACATCTGGGCTGGAAATGTGGGAAAATTGTAAAGAATTTGGAAAGGTTCAAAGGCTCAGGTTATTAAAGTTTTAATAATCTTCTTTTCTGCAGGGCTAACCCCCTGCTATTCTTTCAATGTAGGAGAAAAACAAAATATGGACAAGACTGTAGTTAATTAGAGTCTAGTCTTCCTTGGAAAACCTATAGAAATTGCTTGGAATTTTTATAGTGGCTAAGAGTTGGGAGGTATGGGTTTGAAAAGATGCAACTTAAGTTTCATTTTAGGAATATGGAAGATTTTATTTAGGTTTTAATGAAATAGAATATATATATTTAAAATGTTTACCACTTAGTTAATCTAATTGGTTGGAAAACACTACTTTGCAAGAATTATCTATGAAAATAATCTTACTTGGTATTTTAACTTGTCCTCATTGATCAATCAGAGCAAAACAAAATATTTATTGCCCATAGTTAGCGGCATACTGAAAATCAAATGACATGTCTTTAGTTGATTACCAAGTTGTCTTAATTAAAGGAACAACAATCTCTTATGCTTGAACTATGAAAATTGTAAAAGTGATTTGTCTTCTGAATAAAATGCATTTTATTTTTGCTGTAGACTTGTAATGTCAGTGTTGCTATTTTTCTGTTTGAAATTAATTTTCTTTTAAAAGCCTCTTAAAAGTATATAGTATAGCAATATATAATGCAGAATGTATTTTACTATATGTTGTATAAGACTATACTTGGCATATGAAATTTTTATCATAGGTATGTGCATATATAGATATGGAAGTACGTGCATATGAAGTCACATGTGTATATTTGGAATATGCAGACACAAGGAATACTTTTAATTGTGTTGCATCAAGGAGGGAGAAAGAATTTTACTCATTAGGATCCAGCCGTGAGCATTGAAATATGATTTGCGAGAGATGAAGCTTGGAGTTGTTTTAATAGGCTAAGTGGTTCCAAATGCAAGTTCAGATTGTAGACTCCCAGGCTCTTTGTGAGGCTAATTGACTTTGCTGTAGAGTTTTGGCAAAGCTCTTATTATTTTTACTACATTTTCCTTTTTAATAATGTAAAATTGAACTAACTTCTAAAATTCAAGTTCCTCTTTATGAGTTTGTTAGTCCTTCCTTCATCAAATTAATGACTGACCATTCAGGACAGCCAAGAATGCTTACTGCTCTGGGCATTTGCTAATTGGTTGTTCGTTGGGCTATATAGGAGGGGAAATTATTGCTACTATAAACCAAAGAGTGTAAAGGAAAAGTAGTGATATAAACATGGAGTTGGAATAGCCAGGGGAAGCTAGTGATGCAAAAGTTCTGTTTTTTTTTTTTTAAAGAAACTTCCAGTGGTCCAGTGGTTAAGACTCTGCGCTCCCAATTCAGGGGGAAGGGATTCTAAGTTCCCACATGCTGTATAGCACGGCCTTAAAAAGAAAAAAGAGTTCTGTTTTTCTTCTAGATGGTTCCTCTAGGATGACTGCAAAACACTGAAAATAAAATTCTGTACCCCAGATCATAAGGTGGAAACTCGTTTTGGTAAGTCTTGGAAAAGAAGATTCATGGTTTTGGCTGGTTTGTAAAGCTCTAGTGATACATTTCTTTTGTTTTTTTAAAGAAAAGTTGAGCTCATAGACCAAATAAGAAGGGGTAGAATCTATTTCACCTCAAAAACTGCTACATAAATAATTTGACCCTCTGAACTGGGACAGTGATTAGGAAGAAATGAAAACTGCAAGACTGGAATTTTTGACCATTTAAGAATGGGAGGTGAATGTTCATTCCATTTCTCTAGGTCTGACATTCCTTGGAAATTTCCTCTGGAATATCTTGGGGGAAAAACATCAGAATTGAAGGCAGAAACACCTAGTTCATTCCCTCATTGTCCACTTTTGTCCCTGTGCCGTGGTCTCTCCTGACTCTCCTTATAAGTGCCCCACCAGACCATTCTCTGAACTCAGGTTGTAAGCCGGGGATTGAATCCAGGGGTCTGGCTCGTGTTGCAAAGGTTTCCAGCAGCATCAGGTAATTCACTGTTAGCTTGGCTCCATTCAGAATGGTATCAGAGACCTGAAAGGCTGCACGACTCATTACCAATTACCAGTTCCCTGGGCCATCCGGTTCCCTGGCAGAAAGGCTTCCGATGAATTTGCGATGCAAATTGAAAACATGTTGTCAACAGCAGCAAGTCCAAAAGATGTTTACCTTAATTTTTCCAAGGCAGGCTTTTTACATGTGGATGTTTTTGTTTACGGAGCAGTCTTCCAAATTCCCTCATTTCTGGGCTTGGTAGCGTTGTTCCAAAGGGATTGTCACCGTCTCTTGATGGAGAGAGAAATGAAGAGGCTACATAAGGACTCACTCCCGGGCGTGCCCCTGCCTTTTCAGTGGCTCCTTTCACAAAGCTTTGCATAGGGCTTGGGGCAGCAGATGCTAAGGCTGGCTCAGAGCAGGTCAATTTCTCTATGGGACCGAGGAGATCAGCCTGATGAAGGGCTTCTTTTACAGGTAAACTGAAGTCCCAGTTGGTTGTGTCATTTCCCAAGGATGCTTGTATAGTCAGCATCATGGTTGAGTCTAGAAGTCAGGGTTTCCCGGGTACCCCAGGCATTCCCACAGTGTATGACCCCAGACTGAAAAGTTGTTAATGGTTGATGGGTATAAAATAAAGTATCAGACAGAAATTAAGTTGTATGTTTCCATTAAAATTGAGACCACTGGGAGAGAGGCCCTGAAGGAAAGCTATTTGACCTTTGAACCTTGTTTGGATGTTGTTTTTCAGGGAATACTTATCTGATTTCAGAAAACACTGCTGGAAGAAGCCCATCTGTCCAGCCAGAGTAGAGGTGCATGTTCATCCTGGGTTAATGTAACGTCCTGATAGCCCTGGTCCCTGGGAGGTCCATTTGGGGCCCCTCAGAGGCTGGACTCTAGAACTGTGGGTCACGGAGCCTCTGAGCCAAACCTAAGGATGTGGAGGACCATCTAGTCTTTCTTTAAAGCTTGTTTTAAATTCAGAGTCTCCCCTAATTAGAGTTGAGTGTGTTTACTTAGATTACATGTCATCAACTCACAGGTCCTCCTTCAACATCAGACAAGCTGAGCAAGTCTGAAAAAGAAGATTAACCCATCATGAACTGGAGGTAGAAAACAGGGAACCTGGTTTTGGCCAGAGCAGGAAGCAGGAGCCTCATTCGAGCCTAGCTGGTTTCACAGAGGGCTTTTCAGAGGCATAAGCCAGAGGAGTTTGCTAAGCAGGCATCTCAGCTGCTGCATGTGTAATGAAACCCAGCGCTTGGAGAGTATCTCAACAGAGGCTGGGTGAGCATCACACAGAATGGTCCCAAGACACAGGAAATGAGAAAGTTCAGAAATGCAGACCAACTAGAGACAAACTCCCAGAGACGATGGAACCAGGGGAGATGGGACTTCAGGAAACAATTCAGGGACATAAAGTGTCTGGTCTGGGGCTTCCTTAGTTCCATCAGGGTGGAATGTTCTGGGCACCTGTCTGGCTTATCCTCAGCCTCCCCAAAGAGCTCCATCTGATCATGACCTTACAGACACAGAGGATGGGGGCACAGCTGTTTCTTATTCACTTTGTGAGTCCAGCGAGTCATTTAAAACTTCTGGTACCTCGCTCTTTTCTTGTTTATAGGAAGTAGTAAAATCTTCCTCATCACCTTCCAAATTCAGAAGCATTTCCTACAGCAGTTGATTGGGAGGTGGAGAGGGAAGATGTCCGGTTTTGAAATCACACAGATTTGGGGCCATTGCATAGAAGACATTCTACCTGTTGCCTGTTTTGAGCGTATTATTTTTGGAATTAAAAATCAAAGATTTTTGCTGGGAAAAAAAAAAAAAAAGGGTTCAGCAAAATGGAGCAGCAAAATGCCGACCTACAAGACCAGAAAGTGAGACCTTACTTATTCAGGACTAACTCAGAGTCACAATTTGAACTCTTCTTGTAGGGAAGTAACTTGAAACATTTTTACCAGAGGTGACAAAATTGCTTGAGTAAGAAAAGTGCTGACTCCTAATGATGTTTATTCCCCACCGAGTTTGCACGTCATAAAATTTGACCCGGGCCACTTGATGAAGTGTGGGTCTTGGGAAAGAGGAATTCACGACCTCCATCTCAGGAGGATCTTTGTTATCTAGAACAAACTCTAAAGGAAGGTATATTACCATAGAGACCTGAGTCCATGTTTGATGTCTCTTTCACCCGATCAGCTATAATGTCTTAGGTGGTTCAGGACAAACAATGATTGAGAAACCTTTTCTTTTTGGAAGACTATTCTTTTTGGAAACAAATGGATTTGAATGTCAGGTTTTAGGCATTGCTTGGAGCAAATTGGCGATTTCTAGAATTCTGTTTCTTAGCTTTCATCTGCAAGTTGTGCCTGGGGTCAGGGCCATGGACTTTGGGTATGTTGTCACTCGGGTACTAGTGGGACCAAGGTCAAAAGACGTCAGAAGGAGTGAATGTCAGATCCTGGCATGAAATCATTTAGGTTGATGACCTTGAAAGAGCCAACCGGAAGGAGAGAGCGGGACGGGAGTCATGTCAAGGCTGTCTTGAACAAGAATGAGAACATTAATAAACACAGAGGGAGGGCAGAGCATGTAAGAGTCCAAGGCAGCTTCTGTGTTGTCCTGGCCTTGCTGCCCTGGAGCAGCACTTTGGTATAAATAAGTAACCAACTGACATTTAATAATTTCTGAAGCTATCTAGTGGTAGTCCCATCAGGACCTATGCTCAGCAGTTAATTTCCTACAACCTCAAGTACAAGTATTAATTATTATAAAGATTATGGGAATGAGCTATCAGATAGCCTTTGGAGTCTGCAGTCGCTTTATTTCTATTTTTGAGAATCATGGCATTGGTAGTCACCATCCAAGATGGCTCATGGAAGGCTTCAAATTAATGCCTGGCGTAGAGCTCTCTGCGAGGCAGAGCTGGGAGACGGGTGCTCAGAGACGGCGGCTCACAGGACTTTATTGAGCATTTAATAAGCCTCTTCGAAAGGGCATTCAAAGTGGTGGTAACGTGACATAAAAGGGACCATGTTGAGAACTGTTCCAATTTTCTGAGGACATAGGAATGGTTATCTAAGGAGGTGAAAAATGGGGCACTGAAAACAAACAAGACTCTAGTCTCCTTCCTCGTGTTTCTGGCTGTGTCTGTCATATATCTGTTGGCACGCTTTCTTCTGGGGACAAAGGACAGCACTGTTCAATCCTCCCGTCCATGCCAAACTCCAAAGGGGATAATTACATTCTGCCTCCTGAAATTCCCTTTGCAATTTCATCTGGGGGCAGTGCTCTGTACTGCCTGCGTGTTACTGTGCGCTGGGGAGCTGTGTTTTATTCCTAGGTTCATATTATTGTGGCCACTGTGAGCACCGCATGGCTTTATTTTGGTCCCAGCATAGAGATCAGACTAGAGTCTCAGACTAGGTTCTCTTACAGTAAAATGCATAGAGTGCAGTAGCAAACACCAGCTCACTGCGACATCGTGTTTCTGACTATCTACAGGGCAAGACTGGCATAATTGTGTCTGAAAAGTAACAGCCAATTGTCTAATCTTGTTTTTTAAGAAAAGGTACTGGTTCGACTCTTGGGTCGGGAAGATCCGCTGGAGAAGGGATAGGCTACGCACTCCAGTATTCTTGGGCTTCCCTGATGGCTTAGCTGGTTAAGAATCTGCCTGCAATGTGGGAGACCTGGGCTCAATCCCTGGGTGGGAAGATCTCCTAGAGAAGGGAAAGACTACCCACTCCAGTATTCTGGCCTGGAGAGTTCCATGGACTCTATAGCCCATGGGGTCAAAAGGAGTCGGACACAACTGCGCCATTTTCACTTTCATTGTTTTTAGTGAGGGAGGTGGCAGAGGATGAGATGGTTAGATAGCATCACTTGGACATGAATTTGAGCAAACTCTGGGAGATAGTGAAGGACACAGAAGCCTGATGTATTGCAGTCCATGGGGTTGCAAAGAGTCAGACCCCACTGAGTGACAGAACACACACACACACACACACACACACACACACACACATGATAATGGCTTTGTGTTCAGGTGAAAAATACAGTTCAGATATAATGTTTTGACCCTCCTAAAATCATTGTAGCTGATTGAAATTCTATATGTGAGACCTCAAAATAGTTCATTTTGGTTTCCTGAAGGTAATTATTCTTTCCTGAATAGCACAAATAGTTATGTTGTAAACAGGATAGATAATTTCTTAGGGAAAGATAATATATATTGAAATTCTTAGAACCACTCTTTGTAATATAAGGAAAATGAACCAAGCTTGTTAGAATGAAATCCAGGTGAAAATGTAATACGGCTTCCCTGAATTTTTGGAGAAATAGATACTAAAATGATAATTCCAATTCCCCAAAGGAACCGGGGAAACCTGGACAAGAGGTTGGTTTTGATAATAGTGTTTCAAGCTGTTCCTATCCTTAATTGTATTGCAGAATGAAACTGTAGCCATCAAGCCCTAGTGCTGGTTTCAGCATGAGAGCAGAACCAAGGAAAGCAGGGACTCATTAATCATGGCAGTGACTGAAGTGGTTTAATAATTATGTCATTTCAAGGGGGAAAAAGGCTTTGCCTCAAGTAAAAGGGGAAACGAAGGACTGGTAAATAGAACTTACTTCCATCCTCGGTAGTCAGCTAGTGGGTCTACTAGTGGGAAAGGTCTATTAACTAATTGATCTGCTAGACTCGATAGAGAACTCGAGCTGGAGATCAAAGGAAACTCTCCGCTACAAAGGAAAGCAAAAGCCTTCAACCAGATGTTTTCCTTCCATCTCTGTCATGCTTGATAACTGCAAGTGTGACTGAATCTGGCCATAGGCTTTGTCCACCCAGCCATTGATACGAAAAGGGGTGTGTGTGTGTGTGCCTCCACAGGCAGAAAAAAGAGATGAGAACAGCATCAATGTCAAAAAGATTCAGCATTTAAGAGGGTTTGAGAGCTAAAAAATTACTTTTCTATTTCTTTGCGAAGCAAAGGGACCAAAGAATGTTGTCAACTGCCAACTTAAAAAAAAAGGTTACTATACCTTAATCAGTCTACAGTTACCATTTAGAGTAACTTACACGGATGCATTATAATATACATCTGTTACAATAAAATCAAGGGTATTTTGAATGATGGATGAAACAACCAAGATTCAACTGCTACTGTTAACTTATGTGTTTTCTTTTCTATTCAGAACAAAAGAGCTCAAAATCCAAACTTGATTTTTCTTTCTGCCGTTACCCTAGAATTGCTTGTTTACATCTGTTAACCATCTTTATCTTTTCCAATTCTAACTCTGTATTCTGGTTCTGGCTTTTTCACATCTGGATAAGGTATTATTTATGATGATGCAAAATATTTGGTTTTGAAGTTTGTTGGAAATATATGTAGATTTATCACTGTTTCTTTTCTGTGCACTTTAAACATTCCTGTAGTATCAGACATTTTGAAAAATGTGTAGAATTACCTTGATGTGGTTAGTTTGGTCTGGTCTATGGACTTTCTTAAAATACCACCTTGCTTCCTCAGCTGATCATAAATATCACCAAAAGTCCTTAGTACATCTGATTGATAGACGTATCAGGATTCAGGGATGTTCAGAATGAAACCTCATTGATCTAAGTCAATAAGTCACCATAAAAGGAAAATTTCCATAAAATGTTTGAATGTTTGTACTTTCTTGATGCCTAAACTTCTCAAATGATAACTCATTTTTTTTAAGGCTTTTGTTTGTATTAAATTTTAGCTTCTACTGCTGTATAACACAGGGAGCCCAGCCCAGTGCTCTGTGATGACATAGAGAGGTTGGATTGGGGGTGGGTGGGAGGGAGACTTAAGAGGGAGGTTCAGTTCAGTTCAGTTGCTCAGTCATGTCCGACTCTTTGCGACCCCATGAACTGTAGCATGCCAGGCCTCCCTGTCCATCACCAACTCCCGGAGCCTACCCAAATTCATCTCCATTGAGTCGGTGATGCCATCCAACCATCTCATCCTCTGCTGTCCCCTTCTCCTCCTGCCCTCAATCTTTCCCAGCATCAAGGTCTTTTCAAATGAGTCAGCTCTTCGCATCAGGTAGCCAAAGTATTGGAGTTTCAGCTTCAACATAAGAGGGAGGGGATATACGTATACCTATGGCAGGAAGCAATAGTTAGAACTGGACATGGAACAACAGACTGGTTCCAAATAGGAAAAGGAATACGTCAAGGCTGTATATTGTTACCCTGCTTATTTAACTTATATGCAGAGTACATCATGAGAAATGCTGGGCTGGAAGAAGCACAAGCTGGAATCAAGATTGCTGGGAGAAATATCAATAACCTCAGATATGCAGATGACACCACCCTTATGGCAGAAAGTGAAGAGGAACTAAAGAGCCTCTTGCTGAAAGTGAAAGAGGAGAGTGAAAAAGTTGGCTTAAAGCTCAACATTCAGAAAACTAAAATCGTGGCATCTGATCCCATCACTTCATGGGAAATAGATGGGGAGACAGTGGAAACAGTGTCAGACTTTATTTTGGGGGGCTCAAAAATCACTGCAGATGGTGATTGCAGCCATGAAATTAAAAGACGCTTACTCCTTGGAAGGAAAGTTATGACCAACCTAGATAGCATGTTAAAAAACAGAGACATTACTTTGCCAACAAAGGTCCATCTGATCAAGGCTATGGTTTTTCCAGTGATCATGTATGGATGTGAGAGTTGGACTGAGAAGAAAGCTGAGCGCCGAAAAATTGATGCTTTTGAACTGTGGTGTTGGAGGAGACTCTTGAGAGTCCCTTGGACTGCAAGGAGATCCAACCAATCCATCCTAAAGGAGATCAGTCCTGGGTGTTCATTGGAAGGACTGATGCTGAAGCTGAAACTCCGACACTTTGGCCACCTCATGTGAAGAGTTGACTCATTTGAAAAGACCCTGATGCTGGGAGGGATTGGGGGCAGGAGGAGAAGGGGATGACAGAGGATGAGATGGCTGGATGGCATCACTGACTCGATGGACATGAATTTGAGTAGACTCTGGGAGTTGGTGATGGACAGGGAGGCCTGGCATGCTGCGATTCATGGGGTGGCAAACAGTTGGACATGACTGAGCGACTGAACTGAACTGAACTGATGGCTGATTCATGTGGCTATATGGCAGAAACCAACACAACATTGTAAAGCAATTATCCTCCAATTAAAAATTCAAAAAATAGAAAAAAAAATTTAGCTTCTAAAATTTCCCATTATCTTTCTGTGTGCATGTGTTTAATGTTTGAAAGAAGTATTTCTTAGATAATATATTCATCATATGTGTATTTATCCTATAATTTCCTGAAAATATGCTTGGACAGGGTGGAAGGAGGGAAAGGTAAAGATGGTCCCCCCTAAACAACTTTATATGCTTTAAACTTTGCTGAATGTCTTGTTTAAGAGCATATGAATCAGACTACACCCTTTCTCAAGGTCCCATTGACAGACTAAATGGTTAACTGGCCATTGTCTGTTTGTCCATCCATAATTCTATCTAGTGAAACCACAACAATCTGGACATCAATAAAGGAACCACAGGGTGTGAATAAATGCTAGTAGATAGAAAGCAGATGGACTTATATGAAAAGCAAACAAAAGAAAAAAACCGAGAGGGGGATTCCAGAGATAAGAGTGGGCTGGAGAAGCTCCAAGCTTGGAGCTATCAGACACGAAGGACAAGAATGCATGGGGAGTGGGGGAGGATGCTTGTTAGAGTGTTTATTTAACAGTCTGAATTCAGATCTTTGGGATACCCTTCTTCAACTAGAACTTCCTCCCTGCTCTTCCTTCTTCCACTCCTCAGTTTCAGAACAAACATGGACAAATTGTGTTGCGTGGATAAAATCAAATAACCTCTAAAGACTGAACCGTAGAGGTGTGTGGGTACTTGGCCTAAAGAAAAAAGCTGGAGAAAAAAGCAAAAAGCAAAAAGCTGGGTTTCAGTAGCAATTACTGGGATAAGGACATTTTGCCCAGACATCTCTGCTTAAGTTTTTCATGCCCTGAGCAATTCTGGGTGGGGAGGTCTCTGATTGCTTGCTTCATACAATAGGGAATCCTGCCCATCAATACTTCTATTCACCCAGTGTCTTCACAGAACTCCCTCATTTAACAGAGTTCTGAGGAACAATATTTTTGTGCTGGTCAGTTTTGTCCTTCAGCCATAGGTATAACACCGGATATTAGACAATACTGAGTTCATGAAAGAGAAGGATTAATATGAACATATAGAGTAACCAGTAGAAGAAAACAGAACTCAGAAAGCTAAAAAGAACTTTAAAAATTATTTTCACCATTCTTAGAGTAATTCAGGATGATCCTAATCCTTAAAATAAGAATGAATTGTTGACACAAGAGAAATCAGAAAATCAGAAGGGCTTCTGATAATTAAAATAAGTGTGTTTACGAAACAGAGACAGACTCACAGACTTAGAGAATGAACTAGTAGTTACCAGGAGGGAAGGGATATAAGAGATATTAGATCAACATGTACACATGACTATATTTAAAGTGGATAACCAACAAAAACCTACCGTATAGCACAGGGAACTCTACTCAATGTTATGTGGCAGCCTGGATAGGAGAGGAGCTTTGAGGAGAATAGATGCATGTAGATGTATGGCTGAGCAGCTTTGCTGTGCACCCAAAACTGTTACAACGTTGTTAACTGGCTCTAGTCTAAAATAAAAGGTTGCAAATTAAAAAAAAAAAATAAATAAGGTTGCTAAAATTATAAATCAACAACCGGATTGAAAAATATGTTGGACATGACTAAAGAAATATCTTGGAAGAAAAATAAAAGAAATTTTTCAGCATGGAGAGCAAAAAGACAAAAATGATAAATGAAGAATTAACAAGTATGAGCATAGGACCAGATGTTCAATAACCTTCTCATAGGAAAAGAAAAGCTAACAGAGAAAATGAAGGGGATTAAAAAAAAAAAAAGTAGAGGAAAATCATCTTATGTAAAGGAAGACATGAATATTTAATTGGAAAACTTCCACTAAGTACTAAAAAGGATAAATTAAAAATAAAGCCTGGTGATACTTGAGGTATATACAAAGATAAAGAGAAAGCCTAAAGAGCCTCCAAAGAGAAAAAAGCAAGCTGCTTAATAATCATACTGACATCAACAACATAAGACAATAACTCAGAGCCCTCAGAGTTCTCATCAGCAAGAAACAATGAAGCAGAATCTCAACATCCTGAGTTATAATGATTTTAAATAAGGGTAGACACACTTTTCCTTTAAGGGGAAAGACAGTCAATATTTCACATTTGTGGGTTGGGTGGTCTTTTTTGTAACTATTCAGCTCTGCCAGTGTAGCACAAAAGCAGCCATAATGTCTGTAAAGAAATGAGCATGGCTGTGTTTCTGCAAACCTTCATTTACCAACACAAGTAAAGGGTGGGTTTGACCAGTGGGCCATAGTTTGCCAACACCTGATTTTGAACATAGAATTCTATACCTAGCTAGACTATCAACCAAAGATGAGGGCAAAATAAAGACATTCTCAGGCAAGCAAAATCTCAGAAAGTTTCATAACCAGGTACCCAAATGGAAAAAAAAAATACTGAAGAAGTTTTGCTTGAGGAAAAACAAAAAAGGAGTAAGTGAGTGTGAGATGAAGTAGAAGAAACAGCAGAAGCTGAGCATGACCTGGGAGTTTGGAACATTCTCCTTAAAGTGGCCATGGTTTATGACATAGAATCAGTTACTTTTCCTTTTCTGTGGGTTCAGTCATATTATTTAAGTATTCCTGGAATAATATTTAAATACAGGCAGATGATTCCTGGGTTGAGAAGATACCCTGGAGAAGGAAATGGCAACCCAATCTGGTATTCTTGCCTGGAAAATCCTATGAACAAAGGAGCCTGGAGGGCTACAGTCCATGGGGTCGAAGAGAGTTGGACATGACTGAGCATGCACACACACACACACACACACTGAGACTTTGTTTTATTGTACTTCATAGACACTGTGTCACAACTGTCACTTCTGGTGAATGGATGTGAGGATAGACATAAGGAAGGTGAGTTAATTAAACTTTAATTTCTTTCTTTATAGCTTGAATTTTTTTAAAATCACACACAAGTATTCCCTTAATTTACAAAATAGTTCTATTAAAACTTCTATTGAAAATGCATTTAGGGCTAGAGACTTTATTAAATGAACTTGAAGCTTAAAGTCTATTAAACAACAACAAAAAAGCTTTAATCTGTCATCTGTAGTACATTCAACTTGCCAAAAACATTCTTACACTTTTTCACTGGGAAAGTTAATTGAAAAGAAGATTGACATAATTTTATAAAATGTTTTTCTGAATGACTCTAAACTTTGTTCATTAAAACTTTTAAAATGTTGGTAGGAATGTAAATGTGTGCAGCCACTGTGCTGCTGCTGCTAAGTCGCTTCAGTCGTGTCCGACTCTGTTCGACCTCATAGACGGCAGCCCACCAGGCTCCGCCGTCCCTGGGATTCTCCAGGCAAGAACACTGGAGCAGGTTGCCATTTCCTTCCCTGTGCAGCCACTGTAGGGTTCCTTAAAAAACTAAAAATAGAGTTGCTGAAGGACCCTGGGCATATTACCCAGAGAAAACTGTAGTTCAAAAAGATACATGCACCCTATTGACAGTTAACCAAGACATGGAAACAGCCTAAGTATCCACTGACAGATTAATAGATAAAAAAGACACAGTACATATATACAGTGGAATATTATTCAGCCATAAAAATGCCATTTGCAACAACATGGATGGACCTAGAGATTAGAGATAAAGATAGCCAGACAAAGACAAATATCATATAATGTCACTTATATGTGGAATCTAAAAAAAAAAAAAGATACAAATTAACCTATTTATAAAACAGAAACATACTCCCAGATTTAGGAGAATGAACTTACAGTTACCAACAGGGTAAGGGGGCAGGGGATAAGCTAGAAGGTTAGTATTAACACATACACACTAATATATATATATTGTATATGTATATATATATATATGTATATGTATATATAGCTCATTTGGTAAAGAATCCTTCTGCAATGCAGGAGACCCCCGTTCAATTCTTGGGTCGGGAAGATCCACTGGAGAAGGGAAAAGCTTACCCACTCTAGTATTCCTGGGCTTCCCTTGTGGCTCAGCTGGTAAAGAATCCACCTTCAGTGCAGGAGACCTGGGTTCGATCCCTGGGTTGGGAAGATCCCCTGGAGAAGGGAAAGACTACCCACTTCAGTATTCTGGCCTGGAGAATTCCATGGTCTGTATAGTCCATGGGGTTGCAAAAAGTCAGGACACGACTGAGCAACTTTCACTTTTATATATATATATATATCTTATATATGTATATATAAGATAATGAACAAGGGCCTACTGTATAGCGTAGGGAACTATACTCAATTTTGTAATAATCTGTAAGAGAAGAGAATCCAAAAAATAGTAGATGTACATGTCCGTGTATTACTGAATCACTGTGGTGTACACCTGAAACTTACATGACATTGTAGATCAATTCTAATATGACCCATCTTTAACAAGGTAATTGGGCTTCCCTGGTGGCTCAGAGGTTAAAGCGTCTGCCTGCAATGTGGGAGGCCTGGGTTTGATCCCTGGGTCGGGAAGATCCCCTGGAGAAGGAAATGGCAACCCACTCCAGTATTCCTGCCTGGAGAATCCCTTGGATGGAGGAGCCTGGTGGGCTACAGCCCGCGGGGTCACAAAGAGTTGGACACGACTGAGCGACTTCACTTTAATAAGGTAACGTTTTGCTCAACTATCCTCAGAACACCTCTTATACGAGAATTACTGGGGTAGTCAGACTGCAGCCCCATGGCTGGCCATCTGATTTTCTGAATAAACTTTTACTGGAACCCTGTCACATCCCTTTGTTTATGTCTCCTCTATGACTCTTATGGCATGCAGTTCCAAAATGTTTACCATCTAGACCTATAGGAAAAAGTTTGCTAACTCCCTATCTGAATGACCTGAGACTTTACTAAAGCCCATATTGTGGGGCCCCACTCTAAGGCTTCTGATTCAGTGAGTCTAGGGCGGGAGTGAGAATTTGCATTCTAACGTGTGCAATAGGCTGCCAGTCAAGGGACGGCGGTGAGTAGCAATGGTGTAGACAAATCTAGGGTTTGCATTTTTGCTGTATCCAGTGCAGGTCTGCATGAGCTTGGACAAGGTATTCAATTTTCATATCTCAGGGTTGGTTCATTTGTAACATGAGGGTGATCACATTTCCTATCTTGGATTGTGGTGAGGATTCAGTGAATTCATGCACGTAAATTTCTTTAGCATGGTACCTAGTACTGGGTACATAGTGATGAGTCAATGAAACATTTACTATTCTGATGATAAAAGCACACCTTTCTGAGCACTGATCAGGTATGAGAGAGACGAGGTTAGAATATCAGCTGCTTGGGAAGTGAATCATTTTCCCCAGTCTCTGGATCTCATGCTTTGCATAAAAATTTCCCTAAATGCTGGACCAGCAGAAAAAAAATAAAAGAGTGGCTTTAAATCAATTTCCTTGGAATGAAGTATAAACTGACAAGGATCACCAGCACTCTCTTGTTTTTGTTGTTTTCTTGTTTGGAGTAATTTCAAGTTTAAAAAGAAATGTAGGGACTTCCCTGGTGACCCACTGGTTAGAACTGCACACTTCCAATGCAGGGTATGAGGGTTCCCACATACTGTGTGGTGCAGTCCAAAAAAAATTAAACATAATTTTTCACATGTGAGGGTACATGGTCATCAGTAGGAGGCAGGGACTTGCATATGAAAGAGGTGACAAACGAACATTTTTGTCCTCAAGGAATTTATAACCTAATTTTAGATAAGATAGATCCTCATGTCACATGAAAAGCCAGGCACAGTCTAGGTAGAATCTGAGGAAAGATGAGAGATGCAGGTGAAGTGTACACCAGGGTATCGACAACATGCTGAGAGAGTCAGGGGTCTCTTGAAGATCAGGTGGGATTGTATGAAAAAATCTCCCCCATTTAGCAGGAGAAATGGTGCTGGAAAGGCATGAAGATGAGGAAATGAACACAGAATGCTTGAAATCTAGCGAGGAGTTGAGAAAATCAGTCATGGTTGAAAACTATCTAGGCAAGTAACTCTTGGAAGAGCAAATTCCATTTTTTCAAGCATGGGTACTTGTACTGTGATTTTTTTTTTTTTTTTTTAGGTGGCAGTGAAAACTCTAAAGTAATCTCAAGTTTAACAATTGTGACTGATAGTGGCTCTGGGTCAAAAAAAGAAAAAATTTCTGCTATCTTTGAAAACTCTGTCAACAGATTGAGTTGGCTCTCTGAAAGTGGAAAATCCTTCTGACTCTGGAAGACTCTGAGGGGATGAGCTGGAATAGGACAGGGACAGCCCTCATCTTTTCGTGTTGAGGCAGAAAGGCCGAGACAGAACACATTAGTGACGAGAGAGTCAAATAATCAGCGAAGCTTGGCTTTGGGGCTTGGGTCTTGGAGAGGGTTATTGTCCATCACTTGGGCTGCAGTTACAGAGGACATTCTCTGAGGGCAGACAGGTGGACCCCTGAGAAGAGCATCTGAAAGCACCATCTGCCTCCTCGTGCCTGGATCTGCTTGCAGACATCAGTACACAGTGAAGAAAACTGGTCTTGGTTGCAAGGGCTGGCGGAGCATCCCTGGCTGAAAGTTGGTGTCTGGGGTGGCGTCCAAGCCTGTTTGGTTTAGTTCACCATGGAAGCAGTGGGGGTGTCTTTCTGGGGCAGAGCAAGACCCATCGCTCCTTGTTTTAGCCAGGAGCAGAATCATCTGATGATACCAGATCAGGTGATAATATTCGGGGGATAAATGACTATAACCTCATGGAAAGAGAAGGGAGCCTCCCTCCCTCTGATTGGCGAGACGGTGGCCGTGGCTTAGTCACCGCCTAGACAGGCATGGTTGGGGCTGTCACTCAGTTATCTCCTTCTGGTTTTCAAATTACGAGAAGAGATTTATGGAACATCTCTGTGATTTCTCCCTCTCCCTGGGAGAGGATCCGGTCCACAGCCCTTCCTCTGCACAGCACTCCCGCCTGTTTAATCGTCTTAGCAGTCAGAACGGATTACTGCAGAATCTGTCTCTTGAAGCGGTCTTTCTTCATAAAAGAAAATGTTATACAGTTTCGGTACATTTGGGTTTTCTCTGTGTTGTGTAAATTAACTTTGATTTTTGACTTTTTTTTTTTTCCAAACATTTTTGTATGTGGAGGACTGGGATGATTTGGAATACAAACCACAGAAGTACTTCACTGTTGAGTCCTCAGCTGGAGGTAACTATCCTGAGCACTGGCCACGGGGAACCTCCCCAGTTTCTAGCTGAATTCCAATGGTCCCTCCCTGATGCTAGGGTTGGATGACTTTCCTGCCATTCAGCCAAAGATATGGCCTGTCCTTTCCATCATTTGTTGCTCTTAATTTTTCTGACTGACATATCTGCCCATGGAATGGATAATGAGAGATGTCTATATATTCACGTGTTTATCAAGGATCATCCATCACCCACCTTGGACCTTGTTTAAATTGTCTGTCTCATTCAAGTTAAGCTTCTCAGAGACAGAATGTGCAGTGTCTTCATCAAGTTTTATCAACAGACCAACTAGGGAAAACCAATCCATGACTCTGTCTATAAAGATAGCCTGCTGTGTACTATGCTCAGTTCTGTCCGACTCTTTGCAACCCCAATGGACTGTAGCTTGCCAGGCTCCCCTGCCCATTGTACTTTTCCAGGCCAGAATACTGGAGTGGGTTGCTATTTCCTTCTCCAGGGGATCTTCCCACACCAGGGACTCCACCCACATCTCTTACATTTCCTGCATAAGCAGGCAGGTTCTTTACCACTAGTGCCACCTGGGAAAACCTAAAGATAGCCTAGCATTGTATAAACAGGGGCTTCCCTTGCGGCTCAGATGGTAAAGGATCCGCTTGCAATATGGGAGACCTGGGTTGGGGGGATCCCCTGGAGAAGGGAAAAGCTACCCTTTCTGGTATTCTGGCCTGGAGAATTCCATGGACTATACAGTTCATGCAGTCGCAAAGAGTTGGACATGACTGAGTGACTTTCACATTATGTAAACACTAGCTTGGGAATTATATATGTAATATATAAAATACATATTTATTATCTCTCTATAAAATATGTAATTATATGTATATATTTGCATGTGTAAACACAGTTCTATATTTATATATAAATATATAATTATGTTTGTATGTATAAAATATACTATATTTATATGTGAATAAATATATATCATTATGTGTATATATTTACATTATATAAAAATACAATTTCCATCCTGGATAACATATGCCCTTTAATAAGTCCCTAACCTTCCTCCCTAAGCTTAGTTTCCTGATCATGAAACAGATGTGAATTAGTTTTTTTTTCTTAGACACCTCATATGTACCACATTATCTTTGTATTTCCCAGAAATGTTTTTTTTTTTTTAAATCACAACTTTAAATTTCTATTTCTTTCATAGCTCACTCTAGTATCTAGGTCAGCAAGAGTCAAGATTTTTTTAAAAAGCTGGTCCTTCTCCCTTTTAAATTTGGGGAATTATTTTCTTGCTTTGGGGAAGCCCTTGGGGCATACCACGTAGAGAGGGTGCTAGGCCAGCACAGAGCACAAGCTCAGTGCCCTCTCTGGCAGGGGGTGATGACTGAGGGACGCTGGCTGACCTTTCAGGGCTTTGTAACCTGGACAGGAGCGGCTGCCCCCAGGAAGACATGCCTAGGACTGTTTCTAGAAGGCAGAGGCTGCCAGTGGCAGGTGCTGCTGTGGCCCTGGTTCCCCTGGGCCACGTTCTCTAGTTCAAGGAGGGATCCTTGTGTAGAGGTACGGTGACAGGTTAAAACATTGAAGTGACTTTCCTTGGCATGTTGCCAATAAGCCCCAAAGATGTGTCTTTATGATGGAAGTAAAAACAGGATGGAAGAAAACCTAGGCTTGGTACTCTTGAGCCTTTGTGGGCATTGGGTCAGGCAAGTGTCAGGTGAAAGAAGGTCCTAGATGACATGTAAATGTCACTTACAGACAAGGGCACCATCAAAATGATGGAATAGGAGTTTTCTCCCATCTTTCAAAGAATACTGATGTTGACCATCACCCACAGACGAGGGGGCCTTTGTTGGGGTCTGATGAGGGCAATGGAGAAGATCCCGCGTGAGATCGGATGCACTGAAGGGGCTAAGAGTGTTATTGACCAAAATGCTTGGCCTCCTTCATCAACAGAAATTGATGAAAGGTCAGATAAGGAATTAAGGTGGGCGGGGTGGAGGGCGGTAAGAACCAGTAACAGGTGCCCTTCCTTGGTCCCTTAGGTGGGGCAAGTGTGTCCCTTATACGAGGTGAGGGCGGGGTGGATTCAGGGCTCAGCCTGGAGAGGTGGCTTAGGTGTTTTGCCCACCCCTTTGGCGGTGTTGCGTGCAAGGGGCATGTGTGCCGTACCCTGCTTCAGCTCCCGACACCCTGCTGTGGCTCCTGCCTCCTCTGAAGTGGCAGTTGGGCTCTTTTTGGTCTGTGTGTGTCTTTTCATTCATTGCACATGCACGCGGTGATTTTTAGTCCCTTTTAAGTTTCTTTGTATTTTGTTGCTGGAGGAGACAAATATCTCCTCTGTCCAGGTGCAAGCACTGCAGCAAAGGGTCCCAGGTCACAGCCTGTCTCAGGAGGAAGCCCCATGTCACCTGTGACCCCTCCCCCACGAGGTGGTACAGCCCAGAGCCCAGAGGACCTTGTCAGTGAGCACCAGGTTTCCCCAGCTCCAAGGGGCACCGCCTACTTCTCTCCCCCACCATCGCCGATGCTGATGAGCGTGTACCACTGCGGGGGGTGCTGGGAGGACAGCAGGCTGGCTTGGGGTAGGAGAACCTCATGAACTTCTCTTTTGACTCCCATCAGGAAGCCCACTCTGGAGCTATCAGGGACACCTTGACTGCAGATCCTCCCAACTGGCCCATGGGCACCCCAAACACTGCACTCATCTCACCCTGCACACCCTTACCCCATGGTTGGCACTCCATGGGCACCCCCCAGTGTGGTAAGCGTGAGCCTTGCAGATGGCTGTGGGCAGGATTGAGAGAAAGCACACAGTCTGAGAGTCTCTTTCTGTTTCGCAAATAAGTTCATTTGTATGATGTTTTTTTTAGATTCCACATATAACAGATATTATGGGGCTTCCCAGGTGGCACTCCTGTAAAGAACCTGTCTGCCAGTGCAGGAGACATAAAAAGTTTTGATCCCTGGGTCAGGAAGATCCTCTGGAGGAGGGCATGGCAACCCACTCCAGTATTCTTGCCTGAAGAATCCCATGGACAGAGGAGCCTGGTGGGCTATACTCATTAGTGTCTCAAAGAGTTGGACAAGACTGAAGTGACTTAGCATGCATGCATAACTGATATTATATTTGTCTTTGTCTAACTTCACTTACTTCACTCATCTCTAGATCAATCCATGTTGCTACAAATGGCATTATTTCATTTTTTATGGCTGAGTAGTATTCCCTTGTATATATGTACCATTATCTTTATCCATTCAGCTGTTCATATATATTTAGGTTGCTTCCATGTGTTGGCTATTGTAAATCATAACACTAGTTTCTGAAATTCTCTGAGGAGACACAGGCAAGACATTTTTTTCTAGTTCACATTTAGCTTAAAATCTATTTCTTATAGGATCATGTCACTTCAGAGCCACGAGGGCTTAAAAATCATTGAGTTCAAAATTCTTTTAAAGATGAGAAAATAGAGATTGACATACATGAGATGAATTCCTCTTTGGTAACAAATGCAGACAGTCCTCTACAAGCTGTGAACTTTCAAAGATGCGAATGTGTTCCCGTATGCCAACTGCTGTACTGTACTTTTCAAGGATTAAAACTGTTTTATTCTTTGTGTTTGTTTTTTTTTTTGCATATTATTTGTGTGAAAAGTATAACAGTACAGTACTATATAGCTGATTGTATTAGTTGGGTACCTAGGCTAATTTTGTTGGACTTACAAACAAACTGGACTTACAACACTCCCTTGGAAAGGAACTTGTATGTATGTAGGGGACTTGCTGTGTTATGCTTATTCAGCTGTGTCTGACTCTTTGCGACCCCATGGACTGCAGCCCACCAGGCTCCTCTGTCTATGGGGATTCTCCAGGCAAGAATACTGGAGTAGGTTGCCATGCCCTCCTCCAGGGATCTTCCCAACTCAGCGATTGAACCCAAGGGGACTTGCTGTACAAGGGAAATACCTGTGGTGTGTGGACAATATGTCAGGCCTGGGGCTGCAAAGCCAGTAGCCACAGTCTACTGTCCAGGGGAGCTGGCCCTCAGAGATGTAGCTACACAGGGCAGGCAAGAGGTTGGATGAAGCAACCTGGTTCTAGAGAGTGTGTCCCTGAGCAAGTCAATGGCTGGCCTCAGAGGGCTTTCAGCCTGTGAGTGAAGCTTGACCAATGAGTTAGCATCTGATCGTGGACGATCTCGTGCACATGCAGACTTTTTTTGTTCATCACCAAAGTTATAAGGGATGACAAATCTTGAGAAGGGCCAGAGAGTAAGTATTTCAGGCTTGGCAGGCAACAGACATCTCTGTCACATGTTATTATTTTTTTTCTTCTACAGATCTTTAAACATGAAAGTTAGAAACCATTCATAACTTACAGGCCGGGTTGGGTCCGCATAGCTTGCTGACCGCGTAGACCACGGGAGTCATTGGAGATTCTGAAGCAGGAAAGCTGGGAGTTCAGATGGGAGCCTTGGCAGGAGTGCCTGGTGGCAGGTAGGGTGGCAGAGAGACTGCAAGTGGGAGGAGGCTTAAGTCGTGGTGCGGAGGATGTGTTGAAGAAGGCCATCACCATCACGGTCCAGGGAGAAATCGTGAGGGCAGGACCAGGGTGGTGGCATGATGTCAAGTGTGTCTCAACAGCTCGGCTGGATGAAGGGCTGGTGCTTCCTTTCTGTCTTTTCTTCCCACCAGCCCCACAGGACATTGTCTCGTCCCCTTGGGGTGCGAGTTATCAGTGGGGAAAGGTGCCATTAGGTTTCAGCCCCCTCCGTCTGGCCTTGGAACACTGCAAATCCCTTTCCTAAGGGCCTGACAGGTTCTCCCTCCAGCTGGTGGGGGCCTCCAGGGGCAACTCCCAGCCCTCCCACCCCGGCTTGGGCTTCACACTGGGATACGTTGGGATCAAAGAATCTCCTTTTCTTTTTAAAATAAGCATTGACAAATATCATATGATATCACTTATATGTGGAATCTAAAAAAAAAAATGATACAAATGAACTTATTTTACTAATGAACTTATTTTACAAAACAGACTCACACACATAGAAAACTAATTTAGGGTTACCAAATGGGAAAGGTCGGGGGGAGGGAGAAATTAGGAGTTTGGGATTAGTATACACACACTACATACTATACATAAAATAAATAACCAACAAGGACCCATTGTTTAGCATAGGGAACTCTACTTAATATTCTATAATAACTTCTGTGGGAAAAGAATCTGAAAAAGAATGCATATTTAATATACACATTCATGTATTATATAACTGGATTACTTTGCTATACACCTGAAACTGACACAACATTGTAAGTCAATTATATTCTAATATAAAATAAAAATTAAATAAAAAAACAAGTATTTCCCCCAGATCATCTTACCGCATCTGCCAGCTCCACTCTCTTCCAATTGCCCAGAGTGCCAGGCGGCTCAAGCTTCACACTTTTCACCCCATTTCTGTTGTTTCCTACAGAACACGGCTCCGGTTTCAGGGGTAACAGAGGGCAGGAGCAGGGGTACCTGGGCAGCGCTGAGTCGTGTCTTATCCTGTGCTGGTGCCATGACAACGTCCCTTCTTGTGGGAACAGGCCTGCCTCCCAACAGACAATTGTGTCAGTGCTCTCGCTGACTCGGACCCTTTCATCCCAGCCTCACCCCCACCCTTATCTGTTAGCTCTCCTTTCTCTGCAAGCGCCTCTTTCAAATTAAGGGGTAGTTTCTCCCCTCAGGACATGAATACGTTGTTTCAAGATTTCCTGGCTGTTCCCAGGGTAGAATTCCTGCCCTTTTACTTTACTTCTTTCTCAAACACTCTGGCAGTTTCTTGAATTACCTCTTGAATAGTGAGTTACTCCTTGGGGTTAGGATGTGTTTTCTAAAACTTCAAATATCTGTGACAACAGACTAAATTTTCTACTTTTCCCTTTCTTCCCCTGTGATTCTACTTGATAAAAAATTGTCGTTGCCTCTGGAGCTGTGAGTGGCTCTTGTTCAGTTGTACTTAGTGGGATTGCAGTCTCATTGGGTTGTATCTAGTCCTGGTTTGTGTAACTTAGTTTTGAGCATGTGAGTACCCTCACATACACATATATGTTTTCCCCAGAGGTTGTTTCCTCCTTAGGCCATGGCTGCTTTAATACGTGGCTCTATTCTATGGGCTTCTCTTTATTTTTTAAAAAGTGTTTATTTGATTTTTTTATTCCTTATTTGGCTGTGCTGGGTCTTAGTTGTGGCATGTGGGATCTAGCTCCCTAACCAGGGATTGAACCCAGGTCCCCTGCATTAAGAGCATGGAGTCTTACCACTGGACCACCAGGGAAGTCCTTTCTTCCTTTATTATTTTTTAAAATGGTTTTTGTGTGTTCTTATCACTTCTATCATCTGTTGGTTGTTTTATGAATTATGATATATAGGAGTCAGATGTTTAGAATTGGCCTTAAACTTCTCACCTGAGATGTATACAGGTGTGGTCACAGACCTCTTACCCAGCCAGGTAAGTTCCAAATCAGAATAGTTCCTCTGTGGCCTCCAGTGGGTGGCCGTGGTGACAGGGGCTGTGGAGAAGTGGTGAGAGTAACATGGCGGCCCTGACCGTTACAGCTGACGTTTGTCCCGTGTTAATGTGCAGAGGACATGTGAGGCTCCACTTGCGTTACTTCATTTGGTCCCCACGGCAGTCTTCTGAATTACAGACTTTTACATGTCACTCTAATACTTTGGCCACCTGATGCAAAGAACGGACTCATTTGAAAAGACCCTGATGCTGGGAAAGATTGAAGGTGGGAGGAGAAGGAGACGACAGAGGATGAGATGGTTGGATGGCATCACCTACTCAATGGACGTGAGTTTGAGTAAACTCCGGGAGTTGGTGATGGACAGGGAGGCCTGACATGCTGCAGTCCATGGGGTCTCAAAGAGTTGGACACGACTGAGTGACTGAACTGAACTGACTGAACTGATCATGTCATTTGACAACTGAGGAACCAGAGAAAGAAAAGTGAAAGTCACTCAGTTGTATCCTACTCTGTGAATTCTCCGGGCCATAATACTGCAGTCGTAGCCTTTCCCTTCTCCAGGGGATCTTCCCAACCCAGGGATCGAACCTAGGTCTCCTGTATTGCAGGCAGATTCTTTGCCAGTTAAGCCACAAGGGAAGCCCAAGAATCCTGGCATGGGTAGCCTATCCCTTTTCCAGTGGATCTTCCCAACCCAGGAATTGAACCAGGGTCTCCTGCGTTGCAGGTGGATTCTTTACCAACTGAGCTATCAAGAGAGATGAGTGAATTTTACCCATGGCTGGATGATGGCATCAGAATTCCACAGAACTCATCAGGCCATTTGTCACCATTTGGGTCATCACAGATACAGAGGCATTTTCTTAAGGCATCATCAAAGCATGTGTCAAGGCATGTGAATATTATCAATAGTTATAATGCTTGGGTTTGTTCTCTCTCTTTGCCACCAACCGCTCCCCAGGAGTATCCAGCCAGATCTTGGAGGTGTTTCCACTTTGGTTCTGGGCCACCAGAATAAAGTGGATACTGCAATAAAGGAGTCACTTGAATTTTTTGGTTTCCCAGTGTACATAAAAGTTAGGTTTGGACTATACTGTAGTCTGTTAAGTGTGCATTAGTAGTATGTCCAAAAAACTAATGGGTGTGCCTTAATTACAATTATTTTATTGTTAAGAAATGTTGACCATCACCTGAACCTTCAGGCAGTCATAATCTGTTTTGCAGTAATAACATAAGCTCACTGATCATAATCCCCATAACATATAACAATAATGAAAAAGTTTGAAATGTGGCAAGAATTATCAAAATGTGAGAGAGACATGAGTGAGCAAATGCTGTTGGAAAAATGGTGCCAACTGACTTGTTTGAGGCAGAATTGCCACCATCCTTCAATTTGTAGAAAATTCAGTATATTCTAGGTACAATAAAGTGAAGCATAATAAAACAAGGTCAGGATTTCCACTGTTTCTGTAATTAAGTTTCTCTTAAAGTAAGGAAATGATGTAACCCCCTCCCCCCCACAAATTGACCCCATTTTCAACCAGCCACCAAGGCCGACTTCTTCACTGGTAGGCAGAGTGCCCGAAGTCCACTGTACTTTTAGGGGCCTGTGACAATGTTTGCATTTCTTTTAAAGTCAGAAGGAAAAAAAAAAGAACTTTTAGGCCAAAGAAAATGTTTAGTATATATATATAGTAATATGTATATTATATTATATATATATATAACAAATATATAGTAATATATTTGTCCTTAGAATGAAGAATGTGCATGCTCAGTTGTGTCCAACTCTTTGCGACCCCGGGGACTGCAACCCGCAGTTGCATGGAATTTTTCAGGCAAGAAAACTGGAGTGGGTTACCATTTCCTAACCCAGGGGATGTTCCCGACCCAAGGATCAAACTCACATCTCTTGCGTCTCCTGCATTGACAGGAGGATTCTTTACTACTGTGCCACCTGGATTTGTCCTTATGTCAATGCAATTGTCAACTATTATCGGAGCTGCTTAAATTAAAATATGCTTTATTTTCAGATAACATTGAACTCATGGCCCTGACTGTCTACAAGCTTTCAGCTTTAGAGCTGTGTAGGGTAGGAGTTTAAGACTAAGTAAATGGAATTAGAGTCAAGTTGCCTGGGTTTGGATTTTGAGTCAATCATTTACCAACTGTGGGATCTTGGGAGGTAGGTGAGGGTCTCTGGGCTTCAACTGTCTCATCTGTGCAATGGGGGTATTCACAGTAACTGCCCTTATGAGCTAAATGAATTAAAGAATTGAATGAACTAAAGCAAGGGGACCTTAGAATAGAGCCTAGCATGTGGCAAGAGCTCAGTAAATATTAGTTGTATTTGCTGGTGTTACAGTTAACTGAGAAAAGAGCTGAGTTCTGAGGTTAGGCTCTCAGACCTTTCCCACTATTTATTTATGAATGGATTCTTTGCTTTCTACATCTGGTTGTTTACCCATCACGTGGAAACGCCACTTTCTCTGGTAGTTTATTTTTCAGTGACTCCCTTCGGAAAGCTTGAGTCTAATGATGTATGCCTTTTACCCAGCAGAATACCAATGAGATACCCACGGGCATCCCCCTACCAGGCTCTGAGCTTCAGCCACAGAGCAAGATTCTAATTGACAGAAGCCATAGGGGACTTCATGGAAGATGTGGTCGTGGATGGTGGGGGAGTAGGAAACAGCAGGGAACAAAGATCACAGAGACCAAGAGAGCGATCCTTAGAAATGAACTCACAGATGCTTCAAAGACCCAAGAAGCAGGAAGACATGTAAGTATTTTATAATCAGAACAGCCTGTTTGTCCCCTGTGTCTCAGCTGTTCCTGGTGCAATGACCTGGCAGCATCCCTCCTCCCCTTGCCCAGGGTTCTGGCTCAAGAGCAGGTTGGTTGGTTTCTGCATCTACCAGGTGTGGAAGGGAAAGTGAATATCTGTTCTCAGCAGCTTCTGTCTCTGAAGTGTGAGACCCTATTCCTGGCTCACCCCCGAGAAGTCGGCTGCCCTTGAGAAGAATGGATGCTCAGGTCTCCAAAGATGCAGGCTCCCTCCTGTCTGTGGGAGGGACCTCACCTGACTGAGCTGAGATGCAGAAAGAGGCGTGGACTTTCTCCTCCTTGTCTCTGTAGGGCTGGGGGCTGCAAGTCTTCTAGCTGTTGGTGCTTCCCCATTCATGGGCTGGGATTTGGTGATTAGAAGCTCTCAAATCCCTCCTGACAGAGGCAGATCGACCCAAATCCACAAGACCTTCTGAGACTCGCCCAATCCATGGTTCCATAATGTCCGTTCTTACAAAGCATAGCCATTTTATTGAACCCAAGCGCTTTCTGTTGAGGGCTTCCCAGGTGGCTCAGTGGTAAAGAATCCGCCTGCCATGGAGAAGACTCAGGTTCGATCCCAGGATTGGGAAGATCCTCTGGTGGAGAAGGAAACGGCAACCCACTCCAGTGTTCTTGCCTGGGAAATGCCATGGACAGAGGAGCCTGGCGGGCTATGGTTCATGGGGTTGCAAAGAGTCAGACACAACTTAGCAACTGAGCCAGGACACGCTTTCTGTTATAGCTTAAGGCATTGCTTTGCTCTGGGTTCACAGAAGGTCACCACCCTCACCTGGGTCTCTTGTCTGGAATCAATCTCTGTATCAACTACATTTTCTAGTTGCTTCTGAATGAGACTGGATTTAAGAGCTGGAGTCAGAGGAGCTATGGTTTGAGCAGAGGGAGAATCCTTCTCTTTCTCCATGATGTGAAGCCACACTGGGGAGCGGGGAGGCTGTGGGGGCTGGCCTCTGTCCCTCACAGCCCCTGGAGCAAGTGCTGGATGCTGGGGGGTTGGGGGCCACCGGAGTGAGGCCCAGGCTTCTCTGAACCTCCCTCACTGCTGTAAAAAGATTTGGTTTAGAGCCTACTGATTAGCGGCTGTTGTTTTGCTGGCGATTTTTCTTTTCCGGGAAAGATCTCTAAGCTAAGGAGAAAGCGTGAATTCTCCTTTTGTTGGGAGATGGCAGTTTTCAGTGAGAGTTGCAGCATTTCATGTTAGTATTTGTACCCTTGTTTCCTCAGCTCTAGAGCAGCCCTGCCTCTAAGTTTCAGGCATTTTCCAGAACAGCCAAACACCTGGGCACTTCGCTAATCTAAGAAACAGCCTGTGGGCTTCAGGTTAGAAGGAAGGGGAAAGGTATCCTTTGCAGTTCTTTGTGATGTTACAGGGGTTTCAATGTAAAATCCAGTCTTTTATAGAACAATGTAAACTTCAAGCAGAAGGGAGATTTTAGAAATAATCAAATCTAGTGTCTAATTGGACATAAAACCCATAGGAATTAAATTACTTGTTCAAGGTCATATACAGGTCCCAGAGCAGGACTTGAAACCTAGGACCCCTAACTCCCAACCCAGTGCTTTCCCTGTGGGCCATTCATATAATGACATTTCGATTGCCCCCTCTTGTTTTTGTTCATTGGATAATTCATTTATCTCTAATTTTTTTTTTTTTAAGGAATATTCCCTACGTGTCTATTGCTTTTCCAGACATTAGCTCTGAGATCTTTGAAATGTCACATGTTATTTTCTATATTTAGTGGTGTTTATGGTTTTATAGGTAAGTTAAAGCACTGGAACTGTAGTCTTCCCTGAATAGAACTTTTTACAATGAGGATATGTGATTTAAAAAAGAAATGTTTAGTTTTTTTGTTCTACTTCTATTAGAAACTGCCCGATTTATTTATTTACTTAGTGAAGTATAATTGATATACAATGTTGTATTACTGCTGTACACCAAAGTGATTCAGTTCTACACACACACACATATATATATATATTCATTCTTTTTTTAAAAAAATATTCTTTTCCATCATGGTTTATCATAGGATCCTGAATATAGCTCCCTGTGCTATACAGTAGGACCTTGTTGTTTATCCATCCAAGATACAATAGTTGGCATCTGCTAATCCCAACCTCCCACTTCAACCCTCCCTCAATACCCCTGGCAGCCACCAGCCTGTTCACTACATCCATGATTCTGAGAAATTGCCCAATTTTAGATGCATTTCAAGGGGAGTTTCTTTCCCTGTTTACTGAGATATGGAAAATGTGCTGGGTATGCAATGGCCTTTGAGCTGTCAAGGTCTTTGCTGAATATCCTCTAAATAATGCACTGTTCTGTGTGCTGGAGGAGATGGTCAAGGGTGAGCTGTCACCAATGGGTGACCTGCTGGCCTAAGACTTCTCCCTCCCACCTGCCTACTTTCAAGGGCTGATCCAGATCACAGGAGTGAGTCAGCCATAACCTGGTCTAATTGGCATCCATTCTGGGTTTAGGAAACAAATAGAAGGCAGAAGACGTAGGACGCGTGGACGAAGCAACAATTTGGGTGGTGTCATAGTTAGGGGACTGGGTTTATCGTGAGCTAAAAGGTGACATGCAGGGCTAGGTGATGACGGACCATCACACAATCTTGGCCTAAACGCCTTTTTCTTGCCGGGCTGCTGGATCTAAAGGCATTTGATTATGGAGCATCTGGGGCTTGACTTGGCTGGGGTTGGCTCCTGGGATGTGGAGGTGTCTGAGAAACTGACTGAAAACCTAATGAATGGATTTCAGGAATTTCCAGGAATACATATTCAATATGCCACTTTTTGTTGAAAAATGAATAAATATAGCCTGTGGGAATGAATGTAGCACTTAGCGGCGCGATTCTCAGTTGGCAAAGAGTTTGTAGTGTATGTATGCTTGGAGCCTTTGGGAGATGAGGGGAACAAGGCAGGCTTTGTTGAGAGCTGAGAACACGCTGAGATGCTTTCTGTGTATCACACAAGCCTCCGCATCATCACTCTGAATTCAGCACATAGATTGTTTTATTTCCAGGTTGTTTTTAAACTTGACATCGTCCTTTGACTTCATATGAGACCTCAATTTCACGGCCAAAGCATACATCCTGAAGGAATAGTCACCTTTTCTTTCCCTAAAACAAGGACAACAGCAGTGTACTGGCGGCATCTTGTATTTATAAGGCAACACTTCCACATCTGCCTTGTGAATTTCTTTCTTAGACAAGTAAGTGGTCATAAAGAAGGGGAAGATAGAAACCAAAAGAAGCAGGAGTAATTTAGGTAAAGAATAACTTCCTTTTTATTAGGTTTAACTTGAAACCAGGTATCATATTTATATAAATACTGTGGAAAATATTTAACCTATTCATAGAGGTTAAGTAACTAACTGATAAGCTTTGTAGGGAAGGTCTGTTTAAATGCTCCCGTTAAACTCAAACCGTGCCAGGCAATTTTTAAAATTTTCAAATATATAACCATTAAGAAACTGGGAAGAAGTCTGAGGGATATAAAGAATTTCTGGTGAACAAATAGAGTTGCTCATTGTAGAAATTGTTGCTACTTTATATATCAGAGGGTGCCAAGTGAGTCAAAAAGTCAAAATAACAGGATTTAGATGAAAGCCTTAATGATACAATTTAGTCTTTGGTAAAGGCTAAGATAAATTCCTTCAGCGGCTGGCTAGAGGAAATCAAAGGGCAGGATATATTAGCTGGGTCTCCTTCTCTGTAAATAATATATGAAATGGTTGGAGTAGCAAGGTTGAGAGGTCTGGGGATGCAAACAGAACTTTTGGGAGACTGGCAAAACTGTTTCTTAGGATAAAAATCAGGTGGTGACACAGTTGTAGATTTCTCCTTTGATTAGAATGATCATATAGCAATTTCATAGCTATGCCAGGACGGCAGGCATAACCCAGGACCAGCGCATACAGTTACCCGTCCTTTGAACTTGCCTTCACGGCTAACAGTCTGAACACAAACAATTAAATAGGCCATTGTCTTTTGGTTTTGTTTCTTTAGAGAGGCTGAAGGTTCTTAACCTACCTTTTAAAGGACTTGTGCTATTTCTGCTGCATTGAAGAAAAATTTTCATGAAACGATCAGACAATAAAATGTATAACCAAAAAGTGTGTATTCATCAAAAAGTGAAAAATCACATAAAACCTCATTGCCCACAGGCAACTATTTTTACCTTTTAAAATCTACCCATATAAATTATTAGATGATCTAACTTTTAACATAAAAGGGAACCTACTATACAAGCTGTTTAGTAAGCTGAGTTTTAGTCACATTAATTTTACTAATTTGTTAATATAATTAACAGTGAATATCTTTCCAGTCAATGAATGTTATTTTTAGTAGCTGCGTAGTTTTTCATTAGTTCAAAAAGTACTGGGATTTATTTAACCAGTCCCCTGTTTATGGACATTTGTTTCCAGTGCACTATAAATAGTACTATGTTAAAATTTGGTGCATGTATACATTTTTTATACTCATTTGATTATTTCATTAGAATTTATTCCTAGAAGTGAAATATGTATATTTTTTCAAGTGTCAGTCAATTTTCCATTTGTAAGGTTTAATAGATTTATGCAGTCTCCCAAAGGAGTGTGAGAATTCCTGTTTCATCATATCAGGGCTAACATGGGATATTAATGATTAAAATATTTTGCCAATCTGAAAGATTCAAAAGAGCATTTTGATTTACTATCCATTTTTGTGCTTATTGAACTTCCCTTGTGACTCAGCTGGTAAAGAATCTGCCTGCAATGCGGGAGACCTAGGTTCGATCCCTGGGTTGGGAAGATCCCCTGGAGAAGGGAAAGGCTACCCACTCCAGTATTCTGGCCTGGAGAATTTCATGGACTGTAGAGTCCATGGGGTCACAAAGAGTCAGACACAACTGAGCAACTTTCACTTTCTTGTCTGTGTTTATTAGTGAAGTTAAACATCTTTTAAAATGCTTATTATTTCTTATGTAAGTCGTTCTGTGCGGAATCTGATTTTCACAGCTCTCCGAAAGAGTACACGTCACAGCCTCTATTCAGTTCTTCTAATGTTCTGGTCAACATCACCATCTACTCAGAACTGGCTTCCACTTCTGTCAACTTTTCCATCCACTCTGACACCTAGTCTGGTTTATTTCATTTCTGAAACATTTCTCTAATACGTTCCTCTTTTCCATCTCCTCAACCACAGATCTAGATCAGGACCTTCTCTGGTTTTACTTTAGTTGACTCTTCACTGATAACAAAAGGCCACAGATACTGCTGCTATGTGAGGCAGAGCCCTGAGGCTAGAGGTCAAATTTCCCCAAGTCTCATAAAAGTCATTATTATGAGACTAGCTGGACTATTACTTACTGATCTTTGTATCTCTGGTGTCTGACGTATGGTAGGTATGTGATAAACAAAGGAGGAGAAGGGGATGACAGAGGATGAGATGGTTGGATGGCATCACCAACTCGATGGACGTGTATTTGAGCAAGCTCCAGGAGTGGGAAGGGACAGGGAAGCCTGGCATGTTGCAGTCCATGGGGAAGCAAAGAGTCAGACATGACTGAGTGGCTGAACTGAACTGAACTGAAACAAAGGATGGAATTACTTTTCTTATGTCTGATGACTCCCCTAGGTTGTTACCAGAAATCTCTCTGAAACACTAATATGATCATGGTCCTCTCTTCTTAAGAAATTTTGCTGACGCCCCGTTGACATAGCTGGGTTTCTCCATCTCAGTCCCTTTGACCCAGATAATTCTTTATTGAAGGACACTGTCCTGTGCATTGTAGGATGTTGGCAGCATCCCTGACCTCTACCTACATATGTCAGTGGCACCTTCTCCTTCGACCTTAGTGTAGCAACCCAAAGTGTCTCCAGACATTGTCATATGTTCCCTGGGAGTCAGGGGTGGTGTGCAAAACTGCCCCTGGTAGAGAACCACCAGCCTGGGGGAAAGTCAAACCTGAGTGCGGGTGTGATCTGGGCTCTGCTTCCTCTGTTGCTGCCTTACTGCCTGGCCTGAGCATCCTTGGACGAGCCGGTCCCTTAGCACCTGTGCAACTTCTCACTTGCTGCGTCTTCAGCATCTTAGCAGCAAGGAAGCCTGACTTCCACAACAGACAGACAGGGCACATCCACTCAAACATGAGAAATTTATTTCTGCTCACGTAACCCACTGTGGGGTTGGACATGCTGCTGAAGCAGCCTTCCACCTGTCAGTCCTTCAGATTCTAGACTAACCATGGACTTGCTCATAATTTGAATTCGCTCTGTCTTGATAGACAACTTCCAAGATGGGCTGGGGATCATCTCCAACCTACCTGAGGAAAGGTGGAAGAGAACCTTGGGTAGGAAGTGAAGATGTTTATGAATAAGATTGAAAGTGACCCAGGTCCCTCCCACTCTCATCCTATTGGCGGGAACTCAGTTACATGGCCACACTTCATTTGCAAGGGAGACTGGGAAATGTAGTCCAGCTGTGTCTGAGGATGAAGCAGATGGTGGATTTTCAGATCAGCCAGCACTCTGCCACAATCAGCTCTTTAGTTCAGCAAAACTATGGTTATCCTTGAGGGCTTCCCTGTGGTTCAGATGGTAAAGAATCTGCCTGCAATGCAGAAGATGCAGGTTCCATCCCTGGATTGGGAAGATCCCCTGGAGGAGGGCATGGCAACCCACTCCAGTATTCTTGCCTGGAGAATCCCATGGACAGAGGAGCCAGGTGGGGTACAGTCTATGGTGTTGGACATGGTTGAACGACTAACACTTTGAAGTCCTAGCTCAACCATCACTCCTAGAATTATGAATTCTGATCTCCCCATTATGACCTTATTTATACACTTTGTTTATACTAGTGTCCTAATAGTATGATTGGTATGGCATAAAAATCATTTTTTTCTCATTGATATCTAGGATGGTTCCTCATACGGTGGGCGTGTATCTGTTGAAAAAAATGAATAGATAATATTTAATTACATATTATTTCATGGGAATGGCTCACTGACTCACTGAGGGTTTTCTGTCTATTTTCTGATCTCTGTTCTAGGAATCTGGAATACTAGGACAATCATATCCCTAATACAAAGGTGAGACAAGGTTATTTACAATTTCTCAGCCTCACTTAAGGTCTCAGAAAGATGGAAGGAAGGTCTCTTTCTTCTAGGGCCTCCTCTCCAGAGGCCTCAGCCTCCCTGTGCTGTCCACAGATCACCTTTCTGCTGGCTTTCCCCCAACCTCCCTCTACCTACCCCCCAGTTCTTGGGGTTCAGTGACAATCCTCCCACCAGAGATTGTTAATTGTGAGGAATCATTGACGGATTCATTACTTATATTGGGAAAGAGTTTGGGATCTCTATTCTGAAAGGCCTACCATGTTTTTTTTTCAATCCACATTTGCAATTTGACATTTTCCCAAGGAAACAAAAGTAATAGTTAAAGGGAAAAAGGTGCCTACCATGTATAAATTCTAGACAGACTTTTTTACCAATGGGAATTCTGTGTCTTAGAAATAAACAAGTCTTCCTTTGAACACTGGCTCTGTAGTTGCCAAGGTAAACAGGAGTCAAGGTCTAGGTGCCTTTGATGCCTGTGTTCTTATTAACTAAACGGGGGTAAGAATAAAAGCATTGCTGCAATGAATGTTCAAGGGAATGAGCACCCATTTAAGGCTGTAACCAGGCCAGAATTTCCTTTCTAAGGCCAAGCAGAATCCAGTCCAAAAACATGAACACAACAAGAATGTTTCTGGTCATTTTTCTCAAATCCACCAGAGGGTTCCCCCTGAGTTTTCTGACACACTTAGCCTATATACTGTAGGACAAGGGAGCGTTTATGTAAAATGTCTACCCCCCGCCCCCAACACACACACACAACTTACTCTGACAATTCCAAGCCTCACTTTCTCCTCTGCTTGGGTTGACATCTGAGAAGGGAGACCACAATTGCATACCATTTTATAGATCTGCCTGATTAAAACCAGTTCTCTCTATAGGTCACATCGTGTATGAGACACACGGTTTTTGTCAAAAGACCAGCTACCAGCAGAAAGGGTTTTGATGCTATTGCTAGTAAGAAATTAGTAACTAGATCCTGGGTCTGTTTTAAGCCAAGTTTATAATTATACTGTTTCAGTGGTAAACCAGACCTTTGAGCCAAGGGTAATTTAGAAATTTGAGATCTGTATTCTTCCCCCTCTCTGTCTTTTACTGTTCATCTTTGCTGTCTCTCCATCTTCTGCCTTCAAACATATAATTTTCCTCCATTCCTTCTTCACCCCTGGCTCCTCGTTTCTGTGACCCTCTGTCACAAAAGGACAAAGGCTTCCTGTTCCCCCTTGTCCTCGGAGATCATGGGCAGCAGCCTTGGCTGTGTGTGCACACATCTCCTTCTGGGCCTGGATGCGGCTTGGTGACTGTGTTACCAGCTCAGGCTCCCAGTTTGCCCCTGGGATTGGAGGTGAACGTGGGGCTTTATCCTGTGTGTCCACCAGGTAACCTCTCTTGTCTAAGATTAGAACCACTCTGGAGCTGACATTCTCCAACTCTTGAGCTCTGTTTCTGTAAATTTTTTGCACTCAGAGCTCTTTTTCTCCTCTGTGTGTATACTTTCATTTAAAAAAAAATTAAATTTAATTAAAAAATAATTGAAGTGTAGTTAATTTACAATGTCATGTTAGTTTCAAGTGTACAGCAAAGTGATTAGTTGTATACCCACATATATATCTTCTTTTTCAGATTCTTTTCCATTGTAGATTATTCCAAGATCTTGAATATAGTTCCCTGTGTTATACAGTAGGTCCTTGTTGTTAATTTTTTTTATGTACAGTAGTGTGTATATGTTAATCCCCAATTTCTAATTTATCAGAGCTCTTCTGATATAGAAAGATTTATCAAATATTAAAATTGAAACCCAGGGCTTCCCTGGGGAAAATTTTATAGTCTCACTCAAGCTTACCATAGTATTCTATTTCCCCATCTCTCTCTTAACCCTCCTCTGTTTTTCCCCCCCTCTGGTGCAATTGTTTTTCTACTCTTTAAGCTATATTTTGGGATGGTTAAAAAAATTCTCTTAAGTAGACCTTGAAAGCCTAAAATTTTCATTTCAGCTGAAAGTCATCCAAACCATATGACTTTCAGTTGAGCATGCCTCCAGCTGGCCTCACACTGCCAAAGACACCCCTGCCCCCCGCCCCCCGCCCTCCCCGCCTCCTTTTGTTTTGTACCTGACGAAACTTCTTTAGAATCTGGCTGGAATTACACTGATCCGACCCAGAATCATTCAGGGATCACCACCACCAGGTTCCAGACCATTCTTTCACAGAGCTAGAGAGGTTCCCTTGTAAGCAAATTTGAATGTTTCTTCTCCAGAATTGCTTTCTTCTTTCTTTGTTTCTTTTCTTTACTCTTGCTCAGTCCACCTTTGCTCTCCTCCCAGGGAGCCTGGTTAACCACCCTGTGTCTCCCCGTCTCCCCATGTGTCTCTCTCTGTCTCTTGCCTGGCGCTAATCCTTGGCCGCCCATGGTACCGAGGGGCAGCGGGAATTTCCTTCAAGAGACAGCTGGTTTCCATTTCAGGAGTCTCAACATTGTGGCTGTGATGTGATTGTCTTTTCACCTCTAGGTTTGGTCTGACTCGCAGCTAAAACAAAGCTGTTTCCCTCGGCCTCCAGGGCCCCTGGCTGAGCTCCGCCGGCTGCAGGCCCTGCCCAGCACGTCCTGCCACTCAGATGTCACTGGCGTCCCTGTTGGCCACACACCCCCCACCCAGGGGAGAAATTAAGGCGATTTCACTGAGGCCCACTGGTGAGGAAAATTGGTTGATTGAGTTATGACTAAATGGCATTTCAAATCTTCTCATTATTCTGGGGGCAGGGAGTTCAGTTGGCAGGGCCCGAGTCCTCGCAGACAGATAAAGCCAGACAGGCCTCCTGTGAATGCAGAGGCTTGGAGGCTGTGCGGTGGACATGGACCACCAGGCCTAACTCAGCAGGGCTGCCGAACGCAACCAGTTCCTGCCTGTTTGAAGGGTAAACACTCCAGGATGTGAATGTGAATCCTGAGAGTGGATGCTTTGTCGAGAGTTGTGCTGGGGGTGGGGGTGGGGGGAGCAGCACAGAGTGCTAACAAATGAGGGGGCTGCTTCAAGTGCCCCCCACCCCCAACTTCTGCTCCCAGGCTGTCTCTCCTTGGGAAGTCCTGAGATAAGATCATTCATATTTTTTCTGTAAATCACTGAATCAAAGGGAAGCTTCCTTATCTGTATTGTCTGGATGCCTAATTGAAAGTGAAAGAAAGTGAAGTCGCTCAGTAGTGTCTGACTCTTTGCAACCCCATGGACTGTAGCCTACCAGGCTTCTCTGTCCATGGGATTTTCCAGGCAAGGGTACTGGAGTGGGTTGCTATTTCCTTCTCCAGGGGATCTTCCCGACCCAGGAATCAAACCCGGGTTTCCTGCATTGCAGGCAGACGCTTTACCCTCTGAGCCACCAGGGATGCTTAATTAGGTTGTATCTAAATATATTTATGAACCCTGATCATCTCAGCTACCACAGAGTCTTTTGCCTATATACACATGTATGTTATGTACACAGGCTTCCTAGGTGTCACTAGCAGTAAAGAACCCACCTGCCAATGCAGGAGACAGAAGAGATGAAGGTTCAGTCCCTGGGTTGGGAAGATCCCCTGGAGGAGGAAATGGCAACCCATTCCAGTATTCTTGCCTGGAGAATTCCATGGACAGAGGTGCCTGGCGGACTACGGTCCATGGGGTGGCAAAGAGTTGGACACAACTGAAGCAACTTAGCATTGATATACATGCACAGAACAAGTAGACAGGGAGATTATATGTGTACAGTCTCTCCATTTTGTGTATATAAAAATGAAATCTCCTTGCATATGTCATCTGCCAGCATCTTTAACCTGGCTCTGTAACATCTGTATGGTGGTGGACATGTCAGGTAATGTCTCTGCATCTGGTTTGTCCATCTGTAAAGTAAAAGAGTTGAACTAGCTGGTGTGTTTGGTGGGGAGGTGCTGATCTTGGGAGGTCTCAGCCTGCAGTGGTGTGAAGCAGGGTTTCGGTTCCGGCCAGAGATCGAGGTGGGGTTGCAGCAGTAAGGGAGCCGAATCCTAGCCACTCAACTGGTGATGAGTGATAAGGCCCTGACCCGTCAGCATTGCAGAAAAGAATCCCCACAAAGATGGGAAGTAGTGAAACAAAGTGTTTGTTAGGAGGATAAAGCATCTGCGGCTAGACACACGGCTGGACTTAGAGAGTTGCGCTCTAGTTTAAATCACTTATAAGGGACATTTCTTCCTGGTTTCCTTCAGCCAATCATTTTGACCTGCCTGGTTCTGAGTCCGTGTTTGGTATATCTCAGGGTCCTTCCATGTGTACGTGCATCTCTCAGCCAAGATGGTTCCCAGTGAAGAGGGCTATGGGTAGGATGACATCACTTACTTTGGGGTAGGTGCCCCCTCCCTCTTTGACCTCCAAGGAGTTTTCTTGTTGGGAAGGTTTCCTTGACTTTGAGAATCAGAAGTATGTGGTCTCTTATCTGAGCAGAGCCCAGTCTCCTCTCTTGATTGTCCTGTTACTGATATTTTAGAGTTTCAGTCTACAGGGAATGAACTCAAATTGCTTACCCCTGGGGGGTCCATCTACCTCCTGCCTCCTTCCTTTTGATTCATACAGATCCAGGGACGAAGCGACATGCTGGGATGTCACAGGAGTCACCCAGTTCCCAAGGCTGAGCTCTAACATTGCATGATTCTCATAGTTTTAGGTGGTTTTGTTGGGAGGAGGATCCACATGCTTTCAAGTTCTGAGAGAGAAGATAGGACTTACTTGGCTGTATAAACAAGACCCGGCCAGGTGGGTTACCTGTCTTCCTGGAGACCTAGACTGGCCTGCTGGGTTCCAGGCCATGAACAGACCTCATCCAACTTGGCTTTAACGAGACATTGGACTCTGTCTTGGGCAACATGCTTATCAATAAGCCTCAGTGGAGGGCCCTTCGCCTCACCCCCAGATTGCTGTGGCACTCACCCCAGCTCATCATCGACATCTTTAGAGACACCGCTGCCAGCTCAGATGTCTTCAATGTCACTCTCTTCTGTAAAATCCAAGAGTGGCCTCTCCATTGCTGTTCTGAAGGTGTCGAAAGCCCTCAGCTTAGCATTCAGCTTCGCTGGGTTTTCAGCCATCCTTTCCTTCCAGCTTTATCTCTAGGAGTCTCCTATAGATCCATCTTTCCAGTGAGAGAGTCTTTTAATTGTTCTGTTCCTTGCTGTGACACCCCACCACCCCACCACCCACCGCCATCCCACATTTGCTCTGGGTTAGGCTTTTGTGTGGCAGACCTGGAAGACTTCTTATACAAAACCGATGTCTTCTCTTCCCCCATCCTAATCTGCCTTTTGAGCCCCAGATCAGGACTTGCCTCCTTCACTGAGGGCTCCCTGGTGGGTTTGTGGCAAGGGAATGCACCTTCCTCTGACTTTTCAAGTCATCCTTAGTCTGCATGACACTGTCTGCCCTTTTTCTTTCTAGCCTGGGCAGTTCACAGCCCTCCTGGAGGAGCCAGATAGAACTTGGACGGTGTCAGAGGAACCCAAGAGGGTGATATGAAGCTGGAGACCCAGGTGAAGGGGCTGGCTTAGAAGAAGCAGAGACACTTCATTTGAAGGAGAAAAAGTAGAAGGTAACTTCACAAGAATCTAAGTTTATGATGAAGTATCCATCTGCATGTCCATGGTTGAGGGTAGATAGACACGGTATGCCCATGGAGGCAGGGAAATTTCCTCCATGGCGGGTGCCTTTCAGGCTCGTGAGAATGCTGCAACCTGAGGTTGGACCAAAGGCAGAAATCAGAAAACATGCCCCACTCTCATGGTTCATTGTAGCCCGAAGACTTAAAGCTTTTAAAATGTCAGACAGATATTTGACTTGAGAGAGTGAAAATTTAAAAAGTAAATGAAAAACATACTTGTATTTAGAAATCAATTTTATAATCCCATGAAAACTTTCCTATGTTTCTCTTAATCAAGCCTGGAAATGAAAGTAATCTTAACATTTGCTTGCTTAACAGATCTGTGTGACTGTTTAGCTATTTATGGAATTTGTTGTAAAAACAGAGAAGGAGAGCTATCAATACTTGACAAAGTTAAGCAGTCTGGCCAAAAGAGAGATCCTTTTTATTATTGGAAATCACTCTTCTTTTGACTTGGGTTTTTCTCTGGCTTAACTCTCAGGTATGTGACAGTCTTGTAACTGAAGGGTAAGCTGGGTTTCGAGTGTCATTTCACACTGTGTCCCCCCTCCTTTTCCACTGCTTGTCCCCAGTCAAGACTCATTGACCTAAATTCTCCATCTCTGTCAGGGGTCCTTCTAACGCATCTTACTGGAGTTTTCTCCATCTCGATTACTGTGCCTCTTTTTTATGGGGAACTCTCCTCTGAGATCAAAGCTAATTTATAGCAATTTATGGGAAACAAAGGAAGTAGGCGAGGATGCGAAGTCATTTTAAGGGAAGAGGGATCTGAAGAGGTGAATATGTGGGAAGATCTGGTCTCTGCTGTAAGAACTGAGGCAGGACTCAGCTCCCAGGTGTGGGAGGGAGGGACATGAGACTGCTCTGTGGTACGTGGTCTCTTCATTCAGTCTCATAAGCCGTCCTCAGAGCTGACTGTGTCTCTGAGTCGCCTGGGCTCCTTTGGAAGGTTGCAGACACCTGGGCCCTTTCTCAGGCGATTTAACAAGTCCCCAGTGAGTCCTATACATCTGTAGTTTAAAGCAGGTGTCTTGAGGCTCAAATAGCACCGACGATCATTGACCCAGGCCCAAGAATATTTATTACAAGTTCCGAATCTGTTCCTCTTTCCTTCAAATACATTTATATCCCCCCCCCACCCCCAGGGCTCTAAGACAAGAATCTGGTTCATCCCAACTCTAGGGTATTCACTAGTGAAGAACAAAGGGGAAATTCACAAAAATGAGAAAGTTTCAGAAATAAGACTACATAAATTATTTTGGAGACAATTTTCCCTTCTTAACAATTTTCAGAAGGATCTTGGGAGTAACACACACACACACAGTCAGGGAAGTGAGTAAACAGGAAAGAAAAGATTGACTTTTATTACTTGCTGGTTTAAACTTAAATTTGTTTTTCTTTATATTTTGACTCCCCCCTTTCTTTCTCCCTTAGAACTGTATCAAGCTATTTTCAGGAAGGAGAAGTGGTTGCTTTGGCAAGGGGGTGGGGGAGATGAAAAGCATGACATCACCATGCTATTTTGAAAGAGAGAGAAATAGGCCAGTTTTAGGTCAGCTTAGTTTGGTTCTGTGTGTGTAGGAGCTGAATTGTGTCTTTTACGAATTCAGCTTCCCTTGGGACTGCAGCTCTTCACGGGAAGGATAATATTTATTTAGAGCTAATTTGTAAACTTCATTTTCAGTTTAAGGTCTGGAACCTAAACGGTTATTCTGCTCTTCCAGGCGGTAACACAGACTCTGTGAGCATTTCAAAGGGGGTCGGCTTTGCTGGCTTCTTCCCACGCGCCCCGGTCTCCCCCAGCCCCCAACTGTCTGCTCGATTTTAGGTCAACCTGGGGTCTATCAGCTTGGAAAGCAAATCCTTAACCTGGACTTTTTGCTGCTGATAAGGGCTGTGTGGATGGCAAAGAGGCAACTTACTCATTTCTTTAGAATTTGCAGTGGAATCTTTTCTTGCTTGGAGTTGTTGTCAGCAACTCCTATTTTCCCAGAGAGGTTTTGAAATGTTCCCTCTGATCGTTAATGTGTTTATAACATTTCTCAAATGGAACTCCACACTCCTAACAAACATTCAGCTTTTTGAAAGGGTTCACCGCACCTTTTCTACCCCTGGAGATAAAAAAACACGTCTGTGCAGAGCATGGAAAAGGCCGCCCAATGATGGCTGAAACGTTGCTTTCTAAGCAAACTCAGATATCATCATTTTCTTGTTAAGAGCAGCATTTTACTCCGAGGTTCCTAGCCTATTTCTGGGTCTGATAGATGGTTCCTTTTTGGCCGCCTGGAGATAAGCCCGGGTCAAGGAAACAGCTTGCACTTGTCTCTTCAAGTCTAGCTCGGCCTCGCCGTATCGTTTCATGATTTCCTTTCTTGTTATCTTCAAACATTCCCTCAGAGCTGAGCTTGACAAGAACAGGAAGGTTGGCAAAGGTCTGGCAGGGAGGTTGTTTTTCTTCGTGGAGGAAAATGGACCCTTTCCTTTCCCCGCCCCCATCCCACCCTCTCTTTTATGGCCGCCTCCTGGCCCTCTGCAAAGCTGATGGAAAAAAGCTAAGAACGCCTCCTTCCCTCTTTATAGGAGGGTCTGTAAGAGGTTCCTAATCAGCTCACTGTCAGCCTGTTTCCTCTGATCAGCTTAAATAGGTCCACTTGAAGTTCACAACTGCCAAAGCGGGCGTTCAGATGGAAAGCAAGGGGCACCATAGGAGCAGTTAGGCACGTCCACCCGAGATTATCCAGGAGACTGTAATCCTGGGGAAAGTGCTGGGTCCTCAAACCCTTTCCTCTTGATTAAATAAGCATTTCCCCACTCAGAGGACAAGGCCTGCCAGTCCACAAGTTGATTCCTTTTCTCTTTCTACCTCCCCTCTCCCCACACTAAAATGTAAATTTGATGCCTGTGTCCTTAGCAGGAGCCCGTCCTAACCATCTTGGTACGAGTGAACCTTTTAACCTCTCGTGGACGGCTTTCTGTCTAACTTTGTACAGAAACAAAAAGCCCAAACAAAAGCAGGACACGTTATCTCAGGCCGACGGGGATGTGGGGGCAGGAAGTCGGGGTTTCTGCCCTGTGGCCCCCAGGTCCTCTGCTGAGATTTTCCTTCTCTGTGTTCAGAAAAGAACGGCTTTGTTAACCATTAGCCACTGACAAGAGTGTGTCCATTTCAGCAAAATTAATAAGAGATAGCATTTTTCTTCCTTCTAAATGGCCCATGTCAGTAATTAACATCGCCTTTCATTACTCAACTTGAAAGCTGCCTTCCCCGGCCCCCCTGACCTCGCCCCGGCTTTGTTAAACTGTGGCCTCCAGCCTGTGAGAGACCTAAACGCAGAAAAAGCACATTGTCGGGGGGGGACCCTCACCGAGGTGCCTTGAAAGAATCACTCCACAAATATTTATTGGGTGCCCACTGCGTGGAGCTACCAAACTGAATCAGACAGGGGCCCTTGTGGGAAGGAGACAGCGAGCAGGGATAAAGGGTTGTTTAAAAATCACAGCAGATACTGGAATTGTCACAAACCAGAGGAGACCCAGTGAGGAGGGGAACCCTGGCTCAGACATGACCCAGGCGGGGGTGTTCTGGGGGAGCTGATATTGGAAGGGAACATTCCAATATTGAAGGTCTTTGTATTTAAAAAGGATGATCTTGCCTTGCACTTTTTTTTTTTTTTAGAAAGAAGAGACAAGAGTACTTTCATAGTGAATATGTAAGTTGAGGGCTCAGGAGAGAATTTTTCCCTCTTTAGGTGGATTGTTTCCCGATCTTTGTAGCCAATCAGCTATTGACATTTTAATAACTGCACTGCTCCTAATTTAGTCAACTCCCCCCAAAGTGTATTAAGTATATTCCTGTCATTTTTCTCCATCAGATCTGTGTTCCAGGAGGATTCTTGGTCACAGAGCTGGTTGTGTTAAGCTTGGAGATGAGTTAAGATATACTTTACATATTTTGTTCACATCTTTCACCATGCATTCCATGCTTAAAAGAACCACCAAGCAAAATTCAAATGCTCTGTAAAGGGGGATGGGCTGAAAAATTATGGGGCATCAAGGGATGGGATCTAATTGCATCTATGATGGTGAAGGTTTTTAATGGTTTATGGAGAAGTAAAAGTGGCATGTTCTCGTTGTTGTGAAGAACAAGAATAAATATATATGTTGAGAAGTATGGGATAGAAGACTCAACACTGAAATCTTACCAGTGGTTATTTTTTTAGTAGCATTTTATTTATTTTAATTAATTAATGTATTTTTGGTTGTGCTGGGTCTTCCTTGCTGCATCGGCTTTTCTCTAGTTGTGGTGCGAGGGCTTCTCATCTCGGTGGCGCCTCTTGTTATGGAACACAGGCTCTAGGGCATGTGGGCTTCAGTAGTTGCAGCGTGTGGGCTCTGTCGTTGCAGCTTGCAGACTCTATGGAGTGCAGGCTCAGCAGTTGTGGCACATGGACTTAGTCGCTCTGCAGTGTGTGTGATTTTCCTGGACCAGGGATCGAACTCATGTCCTCTGCACTCGCAGGCAGATTCTTTACCACTGAGCCACTAGAGAAGCCCAGTAGTGGTTACTGATGGCTGCTGAAAATGAGAAATGATTTAAATTTCTTTTCCTTGTAACTTTCAATGTTTTCCAAAATGGTGTGTGTACATTACTTTTGTAGTCAAGTGAAATGCTCTTGAAGAATGAAGATGCTAAAGGGAAAAAGGACTTTATTATGGTGAGAGGACGAACATGACTAGGAGGTCATTCTCCCTTCTCAAGCCACTTTGGTCCTGTCATCAGCTGTAAAAAAAAAAAAAAAGAGAGAGAGAGAAAAGCATACCCATGCAGCAATCAGAACCAAACACAGGAGGTTTTAAGTAATAATGCACAGCATTCAATAAACCCCATGGAAACATTCTCCTTTACCTACTTGAGTTGAAAATTTGAGAGTTAATTCTTTTAGAAATTTTTGTAGTGAAAGAACCACTTCTGTCTCTTTCCTATGGAATTTAGATCTAGTAGACTGCAGGTTCTGAATTACTCAAGGGTCAAAAATCTCTTGCAGAGGCTGGCCTGATCACTTTTTCTGGGAGGCGGGTAAATCCTTTGTTATTGTTCTCTTGTTCAAGCCCAATGATATAAAAATCTAAAAACCAGTTATTCATCTAGCGACGTCCTTCACAAATGCACAACAATGAACCTCTTTATTTTTATCTATTATTTTGCAATTTTCTTTTACTCAAGTTACACACATCAGGTAAGCTTATTTATTTCACCGTTGGTGGTAATAAGTGTGCAGAGTGTCTCTAAGTAGGATGCTGCTGTCTGCAGGTCTGGGAGCAGAGCAAATAGCTGGGCTTCTTATTCAAATCCTGTGTCTGATCATTTGCAATAGAAAAGCCTACTTGGGAGGGTATTGGGTGTGGATGGTGGGGCTGGCGACTGGGTAGGGAAGGCAGAGAAATGGAAAAAATGCAAAACTGTAGTTTAAGTTCAAGTGGGTTCCCAGCTGCTTTTGGCATTTTGTATCATTGGAGCCTCACAACTTGAAGAGCCCCTAAATCAGAGCAACAACCCCGCCCGGGGGGACCCTCCTCCGCAACTGAGACGTCGCTCGACGTCTGAGTCACTCAAAATTGTGGGGCCAAAACATATAAACAGAACAAGAGTAGCCGTTTGCCCGGAGCACGCAACTTTAAAACTGTTTTGAGTCTTTGAGACAGGGTTCCTCCCTTTTCTCCTTACAAACATTCAGAAAAATAAAAAAAAGAAGCTCCAGGAGATGCTGTCTTTGTGATGAAAGATTTCAGGACCCCGTCTGCCCTTTGTGGCTTGATAACAATCTAGCTGCTGGCAGAGAAGGGGACGAGGAACAGCTCACAACAGAGAGGCTGGTCGTCTGCACAGAGGCTGCTCCGTCTCCCCGAACCCCGGATGGGGGCGGGTGGAAGGGGCGGAACTGAGCTGAGTGACCTTGCCCTTGGGAGTCTCAGGAGTTCAAAGGAAAAGTCCTTTTCAAGTCTGTTTTCCACCAGCTGGTGTCCTAGATGCTTTAGAAACACTTCCTCCTCTTCTATCTGTGCCTGGTTTCTCAAGAGATCAAGTCATTTATAGCAAATACAAATTAGAAACATAAAGAGCAAACTCTGCGTCAGGTACGTGGGGAGAAAAGAATCAGAGCAAGGAAGTCGCTGTGGCTGACTGAGTAAATTAACTCTGAACTTTCTGGCAAGAAATGCAGAAAAAAAGCCAGTGGGAGGAAGATGCGGGGCGTAATTCTGGTTTCTTATGAGGAAATGGGCCAGCAGGGCCTTTCCTATCCCCAGGAATGAAGAAGCTTTTCCTGTGTAACTTTGTATAGAAGACTCTAAAACTGGGGTTGAAAATGCTGTCAAGGAGGCTTTCTAACCATTTTGCTTTTCCTTTAAACTTTCTGGCCTATGTATCCACTTGCTTTGGTTATTAAAATTTATCCATTGATATTTCATTCTGGAGCTTTTCCTACAGAGGTGAACAATGCTGATAAGTTAATTCAACAGGGAGGCCAGGAGACTCAGGAGGTAAACCGATGCCTTAAGCCAGGGATGCCTGAGGCGGAGAAACTGTTGGCTACGGACCACCAACGCCAGCAGCCAATAGGATTTTCTGAATGAGGCAAGCGCACTGCTCTGGCCAATCACATACTCTTGTTACCTTTGCCGCACCATCTTTGTATAAGTCTTCTGGCTCGCGGTTAGTGGAGTGCTCCAAACCCCTGCTGGTTTGGCCACCCTATTATAATTGATTTTTGCTTGAATAATCTCTAAAGAGTTTTGATATGCTCCAGTTTATTTATTTATTGTCTTTTCTAGTTTATTTCATAGTGTATAATTCGCAATGCTATGGCTTTCAAACATTTTGCTGCAATTAACACACATGCACACATATAGTAAACACACATGTACTGACATGGAGATATGCATACTTATATCTCACTATATATAAATACAAGGTCTTAGAAAACAGTGGAAATGGCAACCCACTCCAGTATTCTTGCCTGGAGAATCCCATGGATGGCAGAGCCTAGCGGGTTGCAGTCCATGGGGTCACAAAGAGTCGGACACAACTTCACTTTCACCTTTTCTATAGTAGGTGCAGTCTGATATTTCCTATTCTACTATATCTCACTTAATTCTGTTTCATTTTTTAAAGCTGTATGTATTTCACAACATTAGTTCGAAAACTGGTGTTTAAATACTATTACATATCTCGTGCGCGTTAGTCACTCAGTTGTGCCCGACTCTTTGAGACCCCATGGGCTGTAGCCCTCCAAGCCCCTCTGCCCATGGGATTTCCCAGGCAAGAATACTGAAACGGGTTGCCGGTTTCTTCTCCAGGGCAGTTTATCTTTTAACAATACAAAAATCAACAATTTGTATACCTACAGTAGAGTTAGGATTGCAGGGTGCCCCCCTTAGTGAGCATTTAACAAATACTTGCTGGATGAATGGATGAGAAATTAGTAATCCAATGTGCTATCAATAAACAATCAGAGGATGCCATGAAAATATTTTAATTAAAACAGTAAAAAAAAAATCTAGAAATAAACCTAATGTGAAGAAAACTGTAACATTTTATTGAAGGACCAAAGGAAACTTGAATAAGAAAAATTGCAAAGGGTTATTTTATGAAACTTGACAAGCTGCTCGGCAACTTTATATAGATGAGAAAATGCACAGATTAATGAAAGGTTATTGAAAAAGGGTGAACACTGATAGGAGATTTATCCTACTTTATATCAAAACATACTTTAAAATGGTAATAGTTAAAACAGTGTGTTCTTAACATAAGAATAAAGAAATAGATCAATGGAACAGAATCTGTAAATACATCTATGTATGTTTGCATTGGAATTTAGTATTAAGACAAAAGTCTTAAGTCTTTAAGACTTAAAAGTAACACTTTAAAAAAGTAACACCAAAAGTAACACTTCGAATTATGACTAAGCAAGGACCTATTTAAAAAACAGTGTAAGAAGAAAAAAAAAAATAAAAATAAAACAGGATAAGAAGAAAAGAAAATTTCAATCTCACCATAAATACAAAAATGTAATTTGTATAAATTAAAGAGCTAAATTTAGAGAAAAACTATAAAAGTACTAAAACTAAAATAGAAATTTTGTAATTCTTAGATAAGTAATGTCTTTTTTAAGCAAGATGTAAAACCCAGAAACCACATAGGATACAGTTTTTTTAAGGCCACATTAAATATCTTAAGCTTTAATATGAAAGAAAGTGAAAGTGAAGTCTCTCAGTTGTGTCCGGCTCTTTGCGACCCCCGTGGACTGTAGCCTACCAGGCTCCTCTGTCCATGGGATTCTCAAGGCAAGAATACTGGAGTGGGTTACCATTTCCTTCTCCAGGGGATCTTCCCAACCCAGGGATCGAAACCGGGTCTCCCACATTGGAGGCAGATGCTTTAAGCTCTGAGCCACCAGAGAAGTATAAAAACATGAGCAACAGTCTAGAATAAAATATTTTCAAGCTACATAATAAAGATTAGAATTCATAATATATAAAGAGTTCATACAAATAAATAAGAAAAAAGTGGAAAGATAGGCAAAATTATAAACAGTCTAGTCACTGATCTAAATAAAAATGACCAATTTACATATGGAAAGATGCTTAATGAGTAAATAATGAACAAAGATCAAAGTAATGATGGTAGATCATGCTTTACCTATGAGACTGAAAATTTTTAAAAACTCTATTGCTTTCAATGTTGAGGGAGTATAAAATGGTATAGTCTTTTGGAGGTCAATTTGAAAGTATATATCAAAAGTAAAAGTGTCCATATTCTTTGAACTATCACTTCTATTTCCCTGTTTCTGTCCAAGTGGTTCTTTCTACATGTGTACAGAGAAGCATCGGTTAGAATTTTCAGTGTAGCACTGCTTATAATGGCAAAAAATTAGAAACCATTTAAACATCTATAATCAGGGAAATAAACTGTGATTCATCCAATATTACAGAATAAAATGATGAAGTAAAAGAGAATAGGGTAGACTTACAGGGCTCACGTGGGAAGAGTTATAAGATAAATGTCTATGTGAAAAAATATAGATGGAACAATACATGGAATTCACTCCTGTGTTCAAATAGACCCTGGAGATGCTGTGGATTCAGTTCCAATAGAACCGATATCACAATAAAGTGAGTCACAAAACTTTTTGGTTTCCCACTGTGTAGGAAATTTGTTTAGTCTATACTGTAGTTTGTTAAGTGTGTAATACATTATGTGTATAAAATCAAGGTATATATTTTAATTGTTGTTGTTTAGTTGCTAAGTTGTGTCTGACTCTTTTGTGACCCCATGGACTGTAGCCCACCAGGATCTCCTGTCCATGGAATTTCCCAGGCAAGAATACTGGAGTGGGTTGCCATTTTCTTCTCCAGGGGATCTTCCCGACCCAGGCAGACAGATTCTTCACCACTGAACCACCAGAGAAGCCCACGTACCTTAATTAAAAATAATTTATTGCTGAAAAATGCTAGTTCAGTTCAGTTGAATCACTCAGTTGTGTCTGACTCTTTGTGACCCCATGGACTGCAGCATGCCAGGCTTCCCTGTCCATCACCAACTCCCGGAGCTGGCTCAAACTCATGTCCATTGAGTCGGTGATGCCATCCAACCATCTCATCCTCTGTCGTCCCCTTCTCCTCCTGCCTTCAACCTTTCCCAGCATCAGGTAATTTGGAAAACTCAGCAGTGGCCACAGGACTGGAAAAGGTCAGTTCATTCCAATCCCAAAGAAAGACAATGCCAAAGAATGTTCCAACTACTGCACAATTGTACTCATCTCACACACTAGCAAAGTAATACTCAAAATTCTCCAAGCCAGGCTTCAACAGGACGTGAACCATGAACTTCCAGATGTTCAAGCTGGATTGAGAAAAGGAAGAGGAACCAGAGATCAAATTGCCAACATCCGTTGGATCATCGAAAAAGCAAGAGAGTTCCAGAAAAACATATACTTCTGCTTTATTGACTATACCAAAGCCTTTGACTGTGTGGATCACAAAAAACTGTGGAAAATTCTTCAAGAGATAGGAATACCAGACACCTGACCTGCCTCCTGAGAAATCTGTATGCAGATTAAGAAGCATCAGTTAGAACCAGACATGGAACAATGGACTGGTTCCAAATTGGGAAAGGAGTACGTCAAGGCTGTATATTGTCCCCCTGCTCATTTAACTTATTAGAGTACATTTCACAGAGTACATCATGTGAAATGCCGGACTGGATGAAGCACAAGCTGGAATCAAGATTGCCGGGAGAAATATCAATAACCCCAGATATGCAGATGACACCAACCTTATGGCAGAAAGCGAAGAGAAAGTAAAGAGCCTCTTGATGAAAGTGAAAAAGGAAAATGAAAAAGCTGGCTTAAAATCCAACATTTAAAAAACGAAGATCATGACATCCAGTCCCATCACTTCATGGCAAATAGATGGGAAACAATGGAAACAGTGACAGACTTTATTTTCTTGGGCTCCAAAATCACTGTAGATGGTGACTGCAGCCATGAAATTAAAAGATGCTTGGAAGAAAAGCTATGACCTTGGAAGGAAAAAGTTATGAAAGAAAAGCTATGACCAACTTAGACAGCATATTAAAAAGGAGAAACATTACTTTGCCAATAAAGGTCGATTTAGTCAAAGCTATGGTTTTTCCAGTAGTCATGTGTGGTTATGAGAGTTGGACTATAAAGAAAGCTGAACACCAAATAATTGATGCTTTTGAACTGTGGTGTTGGAGAAGACTCTTGAGAGTCCCTTGGACAGCAAGGAGATCCAACCAGTCCATCCTAAAGGAGAATAGCCCTGAATATTCATTGGAAGGACTGATGTTGAAGCTGAAACTCCAATACTTTGGCTACCTGATGAGAAGAGCTGACTCATTAGAAAAGACCCTGGTACTGGGGAAAGTGCTAACCATCACCTGAACCTCAGTGAGTCAGTCACCATACTAAGTGTAATAACAATGAAAAAGTTCAAAGGATTGCAAGAATTCCAAAAATGTGACACAGAGTCATGAACTGAGCAAAGGCTCCTGGAAAAATGGCGCTTTTAGACTTGCTTGCCATCAACATTCAGTTAGTAAAAGACATAACATTTGCAAAATGCCGTCAAAGTGCAATAAAGGGAGGTATGCCTGTAATTCTGTACTGTACGAACATTTAAAGGAATATATTCATTCTTAGTTATTAAACATTGTTTTAAAAATTTAAAAATATTTTAGCTGGTGTGCTTTTCAGAAAGGAGACATTTTACCCAAACTTACTTCAGCAACAGAAAGGGCCTCAGGAGTTCTTAGTTCTCAGAGTAAATGGAGTCATTTTTACCCTCTTTTCTGGAAGAATTTATTTCCTTTCAATGTCACAACCTCTGGTCCCCCTCCCTCACTACCCCAGGGCCATTCTCCTTTCTAAGCAGGGAGGCTCTTCCCAGGAGATGCTGTGCACAGTCTCTGAAGTAATGGAAGATCAAGGGCTCGAGCAGTTTCAGACCGTCTGCCCATAACTCCACTTAGCTGGTGGAGTTACTTCCTCACTATCCAAGCTGTTATTTTAAAGTCTCACATTCTTTCCTCTACTGTGCTCTTTTCGGGTTGATGTCATTGTACAAAGTGGTCAATGGGGAAAAGAGTTTGGGCAACTCACACCAGGACAGTTAGTTCTTATGTGATTGAAAGCGGGTTAGTTGGATTTAATTCTCCATAAACAAGCAAAAAAAATGTCACAAAAAGTTACACTTGGTGGTCTGGTGCATAAATCAATATCCGACAAAGCTCCCCCTCCTTACAATGTGTAATGCTGAAAAAACAAGACACATTTGTAGGCCTCTTGGGTATCTCTGTTTGAATGACCCTCTTTTTTTCCCCCCTGACCTGTACTCTCCACACTGTATATCAAAATCCAGAGGCTCTTTTATTTTCCCCCCTCTTTGGGAAATTCATTTGGGTTTCATTCATGCTATGCAAACCTTACTTTTCTGTTCTAAGCAGTAAAAGAATATAGTGTCTGAAAATTAGCCCTTGGGCAGGACAGCACGGAAACCAATGCCCATCCCTTCTGCCAGCCTGAGGAGTGTTTCTCTTACAATTTATATGCAGTCATTAAAAATCAGAATGATCTGCTCTGAGATCCAATAAAGTCACACTTGATTTACATCCCTGGGAAAATGTTTTTCCAACATCCCTTCAAATAAAATTTTAAGTTAATACTTTTTCTGGAGTCTCTCTCTCTCTCTCTGTGTAATGGGAAACTTCCTTTAAACGCACTGAAATAGCTGTCATAGTTTGAGGCCATTTGTGTACAGATATATTATGATGCCAATTGCATATCACAGAGGAAACCATTTTCATTATATTAGACTGAAGATCTGTCAGCGGATTATCTCTTGCTCTTTTGTCTGATTGTCCCTCCCTTTTCAGACTTACTCTTGACTCTGAACTGTTTTGGTGCATGTGTGCTCAATTGTGTTTGACCCTGCAACCTCATGGACGTAGCCACCAGGCTCCTTTGTCCATGGAGTTTTCCAGGCAAGAATACTGAGTGGGTTTCCATTTCCTACTCCAGAGGATCTTCCCCACCCAGGGATCGAACCTGCCTCCCCCAAGTCTCCTGCATTGGCAGGCAGATTCTTTATCACAGCAATACCTGGGAAGCCCCGTTTTGGTGGTTCAGTCAATTTAGTGCTTGCAACACCACTCCTACCACAGGGTGACATGTGACCAGTCAGGCCAGACAGTAGTCTTTTTTAGAGACTCACATGGATGCTGAGAATGAATGGTCTCTGCAGGGGAAGAAACTTTCAGAGCTGCTTGGGGCCAGTTTTCTGGCCATGTGGGTAGAATCTGCCTGAGAATGACGTCACTACAGAAGAAAGCAGAGGCAGGAGATGCATAGGTGGCTGGAGGGGAGGAAGGAAGGTTGGATAGATGGATGATGAAAGGATGGGGAGCTGGATAAGTGGAAGGATAAATGATGGACGGGTGAGTGGGTGGATGAAGGGAAGGAAAGATGGATGGATGGATAGATGATGGATGGATGATGGATGGATGGGTGGGTGGATGGATGGATGGATAGATGATGCATGGGCAGGTTGGGGGATGGAAGGAAGGAAGGATAGATGAATGAATAAGATGGGTGGATGATGGATGCTTGAGGGGATAGACGAGTGGGTAGATGAATGGATGGAGGGATGGATGAATAGAAAGGTAAATACAATGTCACACCCGCTTTCCAGGTACCAAGTGATTATCCAGGATTCAGGGACTGAACCAAAGGATCGACATGAGGGAGACCTGTCAAGTAAGGAATTCTGCCCAACAAGATGGCTCCTTACTGAATGGAGACAAACTGGCCTCAACGGACTTCTCTTGGGTGGGGAAAATCAGTGACATAGGTCCAGAGCTCAGGGCATTCTGAGCAGCACTGAGTGAGCCCTGCCTCAGCTGTCCTTAAAGCCTGAGGAGCATCTCAGACTTGGAGGCACTGTAATTCCCACGCTTCTATAGCTGCTGAGAGTGCTTACAAGTTGGCTGAGTTCCCAGTGCCTCCATTCTTAAAGTCAAGTCCTATCACTAAAGACAATCAGTGTGTCTTACCCTTGCAACATCAAAGAGTCTAATTCAGGAGGTGACTTTTTAAAAAATGTTTTATAAGCTTAGTGATAGTTTGGAGACACTGCAAGTTATGGATTTGGGAGAGAGAGATCAGAGAGGAATACTTGGGCGCATTGCAAAATAGGGAGTCATTTGAATGTGAAGAAACACTAGTGAACATTCTGCCACCCGGGTGAAGGAAAGACAGCTAGGCTTTGAGTGAGGGCTGGGGGCAGATAGAGCGAGCACCAGTTTTGCCCATCATGACTTGTGAGACCTGCTTGGCCCCAGCTTCAATTCCAGTCTCGGTTTACGGAGTCCTTTTATGGACAGGACCCTGTTTCATCAGGCTCTGGAGGAGTCAGGCTTGGCTCTTCTCTCCTGAGCCTGGTGGGGTGGAGAGGCTGTGCCTTCAGAGATAAGCCTGAGAGAAGTCTGCCTCGGGGAGAGTGGCCCGAGATGCATGCATGTTTAGGGTAAATTAAGTGCTGCCGGATGCCTGTGATGACTGCTGGGTCTGGAAATGTGTCTCCAGCTTCCGGCGAAATGGCAGCTTTTGCTTTTCTCTGCTTGAAGCAAGGGTTATTTCCATCTGCTTCCTGATACTGTAGAGGTAGAAGGCCCACCAGACAGAGGTCTCAGGGCTGGAGTGTGTGAGCACCAGCGAGTGCCTGTCTGCATTCAGGCTCACAGAGCCTGCGAATGACGTGGAGAGTTGTCGCAGGGAGAGGAGGGGACGTGGGCGGCGCTGTGCCCCTTTAAGAGGGAGCTGGTCTCAATCAAGGGAAAAACTCTCAGCAGAGAACTGGATCCTCCCTCCACTCAATGTATTTAAAATGTGGTATGACTTTCCTCTGGTCTCTCCTCTTCCGGTTCCCCTCTTACCTCCTTATCTATTCTTCCCAGGACTTTAAAAGAGACAAACAGACCTTGAAGATATGCGGTTTCCTCCCCTTTCCTCCTCATGCTGGCCAGAAGCACGTTTCTTAACAATCTCTCCATCCCAATCTGTCTGTATTTCCTAATCTCCTCTCTCTCTCTCCTTCTTTCCCTCTCTGTCTCTAGTTCCTTCTATTTTTTCCTTTCCTCCTTTAGTCTTCGATTCTCCTTCCATCCCTCTTCCCTATAAATCGCAAAATCTGAATACCCAGATTATTTTATCTCTGAAATTTGCAGACAGCAAACTAATCTGATGAAAGAGAGATGAAAAATTTTCATGTCATTTCAATTTCTATCTTCTGCTGTGTCCTCTCAAACATGTATTGTAAGTAATAAAACATTTGATTCCTTTTGTTTTGATTTTCAACCACAGGCAGCATATATAACTTTTTTCTTCCCTGATGAGTCCCTGACAGCTCCATCCAAATATCATCTCATCCAAACGCTTTCCTTAAGCAAGAGTGCTAATGTGTCTCCTTAAAATCACCATTTTTTTCAAAGGCAGGACAAGATGCTTCTTCAATGGAATAGACGAATGGGATACATTCTCTTGGTTCTGCTTTTCTAGGTTATAACCTCATGGTTTTGTTCCAGGGTGAAAAAGAAAAATATAAAGCCACAGTAGGACTACATAGTTTTCTTTCCTCACTAAAAGCTATTATAACTGGGTGTCTGTCCATTTGGGCAGTCAGCTTGGCTGGCTGGCTGGATTCTTCCACCCATTCACAGGCTGTTTAAACAATAATTTACTTAGCTACTATGAAGGGTAAGCTCTGTGATAAAGAGAGGTCCCCAATCACATGGAGTGTCTCCTTATCAGTGAGACAAATAAAATAGTCACAAAATGAATGAACAGGATGGTTTTAGATGTGCGATGAAGACAATAAAAGAAGTTGATGTGACCCTGAGTGGGGAGTGGGATGTTAATTTAAAGGGCGGGGCAGGAGGCCTCTTTGCAGGAGAAAAAGCACATCCTAAAAGCTTCAGGTGAGAAGGAGCTAACATACATCTATGTGGGTGAGAGATGGACCGTGGAGAAAACTAGGCATCCTTGAATAAAAGTTTTAAAAGGAGTTGAAATGAATTTGACTTAAATTTCTTTGCTTTAGCAAATGTCCTTCTTCTTATCTTCCTCTTTTCCCTCCTCCCTCTGATGAGGGGCTGACACAAGCTAATGGTCATCCTCAACCCCAACCACAAAAGGCCAGTTTCTCTTTAACACTTGTGGCAGGAAATTGAGTTTCTGCACAGAGATCAGTTATCTTTCTGTCTTTTGGTTTCTTCCCAGAGGCCCAACAGCATTACAATTCATACCTTTAGGAAGAGACTGCAGTGGGTTCATTTGTCCCCTGGAATAAGTTTTCCCCCAACATCAGGGGGATGTGATTTTCAAGGTTACAGAATGGCAAGAACCCTACATCAGCTGTCTTGTTGACATCTTGGAGAATTTTTTTACATTTCTGTGTCTTTGATTAGCCTGAAAATATGTTGAGTGAAGAAGCCCTTTCAATAGTGTTTTAACCAAGATCAGAGAACTACGTGTGGCTCCAAGAAGTTTATTTTGGGTCTCAAGCTGGCCAGTGATTAGCCTGTGCCCAACAACTTAACCTAAGAGGCACTTAAGTAATGGAGAGCGAATAAAAAATAAAAGCAAATTACAGAGCATGGAGATAAGGGGGAAGCTGAAAAAAAAAAAAGTGGCATTTCACCCTTCAAAGTTGGTGGAGATTGTGATCAAGCTTTAGATGCTGTCTGCCTGATAGGTGGCTTTGAGTTAATTTTATTACTTAACTTGGTCCTTAACTTGGAGTCCTTAGTGATCACGTGGATGGGGCCAGATCAGTACAAACTATCCTTAAGTGCAAAAATAATTTATAAGTGTTTCAGTGTATTGGTAGAAGTTTCAATCAAACAGGAAGTTCTGATTTTAAATTTGTAGAGACCTAAGGCTTCCCTGGTGTCTCAGTGGTAAAGAATCCACCTGCCAGTGTAGGAGATGTGAGTTCGAGCTCTGGGTTGGGAAGATTCCCTGGAGAAGGAAATGGCAACCCACTCTAGTATTCATGCCTGGGAAATCCCATGGACAGAGGAGTCCGGCAGGCTAGTCCATGGGATCACAGAAGAGTGGGACACGACTGAGCAACTAAACAACAACAACACCACCACCACCACAATAATACAAAAAGCAAAAATTGCTTTCAGGAGAAGTTTGATAATAGTTTAAAATATGCCTCTCAATTTACTGAATTGATAGATTCAGTAAAAGTATCATCAAGAACGTAGATGATTTGAACAGCACAATTATGTTTACTTACTGAGACATAAACATACACGTGTGTATATACGTGTATGTGTCCTCTGTACCTGGCTACTGGAAATTACACAATCCTTTTAAGCACATATGGACTAATTAAAAAGTTTATTACTTCATAGTCATAAACCAAGCTGACAAATTTCAAGAGTCCCTAGCCACAATACAAAAAAAAAACCCAAAAAACCCTAGAAATTAACAACCAAAAGATAAACTTTAAAAAAATAATCTCATATTCTTGGAAATTAACAACAAAAAAGGGCCTACAACTCAAAGAAGAATTCATTATGAAAACTGAAAGTAGTTTAAGTTAAATGATAATGGATCAGGAATACTAGCTATAGAAACCCAGCAAGCATGGCTAAAGCGTATCTGAGTGACATTTGTGGCTTTAATTGCTTGTTAGAAAAGAAGAAAGGCTGACAAGAAATTAGCTATGTGTCCATCTTTAGAAGATAGAAAAAAGAAAAGTAATTGATTATGTCCATAATACATAATGGAGAAATAAATGAAATGAGAAATAAAACCACAAAATTATCAAGGCCAAATTTGCTTAGAATGACAAACTTCTGACAGAGCAAGAAAAAAGAGAAGTCCCAGTTTCAGGATGAATAAAGCTCGTAAGTACTGAAGTAGCAGAGATTAGATTTTAAAGGAATATTATGATCAAGCTGATGTCAAATACTTATAAATGCCTATGGAGCTGAAAAATTCCTAGAAAAGTACAAATTATTAAAGTTGACTTAAGAAGTAATAAATACCTGAAGGCTCCTGTCATTTTGAAATAATTAGAGTCAGTAGTTAAAAATCCTTCCCAAAATAAACACCAGTTCCAGATGTTTTTATGGGTTGTTTCTACTATATATTCAAGGAACAGATAGTTTCAGGCTTAGACAAACTCTTTGCAAAGAATAGAAAAAGAGAAAACACTTCTCACCCATAAGACTAATACAACCTTGATTCCAAAAGTTGACGAGGATATTTAGTGGGAAGGGAAATCACAGACCAATCTGGCCGTGAACCTAGATGCAAGAATCCTAAATAAACTATTCACAGACAAGAGCTAGCAATAATCAAGTAGTATTTATTTCTGGAATGATTGATTTAATATTATAAAATGTGTCATGTAAATCATCATATTTATAGTTTAAAGGAGGAAACTTGTGATCATAATAGATTCAGATAAACATTTGATGAAATTCATCAAGCATTCATCATAAAACCTTAGCAAGCTAAGTTTAGAATGGTGTGGTGGTGGTGGTTTAGTTGCTAAGTTGTATTTGACTCTATGACCCCATGGACTGTAGACTGCCAGGCTCCTCTGTCCATGGGATTCGCCAGGCATGAATACTGGACTGGGTTGCCATTTTCTTCTCCAGGGGATCTTCCTGACCCAGGGATTGAACCTGGGTCTCCCACCTTGCAGGCAGACTCTTTACCAACTGAGCCACCAGGACATGGAACTTCCTTTATTTACACTAAATATCTTTTTAATGGAAAATCATGAAAAGCCATGCCTTTGACATCAAGGATGAAACAAGGACTGTGACTGCTGTTACCTCTGCTAATCAATGTTGCTCTGGAGTGCAAGCCAGCACAGTCAAACCAGCAAAGTGCAAGGGTCAGAAAGAAAAAAAATAAACTATCACTGTTTGTAGATGATATAATTTTCCATATACATCAGCTTCCCTGGTGGCTGAGATGATAATCTGCCTGCAGTGCAGGAGACCTGGGTTCTATCCTTGGGTTGGGAAGATTCCCTGGAGAAGGAAATGGCAATCCACTCCAATATTCTTGCCTGGATAATCCCATGGACAGAGGGGTCTGGTGGGCTATGATTTGCCATATAGGAAAAGCAAATCTACAAATTATGGGAAATATCACCCACAGAGCTGTATCCAGCTGGGGTCTCTACAGGAATCAGGTAGCATCCATCAGGTAGCCTTTGATGACTAGACAGATATAGGCAGGGTGAAGGGGAGCCAGTAAAGATGGTCAACCCCTGTGGTAAGTAACACTGAGGACCCTCATGTTTGTGGGGTCAGAGGGGAGGAGTGAGAGGAGGGAGAGGAGGGGAGGAGTGTGGGGTCAGAGGGGAGGAGTGAGAGGAGGGAGAGGAGGGGAGGAGTGTGGGGTCAGAGGGGAGGAGTGAGAGGAGGGAGAGGAGGAGAGAGGAGTGAACCTGGAGAGGGAGTGGACAGCTGTAGGCAACTTCTGAAAGTGGGAGGGGAATGTTTGTTTCAGGAGAAGAGCACAGCCCTGCTGATTGGCTGCAAGAAGGGCAGGGAGTGGGGTACAACACCCCATTTTACTTTCTTCCTGTCCTCTGGTCTCCTCACCGTAGCTTCCTATTTCTGACTTTCCTGGGAGCCAGGACACAGGGAGTCCCTGATACAGTCTACAGAGTTTGTCTCCATATCTAGAGGGCATGGTGGGAACAGTGGTGAGGGCAAAGAGAGGATGCCTAGCAAACATCTAACAAGGGTTGTGAGGTTCCTTTATGTAGACACATATGACTTATTCAACTGTAATAAGGGAAGCTAAAATGGAGAAAGAGCCATATTCATGACAGACTTATAAAAAATGTCAGTTCTTCCTCACATGATGAGAGATTGAAAACAATTTTAATAAAAATTCCAACAGGATATTTTTGCAGGACTTGATTCACAGATTCTAAATTTTAATGGAAGAGTAATTGATGAGAATAAGCAAGACAGTCTTAAGAGGAACCAGGATATGTAACTCTATAACATATCAAGTCTTATAAGGTTTTAGCAATCAAGACACTATCAGCACAGTGAGATCAAAGGAATAAAATAGCCTAGAAAGAGGCAAATCAAGCAGAAATCTCATAAATGGCTAAGCTCACAATTGTAGGTCAGTGTGGAGATGATTCAGCAAGTATGCTGGGCTTGGTTATGCTTGGGGGAAAACCATAAAAACTGTCTTATAGTCTACATTCAAATGGCAATTCTGAAGCCAGAGGGCAAAGTGGATTAAAATCTAAGATGTAAAAGGTAAAATTTTAACAGACTTAGAAGAGAATATTGAAGAATATCTTTATGACTCTGGGACTAGAGCAGGATTCCTGAACAAGTACAAAGGGCATAAACCATAAAAGAAAAATGAATAAATTCAACCACAATAACATGAAGATCCTCTGTCCTTCAGAAGACATCAATGAGTGAGTGAGAAAGCAAGTCATAATCTGGGATATTTCAACACATAGCTGACAAGGATTAGTATTCTGAAGGTATGCACAATTGTTTACAAATTAATAAGGAACTGATAAGCAAACTAATGATAAAAGAGGCAGAAAATATGAATGGGTGAGACACAGAAGAGGTCTGAGTAACTAATGAACATATGGAAAGTGTTCAGCCTCGTTAGTTACTGGGACAGTTGGCAATGAGATGCTACCAGACACCCTCCAGAATGGTCCAAATTAAAATGTCTCAGGACAGCAAAGGGCTTCCCTGGTGGCTCAGATGGTAAAGAATCTGCCTGCAATGCAGGAGACCTGGGTTCAGTCCCTGGGTTGGGAAGATCCCCTGGAGGAGGAAATGGCAATCTACTCCAGTATTCTTGCCTGGAGAATCCCACGGACAGAGGAGCCTGGCGCAGGTTACAGTCAATCCGGTCGGACACAAGTGAGCAACTAACACAAAGGACAGGGAACGTTGGTGGGAGGGTGGATCCAAAGGAACTTTCAAACACTGCTGTGCCTGTGCAAGCCAGTGAAACTATTTTAGAAAACAATTTATTAGGAATTAGGTCAAACACATAAATATCCTGCAAGCCAATCACTTGCCTACTTTTGATTTTCAAAAGTGACCATTTCGTGTGGCTAGATCTAAGTCATCGCCTCAAGGAACACTTGCACTTTTTTTTTTTTTTTACACTTGCACTTTTTGAATGGGAGACACATATAGGATGATTCATGGCAACATTGCTTATGACAGCTCTGAAATAAAACGCCCTAAACCTCCACATCCAATGACTGCATGGGGGATGAGCATACGGGGTATGTTGAGTAATGGAAGACTTTAGATATGTGGAAATGATGAATACTAAACACAGATCAGGTCAGACACAGTGTATGCAAAAGCCAAAATAGGACAAAACAAACAAAATAGTAAAGAATGGAAGAACTTATACACAAATGAAAACCAGGCAAAACTCAACAGTGTGCTGTTTAGGGATGCCCTCACATCTGGAAAATTTGGAAGGAAAATCAAGGGGTGATTTATACAAAACTCAGAAGGGGAAGGTGAGGCATTCCCAGGGCCTCTGGGTAATCAGGTATATTTGTTTCTTAAGCTGGGTAATGGGTACATGGGCATTTGATTCATTCATTTATTTATTTTAATTTAAAAATTTACTTATTTATGGTTGCACTTTATTTGCTGTGAGCAGGGGCTGCTCTTTAGTTTGGGTGCACAGGCTTCTCTTTGTGACGGCTTCTCTTGTTTCAGAGCATGTGTTTTAGGGTGTGCGGGCTCAGTAGTTGAGGCAGGTGGGCTTAGTTGTCCATGGCATGTGGCATCTTCCTGGACCAGGGACTGGACCCATATCCTCTGCATTGGCAGGCAGATTCTTAGCCATTGAACCACAGCAAATTCCCTGATTCATTATTTTTTAAAGTATAGTTCTTTAACATGTACATAGAGTAAATCCCCTATATTTGAACCTCCAAGTTACAAACTTTCAAAGATGTGAAAGTGCATTCCATCAGTATCAGGTGTGAGTGAAATGGCATCTTGCCCTCCATCTCCTATTGCTGACGATACTTCAGCTCTACCATCTGCCTCCTCCAGTCAGTAACTCTTCTTGCCTGTTCACTTGATGCCAGCCTCTGGATGCCAGCTATTGTACTGTACTACTGTACTTTTCAAGGTACTGTACTGGCAGAGTGAAAATATTTTCTTTATATTTTGTGTTTGTTTCTATGTATTATTTGCTTGAAAAGTATTATAAACCTGTTACATTTTTTCTTGCTTTTTACCAAGAAAATTGACAACATTTGAAAAAGGATCATTGAAAGTATATGAGGAATCACATATTATTGGTGGGAATGCAAAATGTAAATGGTGGCTAGTTCTATCATAAGTTTGAAAAGTCCTGAAAAGGGGGGTTCTTTGATGTAGTAGGTCTACCTATGAGAACTTATGATCACAAAACCATCATAGATGTGTGTACAAATTTCCATTTAGTGCAGTACTTTGTATAATTACATAAAAGGCATATGCTTGACAATCATGGTTTGTTTAAATAAGCTATGGCCCAGCTATACATTTAGTGGAAAAGCACATCACTATTAATATTATGTAAAATAGAAGATGAAATAAAACGTTCTTGATATATTATTTAATACAAATACGGTTAAAGTCCTATGTGGAATATAATTTCATGTTTTAAAGATACGCATATTTATAAAGAACAGAAAGGATATATGTAGTCCCTGGCCCTTAATTAGTGCTAAATAAATAAATGAGTAATAAAGAAATAAAGGAATGAGTGACCTGAACCAGGATCCTAATACTGGTTACCTCTCTGTGCTAAGGTTAGGGGTGACAATAGTGTTTTCCTTTTTGCATACAGGTATTTCCTAAAATTTTATATCATGTTCATGCACTCTTGTTGCAATAAGAAAATTTACAAATATTTAGGATTAAAATGAAAGACTACTCCCGTGTAGTAGTAGTCCAGCACTGGTATTTTTTTATCTCCTAATAACAGTTTATACATATACAGTGTTCAATAAGCCTGTAAAAAAAGATCAGTACGTGGGAAAAAAAATGAAAGACTAGTATATCTACATAACCATCTTGTTTTGTATCATAACCAGCACAACATGATCACAAATGGGGTTATTGAATGTTTTTGAAATTGAGGTTCATATTCAGATCTGCTTTTTAAAAATCTTAAATACCTTTTTGACAATACCCTACAGGTTAGAAAACTTGAAATGATTATGTGTTCAGACCCAGCTTCGAAAAGCACCCACTTTAAGGTTACTATTTGGCCAAAATTTAACTAGCTGACCCCACATATGCTTGCTCTTGTGGGACTACCAAGCTATGTCAGCAGAGAGAGGATTGGGAGCCAGCTACAAACCCAAAGATCCAGCTCTGGATTTCTACCCAGAGGGTGAAAATGGCCCTTAGGACTGAAAATTTCCACCAGGACTGACTCCCCCCAGTGCTGCTGGTCTCGATACCCACATCCCCCACCCTTGGATTGGAAGTGCAGAGTCTTAACCACTGGACCGGCAGGCAAGTCCCTCAATTAGCAATCGCGTGCTGTCAAACATTGCTTAGAAGGCTTTGTTTAAAGGTCTGCTAAACTCTCTTAAACTCCCTAACCTGGATATTCTTACAACATCCTGGATAGGTCTTTCCAGATCTGATTTCTATGAATGTGGTTATTGTTTTCAAATACGTTCATGGCAAGACTTGTGAAATGTTCGATTCTTACTGAGAATGTGTTATTAGACACTTTTCTGGGCTGTTGGACACATAGATTCAGGAAATTTAGCAAATCATCGTGGATCTCAAGATCTGTCCTTTTTGAAGATGTCCTGTGCACACCCTTGGGTGCTGCCTTCTTCCTGGAATTTTTGTGGGTTTGAGGCAGGACCAAGTGTTTCCACACCACCCACAGGTTTCATGCTCATTAGTTCCATTAATTGGAGTCTTCCAGCAATCTACTTGGGAAGAGAAAAGGAAAAGACAGGGGCTCTGCAATATTCAAGATTATGGGCTGTCTTGAGTAGTAGGAATTCCCAAACTGGAAAGGGTGTTCTTGTTGGGTGGTTGAGAACTTATGCTCAATGTTGGAATACTATCTAAAACTTCCATCTTGAAAGGGTTGCCCTTGTACTATAATATCTCAGAAAAGTTGACTTTCCTTTGATGCTTTTAGTATACACTTTCTGGGTCTTAGAACGAATCCCTAACCTAAAAGCCAAACTCAAGCAATGCTTGGAGTCAATGATAAATCTAATTGGTGCCTCCCAAACACCTTTTGGAAGATCTATGAATTTTCAGTTATTTTCAGAAGCATGGAATTATTTTGGACATTAAGGAAAAAGCAGCACCATAGACATCCTGGGTGAAACACTAGCTGAAAAACACATTTGTCTTATAGGAAATACAAAAAATATTAGCCCCCAAATGGAACCCACATCAGGGACTGCGTCCACTGTGATAACTCGCTTTGGTGAGCATGGGAAGACACACTTGGAGTCTCCCAGGATGCTGGCGATTCATGATAATGATTTCCAGGATGAAAGCTGCAGGGATGTGGAGAGAGGAGAACTTTCCAGTGGGTTTTATTTAAATAAGCTAACATTTAACAGATTATCTGAGCCTAGTAAAACATGTTGAAATACAGTTCCTACGGCATGGTCTCAGATCTTTGCAACTCTTTGGGGAATATAATTAAAGCCAGTTCATGAGACTACTGGGTGGGGCCAGTGGAGGATGCTGGATGAGGGGCTCTGGCAAGATGGAACTCCACAGACAATTAACATTAGACACCAAAGGAAGCGGTGCTGAGGAATGAACAAATGCATCTGTCTACTCACAGGAGTCCCGCACAGTGAGCGGTGATGCATTGAATGGTCCATTTTTCTTTTCTAAATCCAGGGCTATCTTTTGCTTCTCATGGCTGCTGATGGCACATCTGAAAGGTATGAGTCTGGGTTTTGCCTGTGGGTGGATATTTGCAGTCACATCTGGCTTTGCTTTGCTGTATTGTTAACCCCCCTTTTCCCTGCTACAGTTGTTTTCTTTTTATTAAATTTCCCGTCTGGATCTCTGCGTCTGCATTTCTAATGTCAACAACTGCTTTTATCACAGATAATAACTTCCTTTTACAAAAAAAAAGGCTGTATCATCCTACATGCATTTCAAATTACATTTTATGAACAAACACTGAAATATAGTATTTGGCAGTATGCGCAATTGAGTATATTTATAGTCATCTAAATTTCAGTTTTGCCAGAGCCAAGAACCAACTTGGTTGCAGTTTTCTTAATAATCTATTTCTTGAGAGTGTTGTTGCTTCTCACCAGAACTTAATTAAGTTCACATTGGGATGTTTATGAAGGAAATTATGCGGTATGCCCAAACATGCCGTACAAACAATTATCAAAACACCAGCAACTCCTTAACACTCCAGAGTTTTCACAACCACAAGCGTGAAACTTTCCCAAATTGATTGTTTGCTAATAGATGGGCTAGAATCAAATTAAAAGATGGCTGATGAATGGGAAGGAAAACTGGACTTCTGCAGTCATCAAGCACAGGACCAAGCTAGTGCCAAGGTCTTTTTGCCTGACTTAATATCCTCATGTGGTGTAGATGCCCACTGGGAAGGGCGCCAAACTCAGGTTCTGGGCTCTACTGCTGCCCTGCTGTAAGTTATGCAAGTCTGCCTGGTCCTTGTGTACCGCTTGAAGACAAATAAAGGACAGTTAGGAAGCTATTGGCTAAAATGAGGTTAAAATGAGTTTCTTGTTCCTACTGCTAAAGGTGTTGAGTGTTTATTTACCATATAGTATATTTAATCTAGTGAATAATTCTGCAAAGCCATGTGCTGCTGCCTGTAGCCCACACAGAAAACTGAGTGAATGATAGAAAATTAGATTGAAAATTTTGATGATAAGTTTCTGACATTTCCAGTTTTGAGATGTGACATGACAGGATGATGGTGATCACACAGGGAAAAAACTACACAAGCCGTTTCAGTATGGCAACAGAGTTGGCAAAATAGACGACATATTTTTAATCTCGGACATATATTAATGTTTCAAGTGCAGACTTCTGGTTTCATTGCTTTCTTGATGGCGGGCCCTTCTGGGACGGAATGTTTGGACATGTGACACTGGACAGATGCAGGCTCCAGTGTCAGTTTCATTAAAGAGGACATGTACCTGGAAAGGATTGCACTGTGCAAACAAGAACTTAAGTTTCAGGGGCCATCAGATTAGTTCTCAAACACATTTGAGTGTGATTTGTTTTTAATTATAAAGTCCAGTGATGCGTTTTTACCTGCCCATCCTAAATCTTGGGCTTCCCCAGGGAAGTAAAGAATCTGCCCACAATGTGGGAGACCTAGGTTCGATCTCTTGGTAGGGAAGGTGCCCTGGAGAAAGGAGTGACTACCCACTCCAGTACTCTTGCCTGGAGAATCCCATGAACAGGGAAGCCTGGTAGGCTATGGTCCACAGGGTTGCAAAGAGTTGGACAAGACTGAAGCGACTTAGCATGCCTAAATCCTGGTGTAATTTAGAATGTAATGGCTGGTGTCTTGATTTGTTTTGTTGACTGTCCTGGGTACATTTTAAGGGTCCAGTCTGGTGGCTATTGACAAGAAAGCTGTTCTGTGTATACTTTATCTCCACACTTTTAAAGAAATGAAGACTTAGAAGAGTGATGGAATTTGTCAGGAAGACCCCCTGGAGAAAGGCATGGCAACCCACTCCAGCATTCTCACCTGGAGAATCCTGTGAACAGAGGAGCCTGGTGAGCTACAAGTCCATAGTGTCACAAAGAGTTGGACATGGCTGAAGCGACTTAGCACTTACTCATCCAGAGCTCAGTGTCTCAAGAGGGAATATCTCTCTTCCATTCTATGGAACGTGTAAGGCACTTTTTAAAAATCTCTGTATAAGTTCTGCCATATTCTAGAAAATAATCTAGTTAAGCAGCCTTTCTTGAACACCCATTTCATACAAAGTTCCAAGTTGGATGTTGTAAAGGAGTCACAAGAAAAGGGTGCAGCCCTCTCGCCTTCAAGTTATTTACCACTTAGAGGGAAAAGACAGAAGGGGCCTATGGGAAAGACATGAGAAACACTTGCTACCGGCTAAACCATGTAACTATGGTGTTGGAGAAGACTCTTGAGAGTCCCTTGGACTGCAAGGAGATCCAACCAGTCCATCCTAAAGGAGATCAGTCCTGGGTGTTCATTGGAAGGACTGATGCTGAAGCTGAAACTCCAGTGCTTTGGCCACCTCATTCGAACAGTTGACTCATTGGAAAAGACCCTGATGCTGGCAGGGATTGGGGGCAGGAGGAGAAGGGGATGACAGAGGATGGCTGGATGGCATCACCAACTTGATGGACATGAGTTTGAGTAAACTCCGGGAGTTGGTGATGGATAGGGAGGCCTGGCGTGCTGCAATTCATGGGGTCGCAAAGAGTCGGATACGACTGAGCAACTGAACTGAACTCAACTTAAACCATGTAAGTGAAGGACAATCTGTCAATCAAGTGGACTATGACAGGAATTTGATAGAAGCAAAGCACATAGCTGGTGGATCAAAATAAAAACACTACAAGGATGATAATGAATGATGCCTAGAAGTTCAGCTATTGACCTTGGAAGACATCAATCATAGAAGTAAAGTTTCATTCTTACAATTGGAATTACAGATTGAATTTTACATAATCTCCCCTTAGAAGTTTGAAGTTCAGTAGTGAAATAACAGGTGCCTGGTTGCCATTGTGACATGAATCTCATGCTGGGATGGATCCATCTCAGCTTGGAACTCTTCTCCTAGGACTGGGAACCATGGGGAGATTGAGTCTAGTCTTGGGTTTTAGGATGAAATTGATCCCTGGGTCAGAAAGATCCCCTGAGGAAGGAAATGACAACCCACTCTAGTATTCTTGTCTGGAAAACCTCATGGACAGAGGAGCCTGGTGGGCTATAGTGCATGGGGTTGCAAGAGTCAAACACAACTTAGCAACTAAACCACCACCACCGAGGATTTCCAGAGAGGAAATTGGAATATTGAACTATCAGCCTGATTTAGGCTTCTGTTGGTCTCAAGCTTGGAAGCCAATAATCTTAGAAAGACAGAATGAGGGAGAAAAGCCAGGGAGTTGGTGGCCAGAAGGAATGCGAGGTCCAGGTTTCTCTCCCCGTGGATCCCAATGGTCATTTCTCTTAGTGGCCCTGGACAAAATTACAAATTATGATTTATGTTAATGTTATTAAGTATGATTTTTCATACTCCTTGTAATGAGTAAGGATTCCAAACTGTGTTAAGATCAACTCAAGTGGACAATGTGTGCTATTAATGTAACTTGTTCTGCCCCCAGAGAAATGACAACATACTTGGAGACATAAAACATATCAGGGTGTGAAGATTCTTCTTTTTAGGGATGATGAAAAATTCTCCCATTTTTGAGCCATTCTTTTATGTCAGTTCTACAAAACTGGATGTAACTTTATATTTTTAAAACATATAGTTTTGTAAATATTTAATATTCTGCTAGTTTGACTTTGTGTGTGTAAAGTACTCTATTTGGGGAGGTTTTATGTTTTATTGCATTTAGTTAAAAAGGAAAAAAGTGTACATTTTTATAATTTTTATGAGTAAATTAATGTACTAAATATAAATATTAAAAAAATCAGGGTGCAAATTAATTTTGAGGTCTCAGAACCACTGATTAGTGAAGTCCTAAGTAAATCAGGTGCATGGGTGGTGGCCTCTGTCTTCTGTCACTTACCTTGTGTCCCAGTCTTAGCAGTTACAACTCCTCCCAGCTCCAGGCTCCTCCTCTGCCCACCAGCCAGGGCTGTTGCAAGGATCAAAGGAGAAGATTTATTCCATTTTGATAAAGAGTTTTGTTGAAACTTAGGTGCGCTGTAGGAATGAAGCACTCTTGAGTCTAAGTTTCTCAGAAGAGGCAGACACTTGAAAGAAAGGATTTAAGTCCCAGGTGAAGAGCATAAGGAGGAAATGATGGATTCTATCTGAGGGAGACCATGTGTTTGAATATACTTTACCGAACCAGATAGGAAATACTATGAATGTGGGCAGCTGCCAATGCATGTTGGTTTCATCAGATTATTTTACAGTAATAGAAATGATTCTCATTGTCAGGAAGAAGCTGGGAAATTCCCAGCTGGGATGATGCCTGTTATCTGATAGCTATTTATAAGGAATCTATGGAAACATGTCATGGATAACCCCAATCTCTGGTTATTTTAGATCAGAACTGTTTTTAACCTATGAACTAGTCTTAAGGAAGTTTTGGGGAAATCTACCCTTTTAAATGAAATGTGGTACAGCGTTTGAGTTTCTGGCAGTGTGCCCTTTAGTTGAGCCTAGTACTAAAGTGAAAAAATTAATAATATGAAGGTTGTGTTTTGAATTAGAAGATCTGAAGCAAGACCTGGTTGGTAGGTACACACTCACACAATAGAAATAAAAATTAAAAAAATATCAGGGTGAAAAGTAATTTTGAGGTACCAGAATAACTGACTACCTAAGTACTGAGTGAATCATGTGCATGGGTGGTGGCCTCTGTCCTCTGCCACTTAGCTCATGTCAGTGTAGAAGATAGGTGATCAGCGGTGGGCTTGTTGATTGCCTTCTCTCTGACAGTGGTACCAGGGACTCACTGAGACCATTTCCTCTGATGGAGTTGAGGTTGATTATTATGGAGGGATTCCCTCATGGTTCAGCAGAATCCACCTGCAATGCAGGAGATGCAGAAAATTTGGGTTCTATCCCTGGGTCGGGAAGAATCCCTGGAGAAAGGAATGGCAACCCATGCTACTATTTTTGCTGGTAAATCTCATGGACCGAGAAGCCTGGTGGGCTACAGTCCATGGTGTCGCAAAGAGTCAGACATGACTGAGTGACGGTGCACACACACATGCATTATGGAGTGTTTAGCCGTATGTTCTGGAGGCCGGGTTGGAATATGCGGTGGAGGCTCTTCTAGAGGCAGCAGGAGAGCTGGGGCAAGGGTCTCTCATCCGTGTGGAGGCCACAGGGAAACCATTGCTTGTGTCTGATGAGAAGTGAAGATACTTTTGCTGACAGAGGGGCTCTGAGAGTAAAACACTGATTTGGAATTTGATGCTGGGCCAGGATGTGGGTGAAATTTACTCTCCACATTGATGAAAAAATTGCCTAGGAAGGCCAAGCCGGGGGAGCCGAGGAGGGAAAGGGCCCGAGATCACGCAGTCTCCTCTGATCTCCAGGCTGCTGAGGGCTCATCAGCCTCAGTTAATTAGAGAGGAGAAAGGGAGCCGCTGCCAAAGTAAACAGCACTGGGCACACACGCGCGTCCTGATAAGAGCCGCCCTTATCTGAGAGCAGAGCTTCTTGGGGAAATGTGGAGTCCCTGATGGCTCAGTGCTGGCACCTGGGGCCTTGGGAGCCACGTGCACTCAGTCTGGGGCTGCTCCAGTGCAGTCTGCTGGGCTATGTCCCTGTGAGCCTCTTTCTTGGTGCAAGTTCTTCTCTGTTTCTCTTCCCAAATGAAGAGGTGGGGAACCGTTCTCTTTCATCCTAGAATCAAAGTTTCTCAAATGATTCTGGGCTGAGATGGATTTGTACCACCCTTGGTGTCTGTGGAATGCGGTAACCACAGCCCTGCTGTGTAAAATGACTTTCCCGGTCCTCTGACGGGGGAGTGATGGGGGAGTTTTGACTTGAAAGGTTTGACAGAAAACAGCAAAATTCTGTAAAGCAATTATCCTTCAGTAAAAAATAAATTAGTTTAAAAAAAAAAAGAAAAGCTTAGAGAAGTAGAGAAGGCACTCCCAATTATCCTTGGTAAGAGTTGAAGTTTCGACCTTTACTTGCCTGCTTAATTCAGAGTCCATGCAAGACTCTCCGAGCCCTTTCTCTGAGCTGTGGGCTCCGGGGAGGGCACCTTGCCCCCCAGGGAGCCCCGCCTTGAGATGGGAGAGGTAGGACAGACTATAGGTCCTGACCAATGTTCCCTCCCCTCAAATATCAATATTTAAAAAAAAAATTCTGCCATAACATGCATGATGAATTCATGTGAGATTTATTCTGAAAGGTGAGTGGATTTGATAGCTACCATCTTCTGATAGATTCCTTTTTTTTAAAAAAAATGTATTTATTAGCTAAAAATTTTTTATCTGCCCTGAGTCTTTGTTGCTGTGTGCAGGCTCTCTCTAGTTGTGGTGCACGGGCTTCTCACTGTGTTGGCTTCTCGTGTTGCGGGGCATGGGCACTCGGGCTTCAGTAGTTGCAATGCGCGGGTCAGTAGTTGTGACACACAGGCCTAGTTGCCCTGTGGGATGTAGGATCCTCCTGGACCACGGATGGAACCTGTGTCCTTTGCATTGCAAGGTAAATTCTTAACCACTGGACCACAAGGGAAGACCTGACAGATTCTTAATACATTAACAAAAAAGATTTTAATACAGGTCTGTCAAGAGATGATTTTTGTTCCATAAAACGAGTTTTAAAGTGATACTTAAACTCTTTCTTTCAAAAATTGGGTTGAATGTCTCTGGCACCTTACACGGGGCCTTGGATAGTTCATTGGGTTAAAATTGAGGTCATTTACTGGTTTACTTTGTATTTTTTGCTTTAATATTAAATATTTTTCATCTCTTGGAAGCTCCACATCTATTGTGGGTAGGTAGGTGGGTGTTTAATCTTTTGTTGTTTCTGGGTGGTACCTTCTGCCGCCTTTGCACGCTATTTGAGCAGTTAAAATAAGATGTCAGTGTTAGAATCAGACATTAACCCTGTGACCTGCTTGTTATATACTGATCATAACTTTGTTTTGCTTGAATTTCTGAGGTGAGTCAAAGCAGATATATGCACAGTCTGGAGATGGCTGTGTATAAACTGAAACATTTTTGCTCACAATTGCTGATAATACATTCCTTCAGATGAAAGCCTCAAAGAAAACTAGACACTGATATTAATGGAGGGGATTTCTGAAAAGCTTAAGGGGAATTATTAAACTTTTGTACTACTTCCATTTACCTCTTATTCTGTAACCTGTTGGGGGAGGGGTCCTTCCCTATCCCAGCTTAAGTGCATGGTGGTGTCATTTGCTGTGAAGAGGCACCAGTGGATGAAAAAGTGACCGTGCTTTGTGTTTGCTAACACTGAAATATTCTAAAATAAGCACTTGCTTCATTAGCCCATTAGGTATTACGTCTGGCATCAGGAAGTAGAAATATTTGATTTAAAATGAATTGTATGTGCAAAATTTTCTATATGCATATGAATCAAATTATTAGGCCAACTTACAGAGTGTTTATCATTATTGGGAAAATATTAGACAAAACTTTAAAAAATCACATTAGTATTGTTTTCCTAAGTTAAAAACAAAACAAAACACTTAAGGCTTGAAAATGTATTTCCAGAATGGATGTCTCCTATATTTCCAGAATAGGTTGTTCATGTTTTAGGGAGAGATTTTTTTCTTCTCTTTTTAAAATTTTATGAAGTATATCAGTAAAATGTTGTCTTAATTTCTGCTATACAACAAAGTAACTCAGTTATACATATATACTCTTTTTCATATTCTATATAGTTCCCTCTGCTACACAGTAGGACCTTGTTGTTTATCCATCCCACATATAATAGTTGGCATCTGCTAACCCCAACCTCCCAATTTAGGGAAAAATCTGATTCACATTAAAAGACAGGCCAACTACCACAACTCATCTAGAAATCATAAAAACAGATTGTTGTTAATGGTTGGCTTCAGTTTTTATATTTTAATTAAATTTTTTAAATTGAAGTAGAGTTGTGTAATATAGTGATTCACAATTTTTAAAGGTGATACTCCATTTTTAATTATTATGAACTCCTTGCCACATTCCTTGTATTTTTAATATATCCTCATAGTTTATTTAATACATAATAGTTTGTACCTCTTAACCCCCTACCCCCATATTGCCCCTCCTCCCCTCCCCCTGGTAACCACTAGTTTGTTCTCCGTATCTGTGAATCTGCTTCTTTTTTGTTGTATTCATTAGTCTGTTGTACTTTTTAGGTTCCATGGATAAGTGATATTTGGCTTCCCGGGTAGCTCAAATGATGAAGAATCTGCCTGCAATGTGAGAGACCTAGGTTCGATCCCTGGGTCGGGAAGATCCTCTGGAGAAGGTCATAGCAACCCACTCCAGTATTCTTGCCTGGAGAATCCCACGGATAGAGGAGTCTGGTGGACTATAGTCCATGGACTCACAAAGAGTTGAATATGACTGAACGACTAACACACACACACACACATATGTAATATCATATAGTGTTTGTCTCGTCTGACTTATTTCACTTAGCATAATGCCTTCTAAGTCTATCCACATTGCTGCAGATAGCAAAATTTTGTTCTTTTCTAAGGCTGAGTAATAGTCCATTGTATATATAAGCCACGTCTTCTGTATCCATTTATGGATGGACATTTAGGTTGCTTCCATGTCTTGGCTATTGAAAATAGTGCTGCTATGAACTATTTGGGGTGCATGAATCTTTTCGAATTAATGTTTTCATTTTTTTTCAGATCCATTCCCAGCGGTGGGAATCTCTTTTTACCAAGAAATTGGGTGGCTCTTCACGCGAGGAAAGAGGTTGAAGTAACTGAGTGAGCATGACTGAATGGGGTGAGAAGGTGGGGCCTTGGAGAGATTATTACCCTTGTATGAAAATGCTAGGGAGAGACAGGAGATGTGTTAGAGAGGGTGCTAAAGAGCCAGGAGCTGCTGTTGCTGAGAAAGGTGGGGAACCATGAGTGGCAGGGGTGACGTACAATGACATAATTTAAGGCAAAAGGGAAGGAGAAGGATCTGAAAGGGGGAGGAGCAGGGTGTCTCCACCACCTCCAGATCTAGTGTGTGATGACTTTGAATGACAAACGGCCATCATGTGAAGGGGGAAACGGCACAGCATTCTCAGGGAAGCACCAGTTTTTGTCAGAACAAAAAGGAGCAAGGAGTATCTGGGGATTTGATTTGGGATATAGGGAATTTTGCTGTGAATGGTCCACGAATTCCAGGAGATGCAGTGGAAGGGTTTCAGGAGTTGGGACTAGATGGGAAAATCTTGTGGTTACTGGACTATGGGGTGGAGGGTACGGTATCCTGGGAGACAGAAAGAAAGGGCAGGGATGCAAAGCACTTAGCCTGGTGTCTGCAATGTCGTGAGGTCTCAATAAATGTTGGCTTTTAATCATTTTGTCAGGGATCGATGAATTATTGAGGAAAACGTTGTTATCAGATAAGGATCAATAGCAATGCTTTTGCAATCCAGACTTTCAATCAATGTTATCAAAATCTGTGTTAGTTCAAAGGATTAGATAAAACTGTCCTCTGATCTAAATGGAGAGAGCTCCTGAAAGAGCCAGGAGCTATAAAACTCAAGCAATATGGGACTTTCCAATAATGCTTATATACTGACTTGCAAAGTCAGCATTAGAACATTTAAAATACATTTCCCATCAGGGTAAAGAAAAATGGTTTTATTTTTGCATTTCCCCTTGAGCGAATGTGATTTATTTATTTATTTTTTTTATAAACTTGCAACTTTACAAGCTTTTTGAGGAATACCAAGGGGACATGAAACAGTTATAATTCTTGGCTTCTTACAGCATCTTCCTTTTGTACAGCGAGCTATGTCTTACTGTAGTTAATGTTATGAGGAGTAGACTATCTCTCCAGAAATCTTTTCAGATCCAAGACTCAGCGCTCCTGGTCTGGGAATCTGATCTGGTGTATTTTACTACTTGAGTAAACCCATAACCTCAGAATAATTGAGTGAAATTTGTTAGATTCAAAAAATAGATTGAAAGATATTCTGGAGGGGATTTAGTCTGTCTCTATTTAGGACAATTTCTGACATTTTCAAACCTCCCTGACATTGAAGTATTCTCTTTCCCCAGTTATGATTTCAGATTACCCACAAAGATCCTGGCTAGTATTTCACAGGAAAGGGTATTTCTTCTCATTTGTACAGTTCAGGGATATGAAGGGTACTGACCTCATAACGGGAGTAGCATCTTCACCTGGAGAAGCATCTGACACTTCCTTTCGCCTGAATTCTCTGCAGCACTGGCCACGGGGCACCACTTCTTCCTTCTTGGCTTTTGTGACATTGACCTCTCAATTCTACTCTTATTTCTTAATTTTCCATCTTAGTTTCCTTCACTGGACTTTTCTTTGTGTCTCTAAAATTTCTTGATTAACCCCATTTAGTTGTGACTGTGGGCTGATTTTGTGCCCCATCAATTTCATTTCTGAAAAAGTCCTAACCCCCAGTGAACTCAAATGTGACTGGGTTGGAGATGGGTCTTTAAGGAGGGCAGTCAAGTTGAAATGAAGTCATTAGGGTGGGCTTCATCCAATAGGGCTGGTGTCCTTTCAGGAGAAGGAGGTGAGGACACAGATACAGGCAGAGGGAAGACTGTGTGAGGACACAGCAAGAAGATGGCGTCTACTAGCTAAGAAGAGAGGCCTCAGAAGAAATCAAGCCCACCAACACCTTGATCACAGACTTTCAGCCTGCACATCTGTGCGAAAGTAAGTCCCTGTTGTCTAAGCCCTTTGTCTGCGGTACTTCACGAGGGCGGCTCTAGTAAATGAAAACAGTCGTCATTTGATATATATTTTTAAGGTGCTGAAGAAAAGATCCACAAGACATGTCTCATTGATGAAATAAAGGTGTCATCTCCTGGGGGGTCACAAATGTGTGAGGAGAGGGGCGCTTAGTTCAGAGTTCTGTGGCTGGAGGTTCACCCTTCCACAGCTTAACAAACTCTGGAGGCACCCTGTTTCTCCATTCCTAGTCCATCTCGATCAGGCAGTCAGGAAATCAGCTTGGCTCACGTGGTTGAAAACTACACCCGACCATGACCACTTCTCCCCTCCCCCAGTTGTCACCCTGCCAGGAGCCCCGGTGCCTCCTGCCTGGACCAGGGCAGTCTTCTCACTGGTCACCATCCTCAGCATCCTCACTGTGTCCTCCGCATGGCCACCTGGGGACTTGCAAGTTCAAGTACTGTCAGGTTGCCCCTTTATTGACAGCCCTACAGTGCTTTCTTTTGCTGATACTGGAAGCTGTGATTCCCCTCCTCTGCCAACCCCTCCTGGAGCCCCCCGACCCCCAACTCTGTGCTGACTCTAATATACCAGGCCCACTCCTGCCTATGGGTCTTTCAGCTGCTTCTTCTGCCCGGAGTTCTCTCACCTTCCTCCCATATGTATTTGACATACTCCCTCAATTCTTGAAGTCTTTGCTCACATGTCACCTTCTTGATGAGGTCCATTCTGACTGCCCACTTTCATTTGATGACCTGACCTCTGCCCATTGGCCCTGCTCCCCCTCCTGACCTCCTTCTCCAGTGACTTTCTTTTCTTCCTCCCGGGGTCTCTTACAGTCTAAGTGCTTTGTATTTTATGGGTTTATTTTGAATCCTTCCCCACCCCTGTCTGAGAATAGACTCCGCAAGGGGCCACTGCAGGGATCTTGGCCTCTTTTGTTCATGGAGGCGCTGCAAACACCCAGAGCATGACTGGCAAGTGAAGGGGCTGGATGCAGGTCTGTGGACTTGGTGACTAGGTGACCCGGATTCCAACTCTGGAGGGGGAAACGTGCCGAGCGAGCTCCACCTGCAAAGATCTGAGAGCCTTGTGGACGTAAATTGAAAAGAGCTCTTAGAGCCTTCAGCATCTTCAGCTTTCCGGCTGTGGCCACGCATTTCCTGGGCAGCAGGCAGGTGATGGCTGAGCTTATAGGGATTCTAGGGTGCAGCCCTGGGTACCACATCAGGGCCTCTAACGGGCCGTGTTTGACTGAGACTTTATCAGCTCTGCATTGTGGGCTGGGTGCCTCCTGCCCCATCCTGGTCCCCTCTGCTGTCACAGACATCAGGTTTACATCATGATCTGAAGGTTTTTGCTGCCTACATCTGTTCAGACACTGTCTTTCACAAAATCACTAAAGATGGTGACTGCAACCACAAAATTAAAAGACGCTTACTCCTTGGAAGAAAAGCTATAACAAACCTAGACAGCATATTAAAAGGCAGACATCATTTTGCTAACAAAGGTCAAGATATCAAATCTCCATATAGTCAAAGCTATAGTTTTTCCAGTAGTCATGTATGGATGTGAGACTTGGACCATGAAGAAGGCTTGAGTGCCAAAGAATTGGTGCTTTCGAGTTGTGGTGCTGGAGGAGACTCTTCAGAATCCTCTGGAAGCAAGGAGAACAAACCAATCAATCCTAAAGGAAATCAACCCTGAATATTCATTGGAAGGACTGATGCTGTAGCTCCAATAATTTGGCCACCTGATGTGAAGAGCCAGCTCATTGGAAAAGACCCTGATGCTAGGAAAGATTGAGGGCAGGAGGAGAAGGAGGTGACAGAGGATGAGATGGCTGGATGGCATCACTGACTCAATGGACGTGAGTTTGAGCAAATTCTGGGAGGCAGTGAAGGACAGGGAAGCCTGGCATGCTGCAGTCCATGGGGTTGCAAAGAGTCGGACATGACTTAGCGACTGAACAACAGCAGCAGTCTTTAACAAGTGTTCCCCTGCCTTGCGTCTCTGCCCCCCGGCCACCCCCCCCAATAAACTTCCTGCACTCTAAACTTCATGGTGTCTGCTTCCTGAAGGATCCAGGTGGTACTCAGTGAGGTCCAGGGAGGAGGTAGTAAGATGGCCTTTGGAAGTGGATCCCCATCCCAGTTTTACTCAGGGCATGGATGATACCTGGCATAAGGTGGTAACCCAACTGCTAGAACTCTCACTGATGGTGAATTGGGAGAAGGTTCCAGCAGAGGGAGTATCCCTGTCTGGAGAGAGGATTCAGGTGTTTGGGAAAGTGAGGAGATGCAGGGCACATAAGGACCATGGAGTCAGCTGGTTGTTACTGAGTGGCATTGATGCCCAATGGTGGGCTGAGGGGAAGCTGGGGGCAATTAGGGGAACAGTTGAAAACTAGATATAAAGGCCAGAGGGCCTCTTGCAGAGGCCTGTTACTGCAGTCAGGGTAGAAAAAGTAGAAGACCAAATTCAGTATTAAAGGACTTGCCCAGCTTTAAAGATAATTGAAAAATTCTGCCAAAGTCAGGGCCCTGGTTGGGAAAATATGGGATACCTGGGTAGACACCTCCAAATATTATGGCTCCCCAGGGCCCTCTGAACTCTCAAGGCTTATGGAGGTGGCTCACCTTTGCTTATTATGGTCTAGACTCCTGTCCTCACAAGGTAAGAAAGCCTCTGTAGAACCTCCACATCCTTTTCTGGTTGCCAGGAGCTAAGTCACACTGTAACCAAGCCAGGAACGGTCTGGTGAGCCCAATAATTTAGAAAGAGATGATACCACTGTCCCTTTGAACTGCAAAAATTAGCCAGCATACACTGGCAGGGACTGGGACTGGATTTTGAGTGTGTTGATCAAGGGGACTGGAACACTAGATTGAGTTAAGGAAAATTTATGAGTTTGGGAGCACTTTCACAGGATGTTGGCAAAGACCTCAGACAATGGTGGAAACTTGCTGTTGGCTGGTTCTTAAAAGACCGGAGAGAGGCCCATGCTGAGCAGAATTGAAAAGTCTAAAATGTAGTGGCAGAGAGTGCAGGGAGGGGGGGAAAGGCTCAGGGGAGTGGATATTCTGGAGGGGATACACCTGAGTGGAAGACCCACCCAAGATTACATTGTGGGGCAGACCAGGCATCGGGAAATTCAATAGTGACTCCCCTCTGCTGACCATGAGGGATGGGAAGGGCAGTCACTGAACTGAATCCGTGGGCAGCAGTGATGATGGGAATCTGGTGAGAACACTTCTTAATGTGTATAATCAAAAGAAAGCAAGAATGGACGCCCAGGGTGGTGACCCTGTCACACATTTGCGATCCCTTGTCTAATTTTGGCACTCCAGGCAGTTTAAATGTGGGACCCATTGATCAGAAAGGAGGCCAGGTTCCCAGGAGGAAGGACTCAGAAACCACAGCAGATCTGCAGTTGAGTAACCCCTTAGCCCTTCTCCAAAGACTGTTTATTCAAATGACTCTACTCTGGGGAGGAAACCCTCAAACATCTGAATGATTATTGGATATAGATTCTGAACAGGCATTGGTACGTTGGAGGCTTGAAGCTTTATTATGACCCCACAGTTAGAAGGATGGTGTAGGGGACACAGGTAATAAATGGAGTTCTGGTCAAAGTCCAGCTTATAGTTGCTCATGCCCCTCCTGTCCCTGGTGATCATTTCTCCAGGTTCTGAATGTACAATTATTCTCGACACACTTGGTCACTGGAATAACCCAGCCATTGGGTTAATCTTTAGTTATAGTAGAGAAGGCCAAGTGGAAGTTGCCAAGATTACTCTTTGGGGCCAAAATAGTAAAAAGAAAACAATATTGTATCCTAGGATTATATTGAGGGCTTCCCAGGGGTTGCTAGTGATAAAGAACAAGTCTGACATGATTGAAGCAACTTAGCACACACACACAGGATTATATTAATCATGGATTTTGTTTTCTGTATTCAGATGCTTTGACATCTTGGAGCCTGGAGGGATGGCCCTTCCCAAGGGTTTGCTGGTTCCTAAGACAATACACAACGTGTTTGTGAGAACGATTCTCAAATACAAACCAACCAATCCAGAGCCCAACCATCTCCTGTCAGGTGCTCACATTCCAGGCCAGTATCCACTTACTGTGATCTCCCCAGAGTGGGTACCACACAACCAGGCATGGCCTTGACATGGCAGAGCTGCTGAAACTATCTCTTAGCCTCTGGAGCACAGCCATAAATAAATAAATAAATAAAATTGTATATATATATATATACACATCAAGCTGACTGGCAGGAGAACAAGAGGGGACTAGAATGCCAGGATTGGTGAGAAACATGTGCTCCAGAGGCTAAGAGATAAACCCTTCAAGATTTAGCGACCTGCAACTGCAGCGATGTTTTTAACCTTCCAGTGGTCAGACTCATGCTCTTTCTCTCTGTATGTGTCTGTTTGTTTATCTGTCTCTATCTATCTATCTATCATTTATCTATGTATCTATCCATCCATCCAACCACTCATCTGTCTATCATCTCTCAACCATCAGAATCCTGGTGGTTCTGTGTCTTTGGAGAACTCTGATGAATACACGGCCTATATAACCAACTGAAGGAAGAAGTGCAAGCTTGGTTTCTGGATGGGTTGGCTCGGCAGTTGGGTTCAAGCTGAAAACAGACAGTGGCAAGAGACAATCTTTATTCTGCTCATGGGCAGAGCTTTGAGCACTGTATTTATTTATCCACTTTGTGCGGAAGTGTCCTAAGGTGAGACTATATTCTGTTTCATGAGTAAAGGACTAGAAAGACAAAGACTGGAGAGTCAGACAAGGAAGCCTTGGGGGTAAAGCATGTAGATGGGCATTGGAGAGGGGCATAAAGTCTGAAGAGCTGTGTACCACATATTAAAGGCCACCAGAAAGCATTCACCCTGGAAGGGACATGGAACAACTAAGCTGACAAAATGATGTCGCCAGTTGACATTAGCCTGTCTTTGTGACTAGCCAGCCTAGAATGGCACAATTGGCACGTGGATGGGGTGGGTATGGTGACCGAGACAGAGAGGTACATAGGCCTACCTCCATGGCCTTCCACTCACCACACCTGACTTAGTGACTCCTGTCTCTGCTAGCAGCAGAGACCATTGTTGAGCCTGCAGTATGACACAATTCCTGAAGAAGACTTGCCAACCACTTAGTGACAAGTTGACTATCTTAACTTCCTTCCTTCTTAGAAGAGCCAATGATTTGTTATTACAAAAACAGTCACGTATTCACGTGTGAGGTGCTTTTCCTGTTCATAAAGGTTCAGGCAGCACTGTTATGAGATGGCTGACCTGCAGGCACGGAATCCCACACACACAACTCCACATCCATCAGGGAACACCTTCACGGCAAAGGAGGTCAGGAGTGGCCTATGACACACCATTCACTGGTCTCAGTACACATCACTCTGTCCAGAGCTGCTGCCTGGAGTTGGAGCCTGGAGACCATGCCCTGGGAAGAGGGGTGCCTTCCTCGCTGAGAATGCCAAGACCTACTGGACCAGAGACTTCTCTCTGGCATTGTGTCCCCAGCAGGAAGGATACATGGGATCTGGAACTGAGGGATGGGTAGATGGAGTGGCCCCCCTTGTTGTCTTTCACAGTGACCCACTGGGCTCCTTTGTGCTTTTTATCCCCAGAAATCTGGGCCTTTCAGAGGTAGAGGTCTCTTACTAGGGACACAATAGTGTTCTCACAAACTGTGAGCTCCGGTTGCTCCCTGGATGATAAAAGGAGTCGCCATCTTGGCAGAGATAACTGAGTCTGATCAAAAGGCAGATCCCTACCGGTGGTAGAAAGAAATAGGTGTGGAACTCAGGAGAATGACTTGGGTGCCTCTTGGTGCTTCTTAGACCACTCATGACTGTGAATGGACAAGAGCAGTGATGCCAGCCTGAGAATCCTGGGTTCACCAAAGATCCCTCAGGAAATGAGAGTATGCCTGAGGAAAGCCACCGGGATCAGTGGAGGTAAGAGCTGAGAGTGAAGGGATTCAGGGTGGATGATGAAAGGCAGGGAAGAACAGCAGTGACCATCCTGAGGCCAACAGCAGTGACTGGGGCTGCAGTTGGACCCACAAGCTCCCACTTCTATGTTTCCGCTCACAAAGAGCCCCACTGGACTTGTGGAGGAGACACTCTTAACAGATGTTTGGAAAAGCAAATCCATGCAATGCAGAGATGCACTTTGGCAGTCATTGGGGTGTGCTACTCAGACACCCATTCAAGAAAGAACACACTGCAGGGATGAGGTCAGCTGACAGCCTCCAGCACAGTGTCTTTAGGATCTGCCTCAGCTTTTTTTTTCTTTTTTTTTTTTTCTGCCTCAGCTTTTGAGCCAAGACCACACTTCCTGGGCAGCATCCAGCCAATGATGGAGCATCCTCCGTCTAGTAGGTCATTTCTCCAGGGTGTTCCAGCTGGTTGGCCAAAAATTTATCAGCCAGCCCCCACCCTCCCTGCTGAGATCTGAGTCCATCCCTTCTCCACCTTGTTTCTTACTCTCTCACCTTTTACACGTGCCACATATGAACCATGGTCTGAACCATGGATCGTCTTCATTCCTCCTTGGATGTTCTTCACAAACATCACCCCCACCTCCAACCTCTTGCGCTTCTCACTCAACCTCACTGTCTGTTTTCCTGGGGACCCATCAATACAAAGCTCTACTCAGCCAGTTGTAGTCTGTTTAGCCAGATGAAGGCAGTGCGATGCAGTCAGTGGTGACAGAAGCATGCGTACACATGGAAATATTTATGCCCATTAAAAAAGCTGATTCACAAAGTAGTACCAGATTTTCTTATTACCAAGTTGTGTTTTTTTTTTTTTTTCATTCAGGGGCTTTTACAGTTAAAATATTCTGGAAGTTGAACAGGAAAACTAAATTGAAGATAAATCTAAGTTAATTATAGATGTAAAATTTTTGTTTGAAATGTAAGCACTGCCCCACTTCCTCTACACAGAGTTAGATCAGTGTTCCGTGCACTGCACACACACTTTCCCTGCTTGTTATGGAATTTGCTTTATATATTTTTGAATCAGCTAAATTTAGAGGCAACAAAACCAAACTGGTCTCACCTTTAGATGAAGCACCTTCTGTGGCTGAGTTACTTCCTCTCGGAGGACTGATCGTCACCCCAAATTAAAGATGGTAGTGGATAAACTCTTTGCTTTCCATTTCAACCCTCTCTTGCTTTCCTGACTGCCTAGTACTATTTGTGACACTGCGGTCTTAAACATTCAGTGGGTTCAGACAATGGCATGGAAAGTGGCTGCCACACTTTTCTATATGCAAGGTCCTTGACAATAGCTCCCAGAAGATGTCACGTGGCTCCTCATGATGCTCCAGACAATGGTGGGAGAGGGCAGCCCTTCTTTCTCTTTCTTCACTCAGACACTTACTGACTAGATGAAATCGTTTTCCCAAGTTACTTTTATACAAAGAATGTAATATTTTATCTCAGATCCTTTTGTTGACTTCCTGTTACCCATTTTCTTTTTCAAAGTCTTTAAGCTACGGTGTATTAATCTGTTCAGACTGCTATTACAAAATGCCACAGACTGAGTGGCTCATAAATAATAGAAATTTATTTCTCATAGTGTGGTGTCTGGAGGTCTGAGCTTAGGGTGCCAGCAGGGTGGAGTGAGGACCCTCTTCAGGGTAGCAGACTCCGTTGTGTCCTCAGATAGTGGAAGGGGTAAGGGAGCTCTCTGGGGCCTCTTTAATCAGGACACTAATCCCATTTATGAGGGCTCCACCCTCAGAACCCAGTCATCTCCCTAAGGCCTCACCTTTGAAAACCATCACACTGGGCACTAGGATTTCAACATGTGAATTTTTTTGTGGGGGACACAGACATTCAGACCACAGTTCATGGACTTTGAAATTTATTGCATCTTTGTCTGTCACTCTTCTCCTTTTTTCTTTTTTTTTTTTTTAATCGTGGACTATTTTAAAAGTCTTTATTGAACTTGTTACAATATTCTGTTTCATGTTTTGGTTTTTTGGCCTTGAGGCATGTGGGATCTTAGCTTACCAACTAGGGATTGAACCTGCAACCCCTGCACTGGAAGGAGAAGTCTTAACCACTGGACTGTCAGGGAAGTCCCCCTCCTTTTTCCTTTATTAACATGTTTCCTCAGACCTTACATTCCAGCCAAGCCAACAACTTCAACATCCTTGCCCTATCTTCTCTAATGCTAAGGGTGACCAGCCTGTTTGCCAGCCCTCCTTAATTTACCAACATGCTTTTCAATCTTCAGCTTCCTTCTTAAGACTCATTCCCTCCTAAAGGTCTATTCTAACTGTCTCCAAATGATTTCTCCTTCTTTGGTCATTATCAGAATGCTTCCTTACCTTGAGCTTGTTTGTACAGGTGTCATGAGACCTGTACTTGGTAGGAGCATTATGTTTGTACTTGAGAGAAGCAACTGGAAAGTTGGTCAGTTTCTACTATTTCACAACAGTCAAACCACTCCATCGCCCTTACCTTCCCACCTGTGATGAGTGATGAAGAATATGCTTGAAAATCACCACCATTCATTTGTAGACTGAGGGAAATAATTTGGCTTCTTTGTAATCAGTAGACGTTTGTGTGCTGTCAGAACTAAGGGATTTATTTAAGTTAACAAATAACTATACTGTAAGTAGTCAGAGTGCTGAGTCAAAGTCTAGCTAATACTCCTCCTGTGCTGAAGTGTTAGCTGCTGTTCATCCTGTAGTTAGAACACAGCTATGAGAATTTATATAAGGAAACATCATCTATACCAAGCTGTTGTATGTGTCCGCTTACTTATCTTCCCACTAACCCACACCTCTAGGATCCTTTTCTGTCTTTTTGTTCCTAGTTCCTGGTATTGTCTGCCATGGACTGAATATTTGCACCCCCACCAAAAAAAAAAAAAAAAATAGTGTTAAACTCTAATCCCCAAAGTGATGGTATGTGGAGGTGGGACCTTGGGGAGGTAATTAGATCATGAGGGCAAGCCTTCAGGAATGGGATTAGTGTCCTCATGAAAGAGGCCCCAGAGAACTCCCTCCTCATTTGCACCACATGACAACACAGCAAGAAGATCCATCATCTATGAACCAGGAAGATGGTTCTCACTAGACTCTGAATCTGCCGGCACCTTGATCTTGGACTTCCCAGACTTCAGAACTGTGAAAAATAAATTTATGTTGTTTACAAGCCCCTCGGTCTATGATATTTTTGTTATGGCAGCCCAAACACATCGTCAAATTTCAGTAAGTGTTTCTAAGTTATTTGGCTTTCATTCTTTGTGACCTTCTCTCATTCTTCACACCAGAATTGTCTGAAAAGTCAGCTTTAAGTTTCACAGTAACATACTCAGAATTTTTGCTCATAGTCATAAAATCTGCATCTCAGGAAGAGAAGGCAAAAGTTTTCAAAGTTCTATGAAGTGCAACTGGATGGACGGATCAGTCATTCATAAGGTGGCTCAGTGATACTCTTTCTAAGGCAGTTTCTGGATGACTACATCGCACACTGTTTCCTTTCTGGGTTTGTTCTTCTTTCAATAAAGAGGTCACTATCAGAGAGCTTTTAGCTCTGGGCTAAACTGTTCACTTTGCCTTTCAGCTATTATAGTGATCGTTGCATTGGGTGAGGATTAAATTGGATTTGTATGTTGTGACCTATTTCAGAGCAAGAGAGGAAATGTTTCAACCTTCCCAGGAATCACCACTTTGTGAGCCACTTAAAACTCTAGCAGACAAAGTGCCGGGGAACATTCCATAGAGGTCTGTCCAGAGTATTAAGTGGATCTGTATTTTGCAGCCTTTAGGCTCCAGGCCTCTTTTAACCCTCAATCTCCAAATCCTAATGGGACTAAATAGTCTTTTATTTTTACAAGTATATAGAAGCTGTTCCAAATGTTTAGACTTCATGGACCAGTAAATTTCTAAAAAATATTTTGAACATTTGCTGTAACCTTCTTAGTTTTCAGGTCAGAAAAGTTAAAATCATCAAACCTATATATATATATATATATATTTTTTTTTTTTTCTTCTAGAAATATCTACTGCCTGCAGGCATGTTCAATCCCTCAGTTATGTCCAACTCTTTGCAACCCATGGACTGCAGCCCGCCAGGATCTTCTGTCCATGGGATTCTCCAGGCAAGAATACTGGAGTGGGTTGCCCTGCCCTCCTCCAAGGAATCTTCCTGACCCAGGAACTGAACTGGTATCTCTTTATGTCTCCTGCACTGGCAGGTGGGTTCTCTACCACTAGTGCCATCTGGGAAGCCCGAAGCAGATGAACATGCTACAATAACAAAAAAATGGAGTGGGTGTGGGAGAATCCGCCTAATTTGTATGTTGTGACCTATTTCAGAGCAAGAGAGGAAAAATACAAAAATGAACAGAGATACATTTAAAATGATTTGAAGAATGAAAGGAAACAAGAGGATGAACAGGACTCTGCTCCCTGCCTCCTCTGCTCTCGGTCCCTCTGTTGTGGTCTTTCACGCCCTACCCTCCAGGCTGGCTGGCTCCATGCACTCTGATCCATGACGTTGGGCTGGGAACCCCCCACCCCCACCTTTATCCCTATCATTCTACCTGGTTTTACCCCTTAAGATTCTCCAGAATGGATACTCCCATCATCCTTGAAACTCCACTGCCATCACTTTTGTCTTGTTAAAGCCATTGTTTCAGAAAACAATCATAAATTTTAAAAACCAATCTACTCCAGTCCATCTCAAGGCAATTTTAAGTTCAAAAGCTCTTGTCTTTGGAGTCATCTGTCCTTTGTTGTGAATGCTGTCATGGCTGAGCACCCCCTTATTCCAGGCCTCTGTCTTCTGGTCCCTCCTGATTGCTTCTCACTTTTTTGACTTTTTGCCTTCTCCAATCTGATTCCCTTTAGCCTTTCCCTACCAACTCTCAGAGGGAAAGTGGGAAGGAGAAACAGGGAGATGCCCCAAGGCTTGCTTTCCAATGAAAGCAAGAGGGACTGGAGATGAGAGAGAAGGTCTGTGAGGCCTGGTGTTTTCATGATTCCATTAATCTACTGTTAGATTGGAGGGAGCGCTTGTCATTTCTTCGTGGGTGAGCTGTGTGCATGAGAGACGCTGGATTTGGAGGCCATGGCTGAAAATTATTCTATGAAAATTATAGAATAATCCCCTGATGGACCCAACCTAGTGGCTAAGTCAGGGAAAATGATCAGTTCATCCCTCGAAAATAAATTCTTTCCGTTGGAAGATAGTAAAAGGCACAGGAAGATACTGAATAAATGCTTTCTGATGGTGTGGGTGCCGGCCAGGAGCCACTGAGGTCTGGAGGCCCTTCCAGCTGTACGGTTGGAGGGCTCTTAAGCGAGAACACATGTGCTGAGAATCCACAGAGTCAGACATTTTCACTGTGCGGGAAGATGTTAAAGGGTATGGCTCTAAAATGAAAAGACTCTCTCCTTGCAACGTCTGAGGCAAAGTAATGGACGGCATCGAGGCCCCCAGAAAACACTCTGGGCTCTGCTTTGGGAAGTTAGGAAGTTCCCTTAGTGTCTCTAAGCTTTCAGTGTCTTTACATCATGAACTAATCAGTCCTATTCTGCCTCTCTCTCTGGGCAGAACATGATCAAGTACGCATTGGAAAAGACCCTGATGCTGGGAAAGATTTGAGGGCAGGAGGAGAAGGGGATGACAGACAATGAGATGGTTGGATGGCATCACCGGTTCAATGGACATGAGTGGGAGCATATTCCGGGAGATGGTGAAGGACAGGGAAGACTGGCATGCTGCAGTCCATCGTGTCGCAGAGAGTCTGACACGACTGAGCGACTGAACAAGAACGATAGCCAGTGATGACACTGTAGCACTCTGCACACACACAAACATACACACCCAGGGCACTGAGGTTTTACTATTGCGTGTGACCCAGTTGCATGGCCACCATGGTTTGTGAACTCTGCCCATCAGCGTCTCCTGCAGGGCTGGGATGGAGCCGGTAGGTTCCTACTGCTGCGGAGTTTAACTTGGCTGGAAGTAATTACTTAACCAAAGCTAGACACCAAGCAGTGTGAGGAAAAGGGGGTGGGGAGCACCAAGACAGCTTAGCCCGACCATTTATAGAGGCCTGCTTCAGAGAAGACACAGCATTTGATATATTTGGTAATATGTGGTGTCTTAAAAATCAAATACTGGTTGTATAAGGAAATTTTAAGTAGGTATGTTTTTGATTCAAAGTTTGTTGGTGCCTCCTTTGAAGTATTTCTTCAATCCATCCATCCACTTCTGTCCAACGTCTCCACTGTTCATGCCAGGCCTGCAACCCCTCCCGCCTTGATCATCACGTCACCCTCGGGCTTTGTCTCTTTCACGCCAGTATTTTTCATCCCCTGCAAGCTGCTGCCCATGCTCACCCAGAACGTTCTCTAGGACTCCACTCTGATTATATCACCTCTCTGCTTAACATCCTTCAGAATCCCCGCATCACCTTCTGGATAAAGTCAAGTTTCTTACCCTGTGCTGCAAAGCCCCAACTTAACTCTCTCACCCCGCAGCCCCCTCCACACTAGGGCAGCTTGGACCTTCCCAGCCCCAGCCATTCCATGCCTGGCTCATCTCTCACAGGCCTCTTTCTCGGCTCTGCTAGTCTTTGCCAGACTTCACTCTTCCTTCCCTGGTGTATTCAGATGTCCTGGGTCCCCAAGGCTGAGCTAGGTTGCTTCTTTGTGCTCCTGGGCCAGGCTCACTCTTAGTTGATACCTCACTTCATACTTCTCCAAGGACCAGGAACTCTTGCACTTTCCTGCCAGATCTGTGGTCCAATGATCTTGCCCTTCTTGCTTTCCTCCAGATGCCATTCCAAAGTGTCCCTTCCCCATCCAAGGTGGTCTCCTCTGCTCCTGTTCCGGACATCACCCCTCCCCCACTCAAGGATTCCTGTCTTTATCACCCCGCTTCATCTTCAACCACATCAAGCCCTCCTTTTCTACTGGGTCACTCCCATCAGCCTGCAAACATTCCCCATGTTCTTCTTGGTTCTTTCAGGGTTCTCTAGCTGCCATTCCACATCTCCGTTTTCTATGCCTAAAGTCCAGAACTGTCTGGACATGCTGTCTCGACTCTTCTCTACATCTGCCAGGCTTCACCCTCTGCTGTTCGGCTGCAGTAGCCCTGCCTTCCGCTTTGCACACTCAGGGCTCAGTTTCCGCCCGCCCCTGTCAGGCCCCTCCCTCTGCACCACTCACCGCTTTGTCTGGGCTGCCTCCCGGCTCCTCCGCATCTACCAACCCATCTCTGGCCGGTTCCGATTCTGGTGTCTTGGTTTTCATGCTACCCTTTCTGTGGGTGGTCTCAACTTGACCCAGAGCTTTAAATAACATTTATTTGTGGGTGATTCTTGGATTTATAGCTCTGAGCTCAGACCAGTTCTCTGAACTCCAGACTTTTGTATTCCGCTGCCTGCTCCACATTCCCACGTAACTGTTTCACAAGCATCTCAAATTTACTATGTCCCAGAATGAACTCTTCATTCCGCCTCTTCAGTCTATGGTGCTCCCGTCTTACCCATCTCAATAAATCACACCTTCATCCACCAGTTACTCCATCCAGAAACCTAAATGACGTACTTGTCTCTTCTTTGCACTCAACCTCAGAGTCAGTTTGTCAGACCTTCCTTTCTAACCATCTCCAAAACCTATCTTGAGCCAATCCACTTAGCTCTACCCTTTCTCCTCTCACCATGGTCCAGCTCTGGGAGTGGTCCCCTGCTTCCACTTGCAGAAGGCAGCTCTAACCTGTGCTTACATAGCATCCAGGAAAAGTGTGACGCCTGCATAAAACCCTCAATGGTCCCCATTGCACAGCTCACATGGACCTACCTGGTCCAGCTTTGGCCTTTCTTCCAGCCCTCCTTCTAATGTCTGGTCCCTGCCCTTGTTCCTCACACAACCTGTGGCTGCTCCCCTCCTTACTGCTCTGTTGGTTCCATGATGGATACTCAGTCTCTGGTTACTGACACCTGACACAAAGGTCGTGAGAACAAATGTTTGCCTTGATTGCTAAATATGTATTGCTGTGTGCCAGATTCTGGAGGAACTAAGATGAATCAGAGAAAGTCCCTGCCAGACAGGAGCTCTCAGTCTGGTGAGTGACACGCCTATGTACACAGAGAATATTTACCATTTGATGTGATAGGTATGATCCTGGGGGAAGCCAACTCTGGGGCCAGAGAAGCTCAGGAAAGGTTCCTCAGCAAGGAAGTATTTGAAGTGAGTTGGTGGACCTCTACAGAAATCTAAAGCAGTTTGTAAAAACAATAGCTTCAGAATGTAAGACAGTGGAAAAATATGCTGAAATATTAATATTGGTAATCTCTAGCTTTTGGTTTAGTAAAAGCATTTTTTTTTCTGTTTTGATATTTCCAAATATTCCATCATGAATTTGTGTGTTTTTTTTTTTTTTATAGTAAAAATTAAAAAAAAACTTGGTGGGAAATAGTTCCTTGACACACACACAGGTAAACGGGTAATGTAACAACACAGGATGGGTGTCTTGCTATGAGTTTTCTCATTTGTTTCTGGAAGTTGGCTACAGGTACTGGAAGTAAAACTTCTTGAAATAAATTTTCCCCAAACAAGAAAAAAAAAGGTAGAAGAAAAAAAATGAGAAGAAAGATGAAATCCTCTTCCTCAGTTTATGAGTTGAGGAGGTAGCCGGCAAGGAATAGGAGAAGAAAAGAAAATAGGATTTTCTTGTCATGTTCCACTTGTAAAAGCCAATGGATATTTTTTACAGGTACCAGCTAGTCCTTCCTGAAAATCCTCTAATGGGGACAGGCTGTGAAGCAGCAGTAGGAAAGATAAATGCTTTTCTGGAGAGTAATTTTAGTGCAGGGTGGAAAATGTGAAGAGAAAAAAAAGAAAAATCAAATGGAAAATTCATCCACAGGCCAACCCACACCACAGAAGCGTTGAGGACCATGTGTCCTAATTAGCCCCTGCACCAGGCAGGGGCCTCTCTTTTCAAATGCCCCTCCCATCGTGGCGGATAGCCTGGGGGGAGCATTTGTTTGTACTGCGTGCTTGAGAGTGGCTATCATTTTTGGGGGGTAGCAGAAGGTTTGGAAAATATAAAAAAAGCAAGACCACCAAGCTGTGACCTTCTTTTACCCTTATTCAACAATACAAGTGTATTTTTCTGTAATATGTATGTAGATGTTTCTGAATGGAGCATTCAGAATGCAGGCACCGTTGTGTGTGTGTTTGGGGGCTTTCAATCTTTGGTCTCTTTCCAACTCGGCTACTTTTTCTACCCTGGTCGGCTCTTCTGTAACAATTCACTAAGTTTGGGTCTCCTCCTCTTGCTTTTTCTCTAGGCTGAAATGGTCCCAATTTAGTGCCCTTCTGAAGTTCAGAGTTTTCCATGCTCTTCATGGCAAGCTCCAGTGTTTCCAGTTACCCTGACTTGCAGGCTCTGGTAACCATGATGCTGTGAGAAGCTGAAAGGGAACTGATGCTGTGATGAGATAAACCACTCAGGACTTGGTCTTGGAGCTTCCTCCCCTCCCTTTTGCTCACGTGTCTACTCTCCCTGTAGGGGCTTCAGAGTCAGACAATCTGAAATGACATAATGGACTAACCTGAAGATTTCCTGAGGCTTTATGTTTGGACCTCCTCAATAACCTCAAAAAAATCTGGGGACCTGTGACTTCTTTCCAGGGACTGGATCATTGGATGATACAATCCTGCTCCAACAAGGGTAACCAGTAGCTGAAAAGAGTTGCATCCCATACTCAGAGCTTGGCCATTTTGAGCATTTGAGGTACTTCTTTTCCTGTGAAAGGACTTTTCACTCTTACCAGGCAATCAGTTCATTCTAATGGCTGACTTTTAGGGCACTAAAACGATAAAACTCATGGGAATGGTTTCATACTTAATTTTAAACAGGAAATAATCCCAAGGGACTAAACATGAAGGAGGTGATCTCTGGTCTGGTCTTAAGGCACCTGCTGTGTTTATCCCAAAGCCCCTTTTTGGTGGAGATTGTCCTGGGGATAACTGGTAATATTTACTCCCCTTGCCTTCACCCCCAGCCCAAGGTATGTCTGTTCTTTTGTTTTAATTGTTATCTTTTGAGGGGTTTAATTAGGTCTGGTTAGATGTAAGATTAAGTTGGATGGTTTTTTTTTCTTCACTTTGGGTGTAATTAAAAATAGTACATGGGGGTCAAGGAAAAGTAGACAAGATTCCAGTTTTGCCCTCTTGTTGCTAAGAGCTTGGCTTCAGAAAGTAGTGATTTGAGATGACTGCTTTTAAAATCATGAATTCAGGGGAGCTTCCTTACAGAAAGCTGGCATAAGCCTCAAGATGGTCAGAACCCACACTTGCCCAATTGACTTAGGGACACCACTGGTCTTCCTTTGCCTGGGACTGTCTCAGTTTTACAACTGAAAGTCTAGAGTCTTAGAAAACCCTTCAGTCCTGAGAAAATTAAGGTGGTTGGTCACCTACTGGAAATTAAAGTTCAAATGAATCAAAACAATGAGACAAGCATGAGACACACTTGATATGTAGCTTTAATTTCCTTTGTGCATGAGGTGGACCCTGCTCCACTCACAATAATGGGCAACAAGGCAGAGGCAGGAAAAAAGACGTAGAGAAAGGGAGTGGGGATAAAACATTTCTTTGCAATAAGACTCTGTGTACTCAAGGCAGCTAATTTTTAATAGAAGTCAAATCTGGATAACCAGTAGGGTGTGTGATAGCCACAGATGCTGGGCCTAAGCTAAAGAAAGCAATCTCTGCCCCCAGAATAATGGGATGGAGAATGAGGCTCAGTGTAGGGAATCTTCCTGAATTTGGCAGACATAGATACATTTTCTCTGTGTGTCCACTGCATTTTGTACCCTGTTCCTAACAGCAAACCCCCAAATTTCAATTTATCTCAGAGAACACCCCAATCAAAAACTGGGCAGAAGACCTAAATAGACACGTTCCCAAAGAAGATACACAGATGGCTAATAGGCACATGAAAAGATGCTCAACATGGTTAGTTGTTGGAGAAATGCAAACCAAAACCACAATGAGGTTTCATCTCACACCATTCAGAATGACTACCATTAAAAAGTCTACAAATAATAAATTGTTAGAGAGAGTGTGGAGAAAAGGGAACCTGTGATTGGTGAGAATGTACATTGGTACAGCCACTATGGAGGACAGTAGGGAGGAGCCTTAAAAAACTGAAAAATAGAGCCAGAGATCCAACCCCTAAGCCTGTATCTGTAGAAAACTATAATTCAAAAAGATATATGCACCCCTGTATTCATAGCAGCAGTATTTACAATAGCCAAGACATGGTCCTGGAGCATCTGTCCTCTTTAGGGAAAACTTGCTGTACCCTGAGCTCAAACTCTGCATCCTCAGTAGGATGAACGTCACACTCCAATAGAGTCATCCTAGTCACTGTGCAAAAGGGGCACCCCTGTCAAAGGAGGAGGTGCTGCGCGGCAGTTCAACCCTTTGCTAGTCTCTAGAACGCTGACTGTTGATTTTTAAAGTAGAAATCCAGAATCGGAGAAATGAAATTGCTGTTTGTATGTGACTCTTTTGTCACCTAGAAGTCACTTTACCCTTTTCTTGTGACAAAATGATATAGATGATGTTGCCTTGAAGGCTTATTGAGATTTGCAGACTCTGAGAAGATCGTTGAGATCTTTCCTGGTGAAGCTCTTTCCCTGCTGATGAATTTCTTGATAAATTATGAAAACATGACACCAAGCAATGATCTCCACAGTAAAACAAAATAATGAAGTCCTGGCTGCCCTGGACCTTGGAAGTTCTGGGGAGATCTGTTCTCCAGTTGACTTAGAGATGATAAAAATAAAAATATTTGAAAATATTAGGCTGCCATTGCTTCATGGATGAAAAGGGGAAAGGAGTAGCTTCTAATGTGTAATCTGGATTATGACACTGAGGTGATACGGATCTGCTCTGTTCAGGCATTTTGGAACCTGGGCTCACACTCCAGAAACTGAAAGGGTCTGATGTCTGAGACAAGAACGACAAAGCTATTGAAGCTGGAGTCAATCTGACACCAGAATAAATTGCAGCCAGAATAAAAGTTCCCTAAGTCAGACATGTTTGAAATGTGGGGACTCCTGTGGACCATGATACAGACAGAAGTATTCAGTGTCTCTGTTGTAAAACCAGACCTTGAGTTGATGAAGATGTGGGACATAGTTGAAGGAAAGGTTCATTATTCTGGCTCATGTGCAAGGTTAAAATGTTAGGATTATTTGGAGGTATGAATATACAGACATTGAGTTTCCAAGAAATTGTTAGGGACATATTTTATTTTCCCTATTAAAAAATTCAGATATTTCTTAAATGATAGAAGAGGAGATCCTGGAATGCCAGAAGAGAAGGAAGAGCAACAGAAATGATAGTAGCTGAGTAAACAGAATAAACGTTTTTTCACCTTTTAAGTTTGTTAAAATATATACAATGGCTGAAAAATTCAGATAGTTCTTAAATATGGTCAGTGTCAAATTTGTGTTTCCCATAGAAACAACTGATGAATACAGAGCAATGTCAAGCAATTCATTTTAAGAATAAATGCTGTGGCCCAGAAACAGAGCATAAAGTTAATTACATGATGTATAATCTAAAAGTGGGAACTATTGATACCATGGAATCTCACTGGAGTCAGGTAATGTGTGACTGAGAGGTGGTCCCCAAATGAGTGTCGTGAAGTCTTCATACATCTTGAATTAAAAGTGTATCTTAAAGATTAGTTGAAAAGCTAAAAAAATTGGTAAGTGGGCAGTTTTTGTAATGATTTGGTGGGTGTAAGGCAGGAAATTTTACCTAATTGGACTTTAAAAAGTCCATAGAATGAAAATGCTAATAAATAGTAATAATAATGATAATGTATTAATAACATGTTAGCAGAAGGAAGATACTTTAGAATGAGTTTGACTAACTTTAAGAAATTTCTTGGTAGCCTTATGATTTTGGACATGGGTTTATTATAAAATGGTTGTGATTATTACGGGGAAAATTGAACCCTCAAGTATCAGACATTTTAAAATGTAAGATTTCTTTTTATAGGTTTCTGTGATGAATTGTTAACATAGGACTATTTTAAATAACTAGTTCTTAAATATAGCCCTAGATTGTATGATAATAAAAATGTAATATCATTTTTAATAATCTTCAGAGGACTATTACCAAAGCTCCTTTTTCACAGGAGATGAAAGAAATTCAAGCTCTTAACTTGCCTAAATCTGGGAATTGCTGGGACCAGGAGCAGTTCTTCTGAACCCTGGGTCAGTGCTCACTGTGTTTTGATGACTGAAAAAAATGCTTGTGCTTTATTTAGGTTGCTCTTGAAGAAAACCTAGAGCATTATAAGTATTCTTAGCTCAGTTCCAGGTTACAAAACAACACATCATTATTTTTTGACATTTCCTGGTGAATGAATTCAACATAATTCTTCATTTTATTCTATCATTCATTTTACTCTCTGAAGTCTAGGCACCATTTCGTGTTCTGTCTGTGGAATTTATCTGGTTCTTTTTGCCTTGTGTTTCAAGCTGAGGGAATTCCTATGTTGCTTCTATGAGAAAAGTCACTTCATCATTTATTGAACATATACTGAAAACAGGTAAAGCTGGCAAAAAATTGAGTGTGAGCTTCATGTATTTAAAAAGCATTTAGAATAATGGGAATTCTTACTTGGAAAAGCTTTGAGGGAATTATTTTTTCATGTAAGGAGGTTTTGTCTAATAGGCAGTGGGGTATATGGGAGCATGGAGCTTGGGATACAGGTAAGGTGGAGGTGCTAACTTGGGAACCTTTAGCAGGGGATCAGCCATGTAGTGGTGAGTCTAGATGGAGAAGACAGAGGAGTTTGAGAACCTCAGTGGGCCACATGCCGATATAGAGCAGTGTTCCTCTCCCCAGCTCCACTGTAGAATCACCCTCAAGACTGTCAAACACACAGTGGTAACTGGGCCTCCTCCCTGGGGCTCCCGACTCAGTTACCTGGTACATAACCTGGGCATTAGCATGTTAGAGGTACTTCCCAGGTGGTTCTAATGTATAGGTGGGGATTGAGAACTCCTGTTTCAGAAGTGAGGAGGAGGAAGGGAACCCTCAAAGGAGACGAGTAGACAGAAAGAGAAATGAAGAAGAATGATGTCTTGGAAGCCAAATGCAGGAAGTGCTCAGGGAAGGCAGGTGGGACAACTGTGCCAAACGCTGCTGATACAACCCACATTCTGAGAAGGTCAGTGTGGAGGCCACTGCCGATCCCAATGAGGGCAGTTCCTGGGGAGCGGGAGGCATGCAAGTCGAAATGGAGTAGGTTAGAGCTTGAGAAAGGAGAATATAGACAATGTTTCAGAGCAGTTTTGTTTTAAAGGAGAACAGAAATGAGGATGTTCTTAGGAAGAGTTTGAAGTTAAGGGACTTCATTGTTTTTTCAAGATGGCAAAAAAAAAAATCACAGCACACTTGCATGCTTATGGGGATGATACAGTTGCAAGGCGGGTAATGAATGAAGAAGAACCTGAGAACAGTTGAAGGAGATGTTGAGTCCAAGAGGAGGGGCTTCAGAGACCAGCGGAAACAAGGAGGAAGGCAGCACACATAGGAGCCAGAGCAGCTGAGCTGATGCTGAGGCCCCGCCGTGCTGTGCAGAGAGGACGTTGGTTGATGTGAGCCGAGGGTGGGAGCAACTGGAGGTCTGAAAAGAGGGAACCTTGGAAACAGTTGCCCTGAGAGACCGGAATGGAGGTGGGATGGATGGGCAGCTTTAAGGGCTCATTTGAAGTGTGCGGTCCTGAAATGAAGTGAGACCAGTGACCACGGTGGACTGGTTTTTCTCCATATGTCCCACTTCTGTGGGCAGAGGTGTAGACAAGGCTGAAAGTTAAATTTAAGCAGTGAGTCTTTATTTGGTTTTTATTCCAGTTGGGTGTGATGAAGGGGGAGATACGCTGAGCACATTTGCAGGGGAATATGTACAATGATTGGGTTTGGAGTCTAAGCTGTAGGAGGCACGTGAGGATACGAGAGAGCAGGTCCGTGGGCTTGTGGCCCCCATGGGCAGAAGGGTTCTGGGAGGAAGGCAAAAGGGGAGGTGATTTGGCAACATAGGAATTGGTGTTTAGCAAGTGAAATGCTTGAAATTAAGATTATGGAAGAAGTGCAGCTACTTACATAGCAAGTCCCCTGCATACAAATGAGTTCTGCTTAGAGAGCGTGTTCATAAATCCAATTTGTTCATAAGACATACAAAGTTAGCCTTGGTGCCCAGCTAACACAGTCAGCTACATAGTACTGTCCTGTCATAGGTTTATAATACTTTTCCTACAAATAATACATACATAAGAAACAAACACAAAAAATAAAGAAAATATTTTTAATATTACAGTACAGTACCTTGAAAAGTACATTAGTACAGTACAACACCTGGCATCCAGGGGCTGGCATCGAGTGAACAGGTAAGAAGAGCTGTTGCCTGGAGGAGGGAGAGGAGGTGGGAGATTTCAGGGAAAAAGTCCAAATCCCATAAAACCATTTAAGAAATAGATAATTTATCTTTTCTAGATGCTTTTTCTTTGCGTGAACTCTGTATATTTAACAAGACTTTAGGATTATGGGAATTACTATGAGCCCTGGCACCATCTTGGTCGTCTTGTCTCCAGCTGAGGTCAATGCCGAGACACAGAGGGGGACCTGATGGAGAGAACTACATAGGCCTGGACGGGAGCTCTCACATCACCCCAGGACGTGCCCTATCTTGGGACTTCTTGCTACGTGAGATAACACATTTGCTTATTGCTAAAACTACCTTTAGTTGTGATTTCCTGTGATTCGCAGCTGAAAACATCCTACTGATACCAAGAAGTACTGAAAGATGGCCCTTCAGAAAGCTATGTAACCTCTACACCCACCTCTTAACAATACCATGTTAAGATAAATCTATATGCCGGCGGAAGTGTGTATTTGAATGAGACTTTTTGTGAAAATTAGTGGGCTCCCTGATAACTCAGTTGGTAAAGAATCCACCTGCAATGCAGGAGACCCTGGTTCGATTCCTGGGTCAGGAAGATCTGCTGGAGAAGGGATAGGCTACCCACTCCAGTATTCTTGGGATTCCTTGTGGCTCAGATGGTAAAGAATCCACTTGCAATGTGGGAGACCTGAGTTCAATCCCTGGGTTGGGAAGATCTCCTGGAGAAGGGAAAGGCTCCAGTATTCTGGCCTGGAGAATTCCATGGACTGTATAGTCCATGGGGTTGCAAAGAGTAAAACATGACTGAATGACTTTCACTTTCACTTTATGTGAAAATTAGTCTAATCAACATTTGGAATTGTTATGGCCTGAATATTTGTATTCCTCACAATTCATGTGCTGAAATCCTAACGCCAAGGTGATGTTATGGGGAGGTGGGGTCTTTTGGGGAAGATTAGAAGGTCAGATAGCATCAAGGGATGAGAATTTGAGCAAACTCCAGGAGAATGTGAGCAAACTCCAGGAGATGGACATGAAGGACAGAGGAGTCTGGTGTGCTGCAGTCCAAGGGGTCACAAAGAGTCAGACACAACTTAGGGACTGAATGACAACATAGGCTGTGAGGGTGGTGCTCCCATGATGGGATTAGTGCCCTGATAAAAGAGGTCTGAGAGAGCTTTCTCACCTCTTTCTGCCACTTGAGGACACATTGAGAAAACAGCCATCTATGAGCGAGAAAAAGGGCCCTCACCAAACCTTGAATCTGCTGGCACTTTGATTGTGGACTTGCCAACTTCTAGAACTGTGAGAAATAAATGTTGGTTCTTTAAGCCACCTGGTTTGCATCTTGGCATCCCTGGGCTCGTTCCTAAGGCTCAGAGCCAGTTGGGCACCTGCTCCCCTCTCCTGGGCCTCTCCCTCTTGGTGGATGCCACTGGTCTCCTTTCCTGGCCGCCTCTGTCACCTGCTGGGTGTGTTCAGCCCCAGAAGCACTCCCAGTGCTCTGCTCCAATGTGTTCACCCTCAGCCCCTGTGTTGGGTGCTGGAGGTCCTCTCTGCCCCAAGGCTGCATCACCCCCTTTGCTGCCCAGGTGCCTCTTTGTTTCCTGCAGCAGAAAAGCCTTTGAGAGTGTGGTTTCTGATTTGGGCTCAGCCTTATTGTGAGAATCCATCTCCCTCTCCTGGGTGTCAAAGTCCTAATTCATAAAATAAATGGTCTGGACAGATGATCTGTGTGATTCTTGACTGCCCGTGATTACCCTCCTGTCAAACCCCTGCACCCCATCAATGGCTTTGCTGTAAAGGGCATTTCTGAAACACTTGGCTGATGACTCTGAGCTGTAAAATGCATTCTCAACACTCGATACTTTTCATGAAGGCGAAAGGACTCTCAAGGTCAAGTGACAGAGTAGGCTGATGTATGATGACAGTCTTAACACTGTGCTTTTTTGTCTTCCGAAGAATTTTTCCCAGTCGTGGCTTTAACCTGACATCCAGACAACAAAGCTCCCTGACGACATTTCATAAGAAAATTTAATAACCCTCTTACGGAGTATTTTTGCTGTAGCCCTGGATTAACCTTTAATAAATGAAGCTTTAGCTGCCACACAGCCTCAAGAATGTTCTCCCGTGGTGAATGTGTCTAAGTCTGTGTGTCCTTGAGGACGCTGGGGGATGGGAGGTCACATGAGCTGGAACCACCCCCAGGAAGCCAACTCTACCAAATCTATGATGCCAAGATACCAGGAATGACTCCCAAGCTTCAGAATGACTTCCCTCACCCTCTGCCATTAAACTACAAAATGTAGAGGAAATCTCATTCTCCAGTTATTTAAATACTAGACACATCTAGACAGCAGAATCATCCCCCCAAAGATTTCTTTTTAAATGGTCTTCTATTTAAAAATTGAACGATGGCTTCTTGTGGGTCCTAGCAGCTGGGGAGGAGGAGGGGCGAAGATGTGACTGAGCAGCTGCTATTGTCATGGAAACAAACCCACATTCAATGGACAGGAAAAATGGATCCCAAAGTCCCCATTTCTTGTGAATATCTCATAAATGTTACAAAACAATGCTTATTTACTATTTAGCAGAAGACAGTCCAGAGGTACAAGCTTGAAGAGAATTTGAAAGAATTTGAGAGAAAACCTGTAGAAAGACCAGGATCATTCCAAATTGTGGTCTCATTGCTTCTCCCTCATTTTTTGTTAGATGGTATTACAAATGCCCCTGCATGATTTTGCTGCACTGCTCCTAAGGGTCAGCAGAAATTTTGATTTCCTATCATTTTATTGTGATGGTTTTAAAGCTCTTTTAAGAAAATGAATATGTAACGGAAACTTGTATTTTTTTGAGGTTATATAGGATAAATAGGGCTTCCCATATAGCTCATCTGGTAAAGAATCCACCTGCAATGCAGGAGACCCCGATTCCTGGGTTGGGAAGATCCGCTGGAGAAGGGAAAGGCTACCCACTCCAGTATTCTTGCCTGGAGAATTCCATGAACTGTATAGTCCACGGGGTCGCAAAGAGTTGGACACGACTGACCTATTTTCACTTCACTTCATACCTAGTACATTTTATATATATTCTTAACAGTCATTTGTTCTAACAATACCTTATATCCCTTATTATGTATCAGTGCTAAAAGTTCTTTTTGTACCACTCTATCTGTTGGAAATTGAAATCTCTGTCTTCCAGATATGTTTCTAATTGAGAACAGATGTGCCCCTGGACATTTTGAAGAAACTGTTTCTGAGTGTGGTGTCTGCTTCTCCAGACCAAGCTCCCAGATGTCTTTTTTCCTACTCCCTGCGGAGGTGACTGGTGAGCCTTAGAGGGAGGCCAGGACAAAGGTCCTGAGGCTGGGGAGGGTGACAAGTTATGATTCAAACCAACGCTGCTCAATAAGGCCTGTCCCATGGCTGAGCAGACATGGGGGAGAGATGGCCTGCCCTGGAGGATTGGCACTTGTGTGTCTGTTGCTGTCATGTAAGCAATCATCCTTGCTGAGACTGGACAGACTCTGGGGCCGGGTATCCCCTTTACCCTCTGGACTCAGCACCCCCATCACCAACTCCAGGAAAATCTGTCTGTGTGCTTCTACATGACTGGGGAGACATGATGACACTGTGCCCACAATTTTTCTCTGTCCAGCACTGGTTCATCCCTTAGCGGGAAGGAGAGAAGGATCAGTGATTCTCTGCATCAGCTGACTTACAGGAAAAGGAAAATACGATCAGTATGGATAAATAGTGTGAAAGCCCCTCTGTTTCTTTAATGCTCTGTGTTCTGAGGAAGATGGAAGTGAAACGGGTGCAGACTCAGACCCCAGTGTTCCCCTGCCTGTGACGATGACTATCCCCGCAGTGTCCGTGGCAGCGTCTGTGTCCAGTTAGGGACCACAGAGAGGAATGTCCCTCGACCACTGACTATAGGTAGCATAGTGGGGATGGGATGCTGTGAAACCTCTCAGTCCCCTCTCCTCCTAGTTGGGGGGCCTGGGGGGCTCGACCTTGGCCTCCCCCAGGACCACAGCCTGCCCAGCTTGGCTGTGGCTGTTTCAGGTCACAGATACTGATGTCAGTTCTTTCTCTTGGGCTTAAAACACCAGCTCTCAATCCCTTGTTTAAGGATCTGAAAGGCCAGCTGTTGTGAATGAAGAGTGGAAAAGCCTCACATCCAACCAAGGAAACGTGTTCTGAAGGTGACTTCCCTTTGCATCTTGGGGACCACAGGGCTGTGGGAGGTGAAGGCAGATGGAGCGCTCTGAGGTTATTAAAAGAAGGAGCCCTGTCCTTACTGTGACTCAGACTGCTAGGACATCCTTTCCTGGAGGATCTGGCCCGGTGCTGCCTCCTTAGAGTGAGTGGTTGCTGTGCAGAGCTCCCTTATGGCCGTAGCATTCCCATCATGGGCTCCCTGGGGAGAGAGAGTTGGGTGGGGGGCAAGATGAGTGAAGCTCCTGAGGGCCAGCGTAGGGGAGGGTTGGGGTGGGAGTTGGAGGGGGCGCGTAGCATTGCTCATCCCAGGCTTACTCCCAGCTGCCCTGTTGTTGGTTAAACAGTGGAAGAAAGAAAGCCCAGAGGGGAGGCAGTCATCTCATTGAGTCGGGGGAAGGTTACCACAGTGATGCAGTAGGAGTGTTGGGCTTGAGGTGGCTGCGGGGAAAATAATAAAGTGGGAGGTCCAGGTGGGCACGAGACAGTGATGGACACTGATGTTTCTTTGTGTCCAGCCATCTCACTCATGGTCGGCACTGGACACTCCACTTGACCCTACTTAGCATTTGAAGGCTGGGGATTCCACTGCTCAGGGGAGTTTTAAACTCACAGGGCTGATGCAGCAGTTTTCTTTCAATTTTCTTCCATATGAGAAAGACTGTGCCTGTGAGTGATAATGCTTTATCGTTAGGAGTTTATCCACAAATGATACATGCTTGTAATCCAGTCTGGTTGAAGCAACAGAAATTAAAAAATTGTTGATAATTACATATCTATGTATACACTTGTATCCATACATATATATCTATAAATAGATGGATCTCAGATAGATACATATTTCTATACCTCCAAAAGCAGCTGCTTTCCCCTGCTCCCTGTTCCCCCTACCCCCAGATTAGCTGTTTAAGTGGTCAAGGGTAGTTAAGCTTAATTAATGTGAACTCAGTCCCTGAAGTTAATAAACTCTCCCATGGGGGCTGTGAATTGAGAGGGTGAAAGGAAGTCGTCTATTTAATAGCTAATTTGATGGCTAATGCTTTCCTACCATATTGTTTTCTAGGTTTTGCACACCAACAGTGAAGTGTTGCTTTGAATTCTTTTAAAATCAAGGTTTAAGACATTTTTTGCTTTGTAAAACTGAAAGAGGAATTTGTACACCTTTCATGGGAGATTTAAGGTTTGTTTTTTTTTAACCTTAACTATTATAGGATTTTTCTTGAGCCTTTAACCCAGAAAGCAAACGTCTGCCTCTTGGATTAGTAACACTTTGAATGAGTCACATACTGATTTTGAGTTATTTCAGCTAAGATGAAGGAAAGCCTCATAAAAGTGCAGGGAAGCCCAGGTTCCCGGGCCCCTAAGGCTGTTTTTAGTAATCAGAGGTTAGAAATCTGTAGCCAGTTTTGGCTTCTGTACTTAATATTTGACAGAATTAAGAAGCTCCTTTAGGTACCTAATTTCCTGCCAAGGAGAAAGCTTAAAGCTCAGAAATTTGGGGATTTAAATGTATTGATTAAAGTTCACTTGTGGGAAAACAAGGAGGAATGTTTAAGGCTTCTCTTCATAATATGTGCCCACCCTGAGAAACATTTTCTTTTTTACAGTTCTTTACTGAGCTAAAGAATCTGCCCTCAATGTGAAAGACCTGAGTTTGACCCCTGGGTTGGGAAGATCCCCTGGAGAAGGGCATGGCAACACCTCTAGAATTTTTGCCTGGAGAATCCCAAGGACAGAGGAGCCTGGCAGGCTACAGTCCATGGAGTCACAGAGTCGAACACAACTGAGTGATTAACACACTTTCACTTACTGAGGTAAAGTGGACAAGTCTAAGTATGGAACTCAATGACGTCATATATACGTAGACAGCCATGTGACCACCACACAGATCAAGACTGAGAACCTCTTCTGTCTCTCTGAAAAGTTCCCTTTCTCATTTTGTTTAACCACCATTTTGAGTTTTTATACCAGTGATGTGTAGTCTGTTTTTCATCTTTCGATAAAAGGAATTGTACAGTATGCTTTCTTGCAGAAGTGTCTGACTTCTTTTTCTAGATGTAAATGGTTTTAAATCTACGTACATACAAAAATGAAATCATTTTTTTCCCTGTGGGTTTTAACATATACATGGGTTCCCATGACCACCACCAGTGTCAGAATGCAGCTCCCATACCTCCCGTCAAACTCAAACGCCCCCTTCCTAATCCCTGGAGACCAGCAATCTGTCCTCTGTCCCTAGAGAGCTGTTTTTCCCCAAATGTCCTGCAAATCACACATATGTAACCTCTGACACTGACTTCTGTCACTTACTAGAAAGCATTTGAGATTCTTCCTTGTGTTCTAATGGTTTCTTCCTGTGTGTTCCCTTGTATCATAATTATTTGTTCTGCTGTTGATCATTTGTGAGCTTACCATTTTTTTTGTTTATGAATAAAGCTGCTGCAAACATTTCTGTATTTTTTTTGTGTGTGGACATATAGACTAATTTCTCTTTGCCACATAGGAATGGAATTGTTAAATTGTAACGAGTGTAAGTTCAACTTTATTCAGTTCAGTTCAGTCACTCAGTCGTGTCTGACTCTTTGCGACCCCATGAATCGCAGCATGCCAGGCCTCCCTGTCCATCACAAACTCCCAGAGTTTACTCAAACTCATGCCCATCGAGTCAGTGATGCCATCCAGCCATCTCATCCTCTGTCATCAACTTTATTAGCAGTTGCAAAATAATTTTCAAAACTCATTATACCATTTTACACTCTCACTAACAGTGTATAAAAGTTCCAGCTTCTCTATGCCCTCTCCAACACTTGGTGTCACCAGTCTTTTAAAATTTTGTTATTCTGGTGGGAATTTTCTGATATCTCACTGTGATTTAGCTTTCTTTCCCTGATGATGAGTGATGTTGAATATTTTTCATGTACTTATTAACCATCCTTACATTTTTAATGACTATCTTTAAAAAATTTTTTTTTTTTATTTTTGGCTGCGCCATGAGGCGTGTGCAATTTTAGTTCCCTGACCAGGGATGGAAGCCTCTACAGTGGAAGTGCAGAGTCCTAATAAGTGGACCACTAGGGAATTCCCTATGACTATCTTTTCATTGTTGATTTGTAGGAATTCTTTATGTATTGTTCATACAAATCCTTTGTTAAATATGTATACTGTGAATGTTTCCTCCAAGTCTGTGGATTGCCTTTTCACTCTCTTGATGATTTTGATGAGCAAAAGTTTTACATTTTGATGTAGTCTATTTTATCATGTTTTTTTCACTCTATAATCAGTGCTTTTTGCATCTTAGTTAAGAAATCTTTGCCACAGTTCCCAGACACATCATTCTGTGATTTCCTCCAAAACGTTTTATAGTTTTAGCTTTCACATTTAAGTATTAGGTCCATGTCTATTGAGAACTAATTTTGAGAGTAGGGTGTGTGTCAATGTAGGGTAATAAAGATATCCAATTATTCTCATACTATAATTGAAAAGGGTTTTTTTTTTTTTCTCTTGCTGAATTTTATTGGTATCTTTGTTAAAAATCAAGGGATTATATTGAGTGGGTTTTGGACTTTCTACTCTGTTCCATTGACCTACTTGTCTATTCTTATGCCAATCACACACTTAATTACTATAGCTTTGCAGTATGTTTTGAAATGTGGCAGTGTAAATCCTTCTCTTTTTAAATTCATCTTCTTACTCCTTTTCCTCCTCTTCTTCCTTCCTTCTTCAAGATTGTTTTGGCTGTTTGGATCTTTTGCATTTTGTATAAATTTTATAATCAGGTTGTTACAAAAAATAGCTCCAAGCAAATGTGAAAATCAAAGACAAAAACCAAGGGGTTTTGACAAAGATTAGCATTGAATCAATAGCTCAACATGGGCAGATTTGACATTTTAATAACATTGTTTTTCTATTCATAAACATGGTACTTCTTTCCATTTCTTCATGTCTTTGTACAATTCACTCAGGAATGCTTGTAGTATTCATGGTGGAGGGTTTGCACATCTTTCATTAATTTTTAAAAAGATATTTCTTTAGCTACCTTGGGTCTTAGTTGTGGTACTCAGGGTTGTCTCTGTGTGGTACGGAATCTTTCATTGCATCTTTAGTTGCGGCACAGGGGCTCAGTAGCTGCTGTATGAGGGCTTAGTTGCCCCTTGGGATTGAACTTGTGTGCCCTGCATTGCAAGGTGAATTCTTAACCACTGGACCCCTGGGGAAGTCCCCATCTTTCATTAATTTTGTTCCTAGGTATTTGATGATTTTGTGTGTGTGTGCATGTGCGTGTGTGTGTGTTAGTCACTCAGTCATGTCTGACTCTCTGCAACCCCATGGATTGGACAGCCCACCAGGCTCCTCTGTCCATGGAATTCTCCAGGCAAGAATACTGGAGTGGGTTGCCATTTCCTTCTCCAGGGGATCTTCCCAATCCAGGGGTTGAAACCAGGTCTCCTGCATTGTGGGCAGACTCTTTACCAACTGAGCCGCCAGGGAAGCTCAGTTGATGATTCTGTAAATGATATATATATATATATATTTTTTTTTTTTATTGTGATCCAATATACATAATAGGAAATGCACCATTTTAACCATTTCTGAATGTCCAGTTCAGTGGCATTAAGTCCATCCACACCATTGTGCAACCATCACTGCTATTCAACTTCAGAACTTTTCACCATCCTACTTGGAAGCTCTGTACCCACCAAATAATAGCACTCCATCGCCTCCCCCAGCTCCTGGCAGATGCGTCTCTGCCTCCTGTCTGGGTGAATTTGACTCTTCCAAGGAACTCTTATATGTGGAATCATACAGTATTTGCCCTTTTGAGTCTTATAGCATGGTGTCTTTAATGTCCATCCATATTCTGGCATGTGTCATAATGTCATTCCCTTTCCAGGCTGAATCATATTTTGTGGTATATAGTATCACATATTATTTATCCAATCCTCTGTCGATGGACATTCAGATTCTTTTCAGCTTTGGTCTATTATGACTAATGCTGCTTTGAAGATTGATGTACAAATATATGTTTGAATTCCTGTTTCCAATGCTTTTGTTTATATACCAGAGGTGGAATTTCTGGATCGTATGGTACTTCTGTGTTTAATTTTTTGAGGATGTAAATGATATTTTAAACGTTTATTTTTCAACTGTTTGTTGTTAGTATTTAAAAATAAAAATAATCTTCAAAAGAAAGTATATATATATGTATAAATGAATCATTTTGCTGTATAGCAGAAATTAGCACAATATTGTGAATTAACTATATGTCATAAGATATGATTCCACTATGGTCTCAGGAACAAAGGATAATCCTTTACATAGAATATTTCATCCTATGGAAAATACATTTCATAGCTCTTGTTTTTCTCATTTTGTTGTGGATGGGTAAACATTTCATTATGGATATTCATCCATTCTTAGGTTGAAAATCAGTCCTTTTAGGGAATGGCTAAGTTCTCTTGGTTATCAGGCAGCGGAAGTGTCACTTCCTATCTCTCTGGTGTTCTTTAGAAACAGAGCAGAAAGATCTCCCATGTGTCAGGGCTACACACAGAGCCAGGCACAACCTTGGGGAAAACAAATGTTAGTTCCTACCTCTTGCTTCATCATCCTTCCCTCCTTGAGCCCACTTGTAAATGTCACAGCTGAGTATTTGTGACTGAGACTACATCAGGAGGTATCAGATGGTGATGACAGCTGAGCCTAGAGTCAAAGCTCAGGTCTCTCTGGGGTGTTGGAGTGGAGAACAGGCAAGTTCAAGGTCTGGAAGGAGAATTGAGCTGGGATCCTGAGACATAAACCTTATTGACAAACATGGGCAAGAGAAGTTTGAGTGATGGGTGGTTGTTGATATTAGAGATCAATTGGCTATCAGGAAACAGGTGAGTAGTGGACACCAGCCAAAGACAAGAATGTCATTCAAGTCAACAAACATTTGTAGAGTCCCTGAGACTGCAACTAAGTGTGCTCTGAGTTGAGAACAGCCTAACATGCAGCAACAGGGACAATCAATCTCTGCTCTGGTTTTAGTAACCTAATTTGGGCAGATGACTCAGAGTGAGAACTGTGATGAGGGGATAGGGAGAGGGGATGATCAATTTCTACCTGTGCTGATGATTGTAAGCAAAGGCAGGGCCCCTGGGAGAACCACAGTTTGAATGTTCTGTGTGGGTGGGCTCATTCATGTCTGTCTGCCCCTGGTGCTAGCTTTCCTTTTTGCTGTTGTTTCCAAAGCAGAATTCTTTCCCTTCAGTTGACCTGACTCAACAGAGGTCTTAACCCAGAGTCTGGATGGAAGGGAGATGCTGCTATACTTTGGGGCCATGTTGGACTTGACAAGCAAGTTCTTGACTTGACAGTGAAGTTCCATTAACTTGATTGTGCACCTTCCCCCTCAATCACTCACCTGTGAAGCAGGCATTGACTTTAAGACATTATAGAGTATTAAGCCCATGAAAGAAAGAGGCCCATTTTCTTTCCTTCTTTTTCTTACTGGGTCAACAATTAACCACTTTGGAAGGAGTGGAGCTGAAGTAATCCATCAGAAATTGACACTGGGTTCTGGGAGCCCCAACTCCAACTAACTTCATCACTAGTGTGTTTATCTAGGAAGTGGGAAAAAAGAAGCTTGAGTGTTGGTTTATGTTTCCAACTAAGTGTAATTGTATAAATACTAGAAATTTTGAAAGGGCAAAAAATCCTTTATTTTCACTAAATGATCAATGTAATAGAAGAGCTAGGTAGATGTGTAGAGATTAGAATTGAATATTTTGGACTATTTGCCTAGAGCACTGATTTTTTTAGGAGCCATCCCCAAAGTATAGGAGTTTGTTTCTGGTAACAAATCTAATATTCAAGCTAATGTCACATCCTCCTTATGGAAAACCCCACAAGTGAGTGCCTGCTGCATGTAAAGAGTAATGCTCTTCAGCCCTGTATAGTCAGCCCTTTGTATCCATATTCATGGATTCAATCTGCCTGAGATCAAAAATATTCTGAAAAATAAATTCTAGAAAGTTCCAGAAAGCAAAAATTGAATTAGGCACAGGCCAGCAATTAGTTACATAGCATTTACATTGTAAGTAATAAGTTTATGTGCTCAGTCGTATCTAACTCTTTGCAAACCCATGGACTGTAGCCTGCCAGGCTCCTCTGTCTGTTGGAGTTTCCAGAATACTGGAGTGGATTGCCATTTCCTTCTCCAGAGGTTCTTCCCGATCCAGGGACTGAACCCATGTCTCCTGCATTGCAGGGAGATTCTTTACCCACTGAGCCATTGCATTTGTAACTATTTATACATGCTTCTGAACTATGGTGTTGGAGAAGACTCTTGAGAGTCCCTTGAACTGCAAGGAGATCCAAACAGTTCATCCTAAAGGAGATCAGTCCTGGGTGTTCATTGGAAGGACTGATGCTGAAGCTGAAACTCCAGTGCTTTGGCCACCTCATGGGAACAGTTGATTCACTGGAAAAGACCCTGATGCTGGGATGGATTGGGGGCAGGAGGAGAAGGGGACGACAGAGGATGAGATGGCTGGATGGCATCACTGACTCGATGGACATGGGTTTGAGTAAACTCCGGGAGTTGGTGATGGACAGGGAGGCCTGGCGTGCTGCGGTTCATGGGGTCACAAATAGTTGGACACCACTGAGTGACTGAACTGATACAGTTTTTACGCTGTTTTTAGGTATTATAAGTAATGTAGAGACTACTTAAAGTATACAGGGTGCTTATGTCAAATATTATTTCATTATATATAAGGAACTTGAGTATCCCTGGATTTCGGTGTCTGCGGGGGTCCTGGAACCAACCACCTACACCTGTGTGAGGCCAGCCAACCTCTGAATGGGGGTCCACCTAGACATGCTCCTCTAGGCCAAGCGCTCTGCTGTGTTTTGAGGAGGGGAAACTATTTGTAATATCTCTTTTATGAATCAATACACTGCATTTAGGGTTCTGAAAATGAAATGGAAAGAAAATCATTCCACAGACAGCTTGAACTTTTGGATGGGGGAGCCCCCTCATATACCCGTGGCCCTCCCTAGGTGAGGCTCAGGGGGAACCTCTGAGAACCCCCGAGGACAGGCCTGGGCGCTGGGAGACCGGCCCCGGTCTGGGGTCCAGGCAGTGGGGGTACCCATCCGGTCCTGGAAGCGTATGGCTGGTGACAGTCCCAGGCAGAGGTTGCCTGGCAGCTAGCATCCCCGGGAGCCAGCATCCTGGTCCTCACCGAGCGAGGCCTGGAGACGGTTTCCAGGGGCAGTTCCGTTTCAGCTTGTTTCTATTTTAAAGCCTGGAGACAATGAAAGACCAGTGTCTGGTGCCAGTAGTTTTTCTTTCTTTTTTTTTTTTTTCCACAGTTCACGCTATTCTTAGAAACAGTTGAGCCAGTGGTGGTGGAGGCTGAAAGCTCTGGAATCTTTTCCTCCGTGTGGCAACCACTTCTCTTTCCTGCGGAGGCTCAGTGGTGCTTTTCTTGGGCTCAGCAGTGCGGCCGATGCGGCTTGGATTCACTTCTTCCCCGGGAGCTCACACACTGAAGCCTTTGGAAACGGTGCGGGAAGACAGGCATGGGGCGGCAGCAGAGGAAAAAGCAGGGCCGGCTTTCCGTGGGCGGCGCTTTATTTATAGCTCCTGAAATGGTGTTTGTTCAACTCTCTTGAACTTTTGTGGAAGTTCAAATATGGGAACTGTGCTCATAAAAATGCTAATTATATATTTTCAAAGTATTTTTAACCATCTGTGACGCTCAGGCTGGGTTTGACAAAATAAATTGCTTTGAAAATGGACCTATGGAATTAAAGGAATTAATTCCGCCAGATTTTGTTGAGCACTTACTGTGCATGACCGGCTTCCCTGGTGGCTCAGACGGTAAAGAATCTGCCTGCAACTCAGGATACCTGGGTTCGATCTCTGGGTCAGGAAGATCCCTTGGAGAAGGGACTGGCTATCCAGTCCAGTATTCTTGCCTGGAGAATTCCTTGGAAGGAGGAGCCTGGTGGGCTACAGTCCATGGGGTCGCAAATAGTCATACACGACTGAGCAACTAACACTTACTATTCATGACAGGAGGCTAAGAAAGGTATAGCTTTTGTCTTCATGGAAAAGAAATTAGACATGTACTTGGATTTCTATTATAAGAATAACCAGGGAACATTATTACCCCAGGGCTTCCCTGGTGGCTCAGATGGTAAAGAATCTGTCTGCAATGCAGGAGACCCCCATTCCATCTGTGGGTCAGGAAGATCCCCTGGAGAAGGAAATGACTACCCATTCCAGTATTCTTGCCTGGGAAATCCCATGGATAGAGGAGCCTGGTAGGGGCTGCAGCCCATGGGGTCACAAAGAGTAGGACCCCACTGGGTGATTAATATACTTGTATACATTATAACCCCAAAGCCTGTATTAGAAAGGCCATTGCATGTTGAGCTAGGAACATTTCGGAAGGATTCAAAATTTACTTCTGTATATATTTGAAATTCTCCACATTAAAAATTAAAAGCTATAAGAGAAAAAGAAAGAATAATATATATTTTGAAATCATTAAACAGGAAAAACCCCTGTGGAGTGTCAGTTGAATGTTACTTTAAATGAATATTTATCATCTTAATTGCATACATTAGAAAATGAGAAAAACTATAAACTCATGAGCTAGTACTGTCTGCAATACAGTAAAAACAGAACTGCAGAGCCAGCAGAAAGAAAGCAGAAGGAAGGAAATCATAAAGATAAGGGTAGCAATTAATGGGCTAGAAACAAGCAGTAATACAGAAAATCCACCAAACTCAAAGCTAGTGCTTTGAAAAGAGTGATAAAGCAGTCTCTGGTGAGAATGACCAAAAACAGGAGGAGGAAAGGCATGCAAGAGAAACAGGACTTAACTATAGAAGGAGATTTCCAAGCTTATCAGAGAATACTATGAATATCTTCTTGAGAACATGTTGGAAACTTCAAGAAATTGGATAGTTTCCTAGAAAAATGTCAATTACAAAAACTGATGACACAAAAAAATGGAACCTACCTATAAACCACAAAAGAAGTGAATCAAATTAATAATCTACAGCTTCCCCCCAGCTCTGTCCTCTCCCCAGAAAACAAACCAGACTCAGCCAAGATTACAAAATCTTCAAAGAACAGAAAGGCACGTCCTTGAATAAGCTTTTTCAGAGAATAAAAAAAGGACAACTCTCCACATCATTTCATATGTACAATCTTGATAACAAAATTGAATGAGTAAGGTAAGACAAAGCAAAACTGTAAGGCACTGACAACTATGAATATGAAGGCAGTGATCGAAAATAAAATATTAGCAAACTAAATCCATTGAAGTACTTTTCAAAGACTTTTTTGCCCAATGATTGTTTATCTCTGTTGCAGGATGACTTGCATTAGGAAGTCTTTTAATGTAATTTACCACATTTGAACATCTAAAGATATGCAGACATTACTGTTGGACTTCTCAAGTGGCTCAGTGGCAAAGAATTCGTCTGCCAGTGCAGGAGATTCAGGAGACTCAGGTTTGATCCCTGGGTCAGGAAGATCTCCTGGAGAAGGAAATGGCAACCCACTCTAGTATTCTTGCCTGGAAAATTCCATGGACAGAAGAGCTTGACAGACTGCAATCTGTGGAGTCACAAAGAGTTGTATGTGACTGAGCTACTGAGTGCACACAAACATTGCTTAAAATTTTGCGTCTATGTAAAATATAAGACACAGTCAAGTTATTTTTCATCTCTGGTGATGGAGGTTGAGAAGTGAAGTGGGTGTTTCAGCTATCACTAGATGTTTTATTTCTTAAAAAAGAAAAAGGTAACTGAAGCCAAAATTCAGTTAAGGAGAATGTTTCTTAGAACCAGTGGATAAGTTCATGTTTTTTTCCTGAATTTTAAAAATATTACACTACTAAACATTTAAAATTTAAGACATAAAGAAAAACTGCAAAATTTAAAACTAAATAAATTAGAACTTGCACTGTTCCATTGATATTTTCCATTTTTATTCACTCACCTACTAGAAAATGTTCAGTTTTTTTACAGCAGATTTTGCTTGTTAGATGGGCAGGTCTTCCTGACTTTCCTTCCATAAAATGTTTAATAGTTTCTGTGGTTAATACTTTAGATTTCTTGTTTACCACTTATGAAGAAAACAAAGTGGTAGATGTTTGAATAGAAAAAAGATTAACCCACTCATCAATAACCACCATAATTCTGTTCCAGATACAGATAGTCCTACTAGGCGCATTTTTACTTCCTTCAATCCCCCCGGGTGAGTTGGAGTCCACTCCTGTCTGCTTTCTGATTCCTTCTTAGATTTCATCTACTTGGTCTCTTCATCATTCCCCACACCCAGTGTCTCCTTTCCTAACTATCTCAGCAAGAGGGATTGACCAGTCACATATATTAGAATATATTACTTAGTTGTCAAAGTGAAAGTTCTGGGAAGTATATTTGCACAGAGTAGTATTTGCACATCTATGGGTATTATATGAAAAGAAGAATGAGCAGTTGGGGACATGGCAAGTGATTGTGAGTGAGTGAAAGTCGCTCAGCTGTGTTTTTTTGTGACCCCAGGGACTATACAGTCCATGGAATTCTCCAGGCCAGAATACTAGAGTGGGTAGCCTTTCCCTTCTCCAGGGGATCTTCCCAACCCAGGGATTGAACCCACGTCTCCCGCATTGCAGGCAAATTCTTCACCAGCTGAGCCACAAGGGAAGTGATAGGATGGTATAAAGGGGATACATTTATAGACTGAGCAGAGTGGGGAGCACTCTTCTCTCTGCTGAAGAGATGAAGGAAGATGATATGAAGGAAGAGGCATTTGGACTGAAGAACGAATGAAGTAGGGAAGGCAAATGGCCTGGAGGAACTTTGCCTGTGGGAGTCAACAGTGGAAATAACAAGAGTTGAGACCGGAAAATAAAGAAGCTCAAGATGCTGTTAATAGTTTTTCAAATCTCTTCAACCAGGAAATCTCAGTCTCCTCTCAGGAAGCCCATTTTATCTCTGTCTTTAGTATAAATAGGGTTTCCCTGGTGGCTTAGACAGTAAAGAATCTGCCTGCAATGCAGGAGATCCAGGTTCAATCCCTGTGTCTGGAAGATCCCCTAGAGAAGAGAATGGCTAGCCACTCCAGTATCCTTGTCTGGAGAATCCCATGGACAGAGGAGCCTGGAGGGCTATAGTCCACGGGGTTGCAAAGAGTCAGACATGACTGAACAACTGACACTTATTACTTAGGGTAAATAATTCCTTCTATTGAGCCCAAACCTGCTTTTCTGAGACTTCTTGGATCTAGCTTTGGAGATCACAAAAAGACAGCTCCATCCCTGGATTTGTCACTGTCTTCTCTTGTCCAGACCTTTTCTCCTCTCCCAACTTCAGAAAAAGAACCCACTGGGTGGGATCTGACTGTAGCGCAAATGCCCACCATTTCAGCCGTGTTGGAGGGACAGCTTTCTTTCATGTCTCCTTTTACTTGAGTGAGGGCTCTTGTGAAAGAGCCTTTTGTGTTCTTAATTCCTAGTGCTGAGATCTAGACGTCTCCTGCTTGCAACAGATTGTGTCTCAATGTTCTTAAAAATGTTCCTTAACTAACTTTCTGTCCCACACTTGTTAATGTGACGGCATCCAGCATTTGCCCAAATTAAAATTGATTATAAGCATCTTTCTGCTTTCTGCACCCCTCCCGCAAGAATTTCACCAGCCAAAAATTTGCTGTTGACAAGTTTGTTGGTCATTAGTGGATCAGTGGTATTTTTTCTGGTGGAGCTTGAAGTCCTGGGTCCTCCTGTACTCTGGTTTCTTGGATGTTGGAAGGAGGAAGCTGATGATGTGCCCTTTGCTCACCAGAGGTCACAGAAGACAGAGGACACTCCTCTAGCCAAGGTCAGAGGTTGGCTGCCCATGTGGGATAAAAGGCAGCAGGCGAAAGGACACTGTAATTGGATAAATCTGTCAAATTTTCACATTTCCAGTTTCCTAACTTTTCATTTAGATAAAATCTGCCCTTCTCTTTCTCAGCTAATTCACATCAGGTTCTCTGTATCATAGCCAGATTTCTCTGCATTTTTGGGTTCAGCACACATTTCTTGAGTGTACTGTGATCCAGATACTGTGCTAGGCTCTGAAGGTGCCGAGGAGATAAAACCGGGCTGGGCCCTTGAGAAGTTCATGCTTTTACTGGGGAGTCAGACAAGCATGAAGGTAGAGGCCATCTCGGCTACTACTAACTTGATTCTTAATACATTTTCTGGTTTGTATTTTTCTTACATCTTAATCCAGGAATCTTTCCAACCCAGGGATCAAATCCATGTCTCTTGTGTCAGTGGTAAAGAACCTGCGCCACCTGGGAAGCTATCATCTGGTTACTCATGGCAGTTCCATGAGGTTCATGTATTCCCCACCTTTTACTATGAAAGAGATAGAATGAGGGTTGAAGTGAGGTCACAGAGCCAAGATGTGGGGTCAGGGAGCAGACCCAGGTTCCCTTGCCCGTTGCTGAACTCCCCCCAAACCATGCAGGACAGATTAATTAAGAGCCTGGTCCAAGTGCCCAGTAATGACATGAGTGACTTTCATGTTTGAGCCTAGGGAAGGTAAATCTAGGAAGTCTTCCCAAGGAAGCTGGAATCTGCACTGAAGTGAAGAGTGAAAATGTTAGTCAATCAGTTGTGTCTGACTCTTTGTGACTCCATGGACTGTAGCCGGCCAGGCTCCTCTGTCCATGGAACTCTCCAGGCAAGGTTACTGGAATGGGTAACCAAAGGTGAGGAATATGTGAACCTCACAGAACTGTCATGAGTATCTGGACGATAACTTCCCAGGTCACGCAGGTTCTTTACCACTTACACAAGAGACATGGGTTTGATCTCTGGGTTGGGAAGATGGCCTAAAGGAGGAAATGGCAACCCACTCCAGTGTTCTTGCCTGGAGAATTCCATCCACAGAGGAGCCTGGCAGGCTACACTCCATGGAGTTGCAAAGAGTCAGACACGACTGAGGACACACACAATGTATGTAAGATATTGTATTGTTATCCACTTCAGTGTAGACTATCAGTTTTCTACTTTTTTTTCCTCCATATCTTTGTTTCTTCATCTATTAAGTAGTTAGTTTATCGATCTTTTCTAATTTTTCGCCTGCCTCTAAGATGCTGAGATTCTGATATACTGATAGTAATTGCAAAGATAGTTATCTCATATATCTGTTTTATTTTTTGAGCAATATTATAAGTTCCTTGAGAGTTGTTATAATCTGGGGCTCTAGGAACTGGTGGGTTTTCTGTGTATGCAGTGAATGTCATTCATCTATGTGTCACTATATACCTATTATGTCTGTCTTGTTTTCCATTAAAAAACACAGACTCCTTGAGAAAACTTTCTGACTCTATCCCTTCAGCATGGTACACTGCTGTACAAAGAGGTGACTGATAAATATCAAGAGTGGATGGAGATTACAGGTTATCTTCCATTGCAGGTTCATACTTTCTTTAAACATTATCTCTGGAATTGCTTTGTTGTTCAGTCGCTTAGTTGTGTCTGACTCTGCAACCTGATGAACTGCAGCACGCCAGGCTTCCCTGTCCTTCACTGTCTCCCAGAGTTTGCTTAAACTCTTGTCCATTGAGTTTCAGATGGTTGCCATCCGACCATCTCATACTCTGTTGCCCACCTCTCTTCATGCCCTCAATTTATCCCAGCCTCAGGATATTTACCAATGAGTCAGCTTTTTGCATTGGGTGGCCAAAATATTGGAGCTTCAGCATCAGTCCTTTCAATGAATATTCAGGATTGATTTCCTTTAGAATTGACTGGTTTGATCTCCTCGCAGTCCAAGGGACTCTCAAGAGTCTTCTTCAGCACCACAGTTTGAAAGCATCAGTTTTTTAGCACTCAGCCATCTTTATGGTCCAGCTCTCACATCCATAAATGGCTACTGGAAAAACCATAGCTTTGACAACACGGACTTTTGTCAGCATAGTGATGTCTCTGCTTTTTAATATGCTGTCTAGATTTGTCATAGCTTTTCTTCCAAGGAGCAAGCGACTTTTAACTTCATGGCTGCAGTCACTTGTCTGCAGTGATTTGCTTATATTCACAATAATTAATCTTCCATAGGGACTTCCATAGAACTTTCATACTAAAACTTCAGTTAGTCTGAAATTTTCTTTAGATATCCTTTTCTGATAATAACATGTTTCCGAGTTGTCGTCATTTTTTTCATTTGATATATTCTTGAAGAGTTTACTCACGAGCTGTTGAAATTCAAGTACTTGCCATAATTGAATTCCAAATCTTATCTCTCTGTTATAATCTGATATGTATTCCTACTGTGCTTTGGCTCCAAATATGAAAAGAATCACATTTCAGAAATCCATATTTTACCTCAAAGGCGATTTCTGCTCTCATTAATGAAGAGTTTGTGTACATTGAACTCTTCAGAAAAAGTTTAATCAAATGGTCCTCAAGCCTCCTACTCTTTGAAAGCTCATTATAGTATATACTAAATGCAAAGCAAACAGCCAACCCTTTGTTATTGGAAATTCTCCCTGAGACTGAACAAGTTGAATATTTAAAAGAGGACACTCTGTGCCACTGCTTGGAGACTGAATTCTCTCAGTAAACACATATTCACTTATTGTTCTCCAAGACAGCAAATATGACAAACGTATTACAGGGTTTCCTTGTTTGTACTCAAGTAGTAAATGTACTACCTCTTTAAATGAGATCTTATCCCGGTTAACAATTTAGTTAATAAGTAGTTAGTTTAAACCCCTTCTAGCACTTAACACTTGACCTCAGTACATTTGTGGCCCCTGGTAGTCTCAAGAATAGATCTGGAGACTTTCAACCAAGCCCTAAAGTTTAGGAACGTCTAGAAGAGTGCTGTCATGCATGAGCTTTTTCCCCCTTTCTTTTTAAAAGAATATCTAAAAGTTTGGTAAATAATCAAACTGTATATTACATCTCCATATGGCCTTTAAATCACTCAACTTGTATCAAGGACTAATTCTAAATACTTTGGTTTCTAATGGCTATAGTCGATAGCTTGACTAGATTCTGGCCTTTTGTGTGTGTGCACACATGCGTGTACCATATATTAAAGTACATGATTTTGTTTCCTAGTAGCTTCTGGACTAGCTTGAGATATTAAGGATTAATTTATGCAGTCCAATTAAGCATGCCTAACTCCAGGTTTCTGGGATTTAAAAGAGGGCTATTTATAAGATAAGAGAAAGAAAAATCCTGGCTTTCTTCCACCTGCCGTCCCACCCTGCTCTCATGACCTGAGAGTTCTTTTCCAGAGTGGAGCACGGTCAGGAGCATCCATGGTTTTTAAGCCTTTGTCTGGTCTTATAAGAAAAAGGTTCAGAGTTAAGGTATATGGATATATACATACACACACACACACACACACACACACATATATATGTTGTTTTAGTCTCTCAGTCGTGTCTGACTCTTTGCGATACTGTGGACTCTAGCCCGCCAGGCTCGTCTGTCCATGGGATTCTCCAGGCAAGAATACTGGAGTGGGTTGCCATTTCCTTCTCCAAGGGGTCTTCCTAACCCAGGGAATGAACCCAAGTCTCCAGCCTTGCAGGCAGATTCTTTGCCATCTAAGCCACCAGGAAAGCCCATACATAGCCCAGGTGGCACTAGTGGTACAGAACCCACCTGTCAAAGCAGGAGATGTAAGAGATGCGGGTTTGATCCCTGGGTGGGGAAGATCCCCTGGAGGAGAGCATGGCAACCCACTCCAGTATTCTTGCCTGGAGAATCTCATGAACAGAGGATCTTGGCAGGCTACAGTCCAGGGGGTTACACAGAGTTGGACACAACTGAAGTGACTATGTTTTTTATATATAAAACATATATATATATATATGTTTTATTCTTACAACAAATCTGTAAGTTAGGAACTATGATTTTCCCCCCTTACTATAGGTGAGAAAACTGAGGCTCAAAGAGGTTAAATGATTTTCCTCAATTACTAAATATTGAAGCTGAAATTTTAAAAAAGTGAATCTTGCCTCGAAGTCTTTGATCTCAAACATTTGTCATATGTAGCACACGATATATTCTAGCTGAAAGCATCTTCATAACACAGTTGACATTCCCTTGACCCCTGCCTCACAGAAACAACTGCTCTATTTCCCAGATCTTTATTTTTATGCATTTGGAATAGATGTATACATAATGTGCTTTTTTATTGTGGGATTTAAAAATACAAACCATATCACACTGTATGTCTTAATGGACAACTTGTTTATCTTAAGATCACTGCATGTTTCAAAGATTTTTTTCCAGTTCAATCAAAGGTTGGGCTTTATTATTTCTTAATGATAGTGTAGTATCCTTTGTTATGGATAAACTCTAGAATATTCTATCATTTCCATGGTGACATTGGTGATTAGATTTTTTTTTTTTTTTTTTTTGGTGAAACAAAAGTACTACAAGAAGCATCCTTGTGTAGCCCATTACATGTGCTTCTTTCTCACTCCTCATACCCTTTGGAATCAGGTACTATGAGGCTCTTCTGCCCAAAACCACCCAGGAGGAACACAGAGCCCCAACTGGCTTTTGTAGGGCATGGGGTGGGGAAGGTGCTTCTCCTGGTGTGTGTGTGTCGGGGGTTCTCTGGGGGCCGAGACGCCCTTCCAGCTGTCGTGACCTGAGCAGACAGATCCCAGTCTTTCTGACCCATGGAGGGCGGCCACGCCACTGTAGCTGTGAGTTTAACATCTTTGTGAACATTCCTGGCAATAAATCCCCTGATGGGACCTTCACTGGTGACCAAACTGAGACGACTCCTAGGGTTTGTGATGTGGGGCTCAGGGCGGAGCCCCGAGAGGTGGGATCCATGGAGGGGAGCTAGAAGGTGCAATTAGGCTTTCCAGGCATGGAGCCCTCCTCCTGGGCCTGCCATGTCTTTTCCTGTTCTCTTCCTTTCCTTTCTCTTTGCCGAGATGTTAGAAGGGCTGGTGTCTTTGGGGCCCTTCTTGTGCCTCCAGCCTCCATTCTACCTGTACATGTTGATTCATCCTGGAGAAGTATTGATGTGTCAGTGGCTTCCAGGGCAGCCTGGCCGGCCCAGCACTCTGAGGTTGGCCATTCTAATGGGACATGTCCATTATTGAGCCTTGCTGACCCTGGCTAGCTCTTGGCAGGTAGATCCCTGTGGTTGCCTGGCCCAGCAGGCACTTCTGCTCCTAATAGTGGGGGGTCTTGAAAGGAAGACATACTGAGAAAAGGAGGCAAGGAAATAGGAAATGATCAGAAGAACCTGGCCCTCCTGCAGCTTCTCACTGGAACTTTGGGATCCTTGGGACCCTGCCTCTGCATGGGTTCTGAGAAGGATCGCAACTAGGCAATGCCTTGCTTCCAACTGTTCATGCTAAGTTTAGGAGGAAATGCAGCACTCTAGAGAAAAGGGGAAAAAACATGTATATGTAGTCCAATAACTTTTATCCAATCTGTCCTGGAAGTTATCTGCATGTGAGCCTTTCTATTCAATATTGACAATATTATAACTACATTTTTTTAATGGCAATACTGACAGCTTTTTAAATAACTGACATTATAACTACATCTTCTGATTGCATTTTTTTTCTCCAGCATGACTACAAAAGGAAACTATTACTGGCATGAATTTGATGGGGCATCCTCAGTGTACTGTCCTAGGACTAGTATTTATTCTTCAGGCTGTAATTAGACAATTATTGTTCCTGGGCAAGGGAAGCAACCTTTCGCTAAGCACATAGCAATGTTTGAAGGTGTCAACGTGGGCTAAAATTCAATGTTTCTTTAATTAATATTAAACCAATAGCCGGAGAATTCCATGGAGAGACGCCTGGTGGGTTATAGTCCATGGGGTCATGAAAAGTCAGACATGATTGAGCGACTCTCTCACACACACACACACACACACACACACACACCCCAATAGTCACATTATGCAAAGCATCGCCTCTGAGACTGCTATGAATTCTTCACTACTGAGTCTGTTTCCTGTGGCTTGTTGCCCCCTAAACCCTCTCTCTCTCTCTTTTTAAATTTATCTTTCTCATTCAGCCCTAATGTGCAGGAAATAGTGTATGCTGTATTCACCAGTTACTGCTTTTGAGGTAAAATTTAAAAGTGAAACATGGCTTCTTTGAGACTCTGGGAGATTCACTGTATTGATTTGCCTTTACCATGTAGTGAAAAGGTTTTGATTTATTTACATTTTTAATCTGCAAGCCTTGGCCCCAAATAAAAGTGACAAGAGAAATGAGCTTTGAAAGGATAGTTTTTTAACCGAATGTCCAGGGCATTTTTCCATCCACTTTTGGGCTGTGCGGGGGTCAAGGTCTGAGGGAAACAGATGCCTTCTGAGTCTTGTGATGACACCTGGAGCTGAGTGCAGGGCCTGGAGGTTTGGGGGAGACAGGCTGTTCAGTCCTGAGTGTGGTTTATGGGCTCAAGGAAGGAGAGCTGTCTGCCCTCAAGTTTTCTCCTACCAAGTCCCACAGGGTCTGAAATGTGAGACGAGTTCTTCTAGGTTAAGCACTTCTTCCTCTGGGTTCTTAGCAAAAGGGGGAAATCCCAGATCTTAAAATGTCTTGTCAGTAAAACTTCAATGTGATTTTATTTCTCATCCTCAGTAGCTGAAAACAACATGGGAAGTTTTAACAAAGTTATTGATGAGTCTAAAGAAGACTCCTTAGTTTTGCAGATCAAGTCTTATTGGATCACAGCCATGCCCATTAGTTAATATAGTGCTATGACTGCTGTTGCTTTGCAAGAGTGGGACTGAGTAGCTTTCCAGAGGCCACATGACTCCCAAAGCCTAAAATATTCATTACCTGGTCCTTTATAGAAAACTGTGCTGACCTTTGGCCCAAAGTTGTGACGTCTAATACAGTAGCCACTAATCACATGTGACTATTCAAATGTCAATGTCTTAAAAACTAAATATAATTAAAAATCCAGTTTCCCATTGGCACCAGCCACCCTTGGCTGTTAATGGCCACCATATTGACAGTGCAGATAGAGATGATTTCCATTGTGGCAGAAAGTTCTTTTGAAACATATATTAATTGATAAGTTATATATTCACATATAAGAATCCATTCACAACCCAAACAGATCAAGTGCTTCCATCTTTATCACTTTTGTTTTAATCAAAACTATCTCAAGGAATGATTGTTAAGCTCATTGCCTGTCTCTGGGAAGTATAGTATACACTGTTCTGTGAATAATCTTCCACGTAGAATTCCCTCCAGTATATTCATGATCTGATCAGTTAAAGTGACTGTTTTCTTCTCATAGTTGAATCTAAAAGTGAAAGGCATGCTGGCAGCATCCACATGTTTCATGACCTGGGCATTCACAATTCCTTGCTGGCCTCTGGGTTGGAGATACGGGCTCCCAGGACCATGGAGTTGGAAGGAAGTCCCCTCTGCCCCACAGCCTGAGAACTCTTGTCTGCAGCCACAAGGTAAGGCAGCAAACTCTTTCAAAGAAAGTGCCAGAGACACCACTCTGGCTTCCAGGGACCTGAAGTGCTTCCCTGAGGAAGGATTTTGAAGCCTGGGGGAATCATTGTCCTTGATCTTGGCAGAGGTTTGGCTCTCTGCCAGAGGCATGTGCTATCTTGAGACCTGGTGGGGAGCAGATGGGACCTGGGGAATGCTCTTCTGATCTGATCTGAGAATCATTTCTGTATTAGGACAAAAGGCTAAGCTGATGTTCAGAGAGATCCAACCATGCAGTGGCTTAAAAGACAAGTTTCTTTTATACGACAGTCCAAGTTTCCAGACACAGGCTGTGGCTCCACAGCTGTTTAAGGATACAGGTTCCTTCCGCACCCCTGCTCTATCCTCCCTGGAAGAACTGTCATCTGCACTGTTGAAGCTGGTTATAGGCATATCCCAGTGTCCACTTGGGAGAAAGACAACACGTATGCGGGAGTAGGGGTGGGGTCATGCCCGCTCCTGAAGGCTGCTCCCTCTGGTATAACTCGTGATTCTGCTCAGGGCCCCTGGACAGTCATGACACCTAACAGGAGGGTGGCTGGAATGAAGTCTGGACTAGTGCTTGGGAAGAATTCAGATTTTAGGAGACCACTGGCACTTTCCACTAACCTTTCCTCTGCTCAGCTCTTAATGTTCTTTTCCTTTCAAACATCAAGACTCCACCAAGAAAATGTGTGCGCTTGTATCTCTTCTTCTTTTCCCTCTTTAGCTCCCTTTCTACCTTCCAAGAGAATAATGAAAGAATGCCATTTGCAGCAACATGGATGAACCTACTGAGTGGAGTAAGTCAGACAGAGAAGGAGAATATTGTATGACATTCTTTATATGTGGAATCTAAAAAGAAATGATATGAATGAACTTGCTTACAAAACAAAAAGGGATAAACTTAGAGAACAAATTTATGGCTGTAGGGGAGAGGATGAGGGGAAGGGACAGTTAGGGAGTTTGGGATGGACATATACACACGGCTATATTTAAAATGGATAGCCAACAGGGATGTACCATATAGCACGTGGCACTCTGTTCAATATTATCTGACAGACTGGATGGGAGGGGAGTTTGGGGAAGAATGGATACATGTATACGTATGTATGACTGAATCCCTTTGCTGTTCACTTGAAATTGTCACAGCATTCTTTGTTCATCAGCTATACTTCAATACAAAGTAAAAAATTAAAAAAAAAAAAAAAGAAACAAAGAGAATTAGCTTTTGCAATCTTTTTATTTTTGTTCCAAAAATGTCAAATCTCCAAAACCCATTCACTGGGTTGAAAATATATTACCTTTCCATAGGGAATGATCTTTTTCTATATAAACACTGAACTCCCCAGAACAGGAGCTACTGAGCATTTTCCTGGAGCAGGGGTGGTGTGGGAAGCCAGGCCCTCTCATCATATCTTCAACAGCCGGAAGCAGAGCTACCACCAGAATGTTCTTCAGAGCCAATCAGCTGTGTGCCAGTCCCAGTGTACCTCATTACTGGGTTCCTTTCATTCCACTAGAGCAGCTCCGAGTCCTGACAGCCAGTGGGGGGTCACTGACATGGAAATGCTCAACCCCAAGTGCCCTAGCTTCCCCCCATACAATTGCTGGATTGTTCTGGGGACCTGTTGATGCAACAATGCTCATGCTGAGAAGTTTGCCCTGTAATTAGCAAGCAGCAGCTGTCAAGCTCATCAAATGGTTTTATGTGATGAAGTGAATGAGACAGAGCAGTTTCTTCTCCTTCTCTGGCAGGGATGACAGTGGGTTTTTGAATGGAACTGACACTTCTGTAAAGGAAACTAAGTGAATTTGGCTTCCATTTCACACTTGTGCTTTCCAGACTGATATCGAATCTATGAGGCTCATCTCTTGAGCCTGGTCCCCTGATACCTGGTTGATGGGGCGGCAAAATCTTGGTGGAGCTCAAGGAAGGGAATAAAGACTGAGGGTTGTGAGCTCCATCTGCTCTGTGCCTGAACAGCCCTGACTAACCTTGGAGAATTCTCAAAACAGAGACTGTTCTGTGCTCCTTCAACATGGGAAAGAAGTTCAATATGTGATAGTTTGAACCTTGACATTGTTTTTTTTTTTTTATATTTGAGGAAATTTACAATGAACTAGGATGAGACCAAGGTTACTCAGTGCTAGAGGACAGTCATTCCCTGAAGACCTGTGATTAAAGTAAATAGGAATTTCATTTTATCTTCTATCTGCATTGAGTGAAAACATACAGGTGTAGAGAGACACTGTGAGTGGTTGGAAGAACAGCAGAGGAGGAGAAACAAGGGAGAAGTTGTTTAACTTCTGTGAGCCTCAGCAGCCTTGCCTGCAAATTGAGAACATTCATTCAGTAATCTTTAGAATCTTATTCAACTTCAAATATGTATGGATAGTTACATGGCATCGTTTACCAAGTATTGTAATAAGGTAGTGTTCTTAAAGGGTTGTTCTTAAGATGGTTTTAGGTAAAACCCTCTTTCTCTTAATACACATATATTAACATTTATATATTTATATATATATTCACATGAGATATAATGAAGCTTTACAGACACTCTAATGCATTAGCTATTTTCCCCTTATATTCATACTAGTTAGAAATGCAAAGCAGTTAAAAATGTGGCTCTCGTGTTCCTGAGTTGAATGAGAATGGAAACACACACTTCCTTAGCATTTTATCTCTATCAAAATTGATGTACTGTTGTTAATATCATCATACTTCTAACTGTGATGATGACAATAACACTATGAATGAGATGAAAAGCAGAAATTCTATTGACAATTTCTGTTCTCTGAAAGAACCATGATGGGAAATCTTTTAAAATGGAAACATTCCCATTTGCTGTAACTCCCTCTGTAGATTTAATTTTTAAAAAGCCTTCTGCCAATTGTGTCATTACAGAACTGGGGAAAAATATACAGTGCATAATTGTACATTGCTTATTATATTTTCCAAATCATGCCATCTCTTGGTGGGCTTTAAATTGTAACCAGGTGAAATGAAATTCAAATGTTGACATCAAGAGCACGTGGTTACCTGGGAAATAAATTGAATATGAATATGTATTTGGGAATTTTGCTCAATTTCAAATTATCCAATAGCACAAAAGAGCAGCTGCTACATAGCCTCTGAGATAATATAGTGAAGGAAAACATGCTATTTATCTTACAGAATGATGCAATTTGCAGGTTAAAGGAATAAAATTTTATTTTTCAATTATTGTACACTTTATAATCTAGACCATTAAGAGACTTAATGCCAGAGCTGAGAATAAGTTAATACAGCTAGTTAGGCAATAAGCCCTTCTATTATTTCTTTGCTTTTGTTTGTGCCCTATTGGGTTGGGGCTGTTTCATGTGGATTGAGATGGGTTTATAATGTTTGGGTCCCTTCTCAGTGTAGACTGGCTCCCATTGCCTCCTCTGTCCCAAGGATTCCAGGCTGTCTGTTCATTTATGAATTGCTACTTCTTGTCATTTTATACTGGGCTTCTCTCTTTCTCAATCCACTGTGAAAACAGAACACAATCCTGGTATTACTTCCATAACCTTCTGTACCTGAAGCAAATTTACAGCTCATTGGAAATTTCCAAAATTCTTTTCTGTAATTGCTGAAAACAGGAGGGCTTCTGTGCATATGTAAGTACTTAAAAGTTGGGTGAAAGACCAGACTTCCTTTCATGTTCTTAGGTTGGTCTTAGCTTGGTCTTTTCCATGTCAAAGATTTAATTTTGTTAAACCATAGTTTTGGGGGTTACTTTGTTCAAAAGAGAAAATACCAGAAAATTTCAGAGAAAAAGAAGACATGAAATGAATGCCCTGGGTGAAGAGGCTTGTAGGGTGTGTGTGTGTGTGTGTGTGTGTGTGTGTGTGTGCACGCGCGCATGAGCGTGCGCGTGTAGGACTTATGAAGAGATGGACTTGAAAGCACTAAGAATATTGCCTTTAAGGGATGAGGTCAGTAAGTGTGGTAGTCAAAAACAGAAGATGGCAAATTTCTTGACACGACTCCCTTGAGAGTTGGGGTCTATGTCCTCTCCTCGAATCTGGGTGGGCTTGTGACTTGCTTGTAGCTGGTGGAATCCTGCATGATAGTTTCACAGTCTGGATAGAAAAGATGATACAGCTTTTCCTCTGTTGACTGGGACACTTGCTACTGGGGTCTTGAGTAGCCACGCTGTGAAGAAGCCCAGGTCGTGGAAGATGGCACATGGAATTGCTCTGGTTAAGGTCCCAGCTGACCGCCAGCATCAACCACCAGACCGGTCAGTGAAGGCGCCCTCAGAAGATGCCAGTCTCCAGGTGTTGCATCACTCTCAGTTTTTCCAGCTGAAGTTCTAGATGTAGCTGAATGAATGTAAGCAACTTTCCTTGTACTCTGACCAAATTCTTGACTGTTACAGTTTGTGAGCATAAAAAAAATGGTGGTCTTGAGCTGTCAAGTTTTGGGGTAATTTGTCAAGCAGCAGAGGTAGCTGGGGGCATGGGGAGAGGATGGGGCAGGGCAGACAGGACAACGTTACCCGCCCTTTTCCTTTGGCACCTGAACAAACCCTGGGGCAAAGTAGACTGGGCATGTGGGTCCAGAAGAGACCTTAGCATCAGTTTCAAGGGAAAAGAGAAAGAGATAGAGAGGAAGTTCTTGTGGCCAACAGCTCCAGGCAGCCATTTTCAGGCAAACGAACCTCAGTCCAGTGTAAACACATCAGTGGGTACTTCTACAAAAGATCCTTTATGAGAACCAGAGTTTGGGGACTGGCAATTCTGTTTTTGCAAACTCAGAGATATGCACCAGTTTCCTAGTCAAGATTTCGCAGAGAGAATATTTCTATATGGACTATGGGAATGGTTATGCTCTTGAGTGCCTGATGATGGAGAGGAAAAGCACAGGTGAAATAAAATCAGGGTGCTCTGGCCAGGTCAAGTGAGGTCCATGGGATCACAGTCAGTAGAGAGGGCCATGGTCCTGACCCAGGGCAGGGATCAGCCATTGAGAGCCAGGGACACTGCTCCAGAACCCCCATCCCGAGATACAGCCTGGTTCTCACAAGGCATCCGGATACCCTGCTACAAAAATAAAAGAATCCCCAGAGATGGTGCTCACTAGAACCAGTATGAGGTTTTCCCCTAGGATATAATTTATAGATTAATCTATTTTTAAAAATAAATAAAATGATCTCAACTGGGGTAAGAAAAAGCTTGCAACCCAGAAGGTTTCTTAAAATGTTCTTATGAATAGACTGTTTTTCTAATTTCTGCCCTCAGTTTGTATATGATATATTATTACACCAGAATGTGAAGCCAGCCAAATGAGCCCCAGGAAAGAAATATTGCTCCAAAGTAAATATAGGAACTTGGTTAATACCACATGATCAGATATCTTGCAAATAAGACACACAATTAAAATATCATCGTATATGAGATTGGGAGTAACAGATTGGACGAGATAGTCCCACCAAGCTGAAGTGGAAATATGATATGCTTTCTGAGACTTGAGAAGAATTCTGGGAAAATGAAACTTTGAACCTAGGCAGGGAAGCGAGCGTGATTATGGAGAAATATGGCTGAAAACTAGGGGACACAGAGGAACAAAAGTAGATCATAAATCTTTAATGTAGAGCAAATATTTAGCAAACCATTGTAGCTGAAGAAAGGGGTATAACATTTGGGGACACGAGGCCATTCTCAAATTTGGGTTAGCACCCTCTGAACAAAGCTAGCAGGTTAAACACTATTAATGCATATATTTATAAACATGGTAAAAAGGATATTAATATTTTAAAAATATATTTAAAAGAATCTTCTCATAGAAAAGAAATTCAAAGTGAAACAAGGGATCTACTTTTTATTTTTATTTATTTATTTATTTTTTTTGAAGGTTTTTTTATTTTTTTTTTATTTTTTATTTTTATTTTTATTTTTTTTTTTCCAGTGGGTTTTGTCATACATTGATATGAATCAGCCATGGATTTACATGTATTCCCAATCCCGATCCCCCCTCCCACCTCCCTCTCCACCCGATTCCTCTGGGTCTTCCCAGTGCACCAGGCTGGAGCACTTGTCTCATGCATCCCACCTGGGCTGGTGATCTGTTTCACCATAGATAGTATACATGCTGTTCTTTTGAAATATCCCACCCTCACATTCTCCCACAGAGTTCAAAAGTCTGTTCTGTATTTCTGTGTCTCTTTTTCTGTTTTGCATATAGGGTTATCGTTACACCTTTCTAAATTCCATATATATGTGTTAGTATGCTGTAATGTTCTTTATCTTTCTGGCTTACTTCACTCTGTATAATGGGCTCCAGTTTCATCCATCTCATTAGGAACTGATTCAAATGAATTCTTTTTAATGGCTGAGTAATATTCCATGGTGTATATGTACCACAGCTTCCTTATCCATTCATCTGCTGATGGGCATCTAGGTTGCTTCCATGTCCTGGCTATTATAAACAGTGCTGCGATGAACATTGGGGTGCACGTGTCTCTTTCAGATCTGGTTTCCTCAGTGTGTATGCCCAGAAGTGGGATTGCTGGGTCATATGGCAGTTCTATTTCCAGTTTTTTAAGAAATCTCCACACTGTTTTCCATAGTGGCTGTACTAGTTTGCATTCCCACCAACAGTGTAAGAGGGTTCCCTTTTCTCCACACCCTCTCCAGCATTTATTGCTTTGTAGACTTTTGGATAGCAGCCATCCTGACTGGCGTGTAATGGTACCTCATTGTGGTTTTGATTTGCATTTCTCTGATAATGAGTGATGTTGAGCATCTTTTCATGTGTTTGTTAGCCATCTGTATGTCTTCTTTGGAGAAATGTCTGTTTAGTTCTTTGGCCATTTTTTGATTGGGTCATTTATTTTTCTGGAATTGAGCTGCAGGAGTTGCTTGTATATTTTTGAGATTAATCCTTTGTCTGTTTCTTCATTTGCTATTATTTTCTCCCAATCTGAGGGCTGTCTTTTCACCTTACTTATAGTTTCCTTTGTAGTGCAAAGCTTTTAAGTTTCATTAGATCCCATT